>NC_089587.1:179095915-179395915 GCF_019320115.1 Miscanthus floridulus | reverse complement strand
TAAATTAGGCCTTGTTCAGTTCCTCTACTAAAGTTTAGTCCCTATCTCATCGGATATTTGACACATGTATGAAGTATTAAATATAGACTAAAAAATAACTAATTGCACAGATTGTGACTAATTTACGAGACGGATTTTTTAAGCCTAATTAGTCCATGATTTGATAATGCGGTGCTAAGCACGACCGGCACGGTACTGGCGTGTGTTGTAACGAATGGGTGGCGACCCCGTGGATCCCGACGGCGACCTGGACGGTGAAGGCCGGCGACTCCTCGGCGTGTGCAATGGCCTCAACGCTGATCCAGACCAAAGCGTCGTCGCGCCAACAAGTTCTGAAGATCCTGGCGACAACGGCTTGATGGGGAACAGGACCGTTGAGAGCGGCTTGGGGGAAAATCCCGCGGATCTCGACGGCGACCCGGACGCTGAAAGCCCGCGACTCCACGGCGTGTGCAGTCGCCGCCGGCCGCCACCACGGCATCCAAGCGTCCCAGCTGATCTCTGCCGGCGAGCGGCAGAACAGGTAAGAGAGGCGAAGGTAAGTCCTCATGGTGGTTTAGACGAAGAAGGTGGGACGGAGGATGAGGACGATGGATGGAAATTCATCGGTGACCGTGGTCGTCGGCCGGCACCCAACCCTGCGGTAGACCTCCGTCCCTTAGGAGTAAAATCTAAATTTTGGGCGTTGGCGGATGACGATGACTCCGATGAGGAGGTCGAGTCCCAGTCGCCTTTTACGCTGGAATTGGTACGGCATGCAGCTGTCCATGGATTCTCCAAGGAGCAGCTGTATGAAGCAGAGTTGGCGCTACAAGATTCGTCGGTCGGCTGGCGGGTAGAGGGACCTGTGTCTCCGGGTTCAACAGATACAAAGGCTGTCTTTGTAAGAAGAATCATGAAGGCACTGACGGATGTCCGGTGAACGGCGGTGACGCCATGGTCGGGGAAGCTGCCGCGACCTAGGGTGTCGCCGATGATGACCCTTGGTGATTGTGCGGCAGAGGCTCAGCGTGGCCGACGGCGAATCAAAGTGGGCACTGTTACAGAGGCCTTAGAGCATATCACCTCATCGTCGTCGGCGATGAGGAAGACACCTGCGGCCGCCGGTGATCGCGGCACTGTGTTTCATTTTCAAAAACCCCGTGATCTGCGTGATCAAATTTTATCGTGCGTGAACCAGTCTCCGTTTCGGTCCGGAATGAACGCAGGGACGGGTGGGCCTCGTGAAGAGGACCAATGTGGGCCTTGTGTGTCGTCTGGGCAGGGACGTAGGAGAAGCCGTTGTGGCAAACTAGCGGCTCGTTTCTTACTTGGTATTTACGATCTCGATGCCATTAACTCTAAAACCCTAGCCGCCGCTCCCGTCTCAGTTTTTCCTTCGTACGCCCACGTTCTGCGCACAGGCATGGCAACGACGGGTGCAGGTGGAGTGGGGAACGGAGGCGCTGGCAGTGATGGTGGAGGTGCTGGAGGAAGAGGATTTGGAGCCGGCCGTGGTGGAGGCCGTACAGGTGGTGGTGGCGGCGCACGCGGTAGCCGTCAGGCTTACAGCGGCAGGTACGGCTACAACCACTACAATGATGACGCCACGCCATTCAACGGACCTCGCTTCAATCCCAACCTCGGGGCTCACCCGCCTAACTACGGCCCGGGCTGGGATTACGAGCGAGAATGAGGGGGCCGGCACGGCGGCAACGGTGGCCGTGGATGGAACGGTGGCTATCGACAAGGTTGGAACCTTCAAAGACACGCTCCGCAGCGGTTTCAGCGAGTGCCACCACAAGGTCCCTCCACATTTGCCGAACCAACTGGTGAACCACTAGCAGCAGCCTTCTCAACCTCCGCCAATGATCTCAGGGATGATACCTCAGTCCCTACCGGTGCAATCAGGGCCGGGGGTGGAGAAACAACAACCGATTAATAATTTACAACAGCAATTAGGAGGGGACAAAGGGCTTGTGTCGACTGATTGCAGCAAGGACATAGGCAACAAGGGAGGGCAGTCAGCATCTCATGTGTTGCAGGGTTCCTCGTCGGCTTCTGGGGCAACGGTTGTACAGGCTGAAAATTCGGAGATCGTGAAGGCCAACGTTGATATGGACGTGCAACGGACAGCCACCACCAAGATGTGCAAGCGATGTGGAATCAAGGGACACTTGATGTTTGACTGCACGGCGGTAGTCTTCTGTGAAATTTGTAAGAGTACTGACCACGCTATGAGTCAGTGCTCGGTTCTCAAGCAGCCCAAGCCGGTAGCACAATTGGTTGGTCAGGCCGCTGATGCACTTGCAAGTTTTTATATCCCACATGCTCCCATTCAGCCAACGAAGAAAGATTCCAGATTGGCTCTAGTCTAGGCAAGAATTTAACAGAGGAGGAAGTAGCTGCATATTTGAGGATGTTGGTTTCTAATACTTTTGCTTGGGAAGTAAAACGGCACAATGGCTATGAATTCAAAGTCCTATTCCCTACGAAAGCTGATCTCACGAAGATGACAAGGTTCAATGCAGAGATGAAGGAAGGGATGACTCTCAAGTTTGAAATTTTTAAGGAAGATGAGGAATATTTTGGGCATGTTTTGCCAGTGGTTTGGATGCGGGTCACGAACCTACCAACGATTCTAAGGGAATATGTCATTCTGTGGGCACTAGGAACTCTCTTTGGTGTTACTCAGGAGGTGGACATGGTTACCACGAGAGCTAGCAATTTTGGGCGTTTTGCAGTGGCAGTGCTGGAGCCTGATGCAATTCCGACAAAGCTAGATGTCATCATTGGCAACAGATACTTTCAGCTGGTGTTTGAGGTTGAGCCATACTCACCAAATGTTGGACTGCGGAGCAAAGGAACCACTCAAAATGAGGGGAATAAAGATCATGGTAATGGGGCAGCGAAGGACACCGAGATGAAGGAGACTGAAAATAACATAGACTCCATTATATAAGATGTCAACATTGGGAACACAGAAGTTAGTCATATATGACCGGAAACGAAGCTCATGAGGCACAGATGATGGAAGACTTTTCAAATGATGATTTGCTAGGTGAGGAAAATGAACTTAGTGATGCAGCTTATACTTTTTTTAGGGGTTCAGAAAGGAAATTCGGTGGAGGTGAGAACTGCGGCAACACTTGCAGCTTCAGCACCGGCACGTTTGTTGTCAAGGCCGAGTGGGAAGCCGGTGAACGCACTTTCCATGACTCAGAAAATTACACATTTCTCTCGTGCGGAGAAATCAGAGGCTTCGGCAAGGGATGGAACCATGGGAACGACGCAGCGACCCATAGGAACATTGCCGGGTACTGATCCAGGTGCTAAGGGACTGGACGCACAGGCTGTAGCTGCAAAACCAAAGAAGGTTCATGACTTGGGGCTACCGACTATGCCGGCTACTGGAGCTGCAGTTCGGGAGACGAAACTTACTCCTCTCAGGCAGCCGTCTAGCATGATGGATGAGGAACAAATTGGAGTTTCACTTGGGCAATTTGATGGACAAACAGAAGGCGTGGTCACAGGTGGCGCACAGCACCTTGGTGATCTCTCTGATGCAATGTTGGAGGCAGGAATAGCAGCTGATGGTGAATCAAAAAAAGAGCTGGGGAGTGTCATCAAGATGGCGTCTGACAGAGAGCTCACTCCTGTACGACGTAGCAAGCGGAACGCGGACATGGCTGATGTAGACTTGTTCGAGAGGGCAGAAAGAAGAGTTGTTGTCAAGAACCTCGAGGAACCCCAAGGTAATCTAGATGTTCATTATTTTTGTTTATTTTTGAACGTTCATATTGAGGAAAACCTAGAAGGAGTGGGTATTAGTTTGGGTGGCAATGATAATTTAATTCTTGGATCTATTTCCTTAATCAAATATGTTGAAGCAGAAAGATTGAAGGCACCTAAACTTGTTAATAAACTTGAGAACGAATGTGATTTTGAGGAGGATGAGATCGATCCCGACACCTCCACTATTAGTCGACTCTGTGGCGACTTAACGGAGGAGGTGATGGACGATAATAATGCGGACCTTGATGGTGTGCTTGTTAATGTGCCCATCAAGGTGGCAAAGAGTAAAAACAAATTGAAACTCCTCAATAAGGATCTAGCCATGAGGAAAAAAACAAAAAAATTATTCTAATGAAAGGTGTTTTCTGGAATCACAAAGGACTGCATGACTTAGCTAAACATACGTTCTTACATGATGTGGCTGCAGATAATAAACTTGATTTTATAGCTTTATTAGAAACCAATAAAAATAGTTTCTCGACTTAGTGTCTAGAAAATTTATGTGCGGGGACTGCTTTTGTTTGGCATTGGCGATGCCCTCGGGGTATGTCTGGGGGAATGCTAACGGGGATAAATCAAGATTTTTTTGAAGTAGAGAGTATTGAGGATGGTGAATTTCACAAGTTTATCCTAAAAAATAAAGTGGATGGTTTTCGGTGGGCACTTTTGTCTATTTATGGGGCGGCACAAGATGAATATAAAGAACAATTTTTATCCGAGTTAGTACGAGCATGTTCTAACTGTGGGAATCTACCCTTCTTAGTAGGGGAGATTTCAATATCATCAGAAACCCATCAGAAAAAAATAATTCAAGATATAATGATAGATGGCCACTTTTGTTTAATACTATTATTGAAACCTTAAACTTAAGAGAATTGGAGATGATGGGAAGGAAATACACATGGGCTAATTATGCGGAGGTTCCAACATTTGAAAAGTTGGACCGTATCTTGGTAACAACAGAATAGGAGCAAAAAAATTCCGCTAGCCTCTGTCCAGGCTCTGACCCGAGAGATCTTAGATCACACACCTCTGTTACTAGATGGTGGTGTACCGTCTCACCGAGGCAATACTAGGAATTTTAAATTCG
This sequence comes from Miscanthus floridulus, assembly GCF_019320115.1. Classification (NCBI taxonomy): domain Eukaryota; kingdom Viridiplantae; phylum Streptophyta; class Magnoliopsida; order Poales; family Poaceae; genus Miscanthus; species Miscanthus floridulus. The sequence continues at coordinate 179,391,051 of NC_089587.1, read as the reverse complement.
AGCTAGGGTGGCTAATAAGGGATGTTTTTTTATCTGGTTAAAGAGGTTTGAAAATCCAAGAATAGGGGTCAGACACCCATGGAACGGTGGCAAAACAAAATTAGAAGGTTACCACGTTGAAAGGTCCTAATGGCTAGAGGGGGTGAATAGCCTATTAAAAATTTCTACAACAACATTTAACAAACCGGTTAGACAATTATGAGGCGAAGCAAATGTTGCGCTAGTCTATCAAAAATACAAGCCACATACCACAATTCTAGTTTATATAGTTTTTATCCACGCAATGGCTATGTCACTATGTTAAGGTAGTGCACTCTCAAAAGCTAACTAAAGAGCCACACTAACCAAACTAACAAGCTCTCACAACTAGCTACACTAAAGAGCTTGACAACTAGTTTGCGGTAATGTAAAGAGAGTGAGCAAGATGGTTATACCGCCGTGTCAAGGAAGGAGCCAATCAATCACAAGAATGAATACCAATGAAGACCAATCACCTCGAAATCAAATGATGACACAAAGATTTTTTTATCGAGGTTCACTTGCTTGCCGGTAAGCTAGCCCTCATTGTGGCGATTCACTCACTTGGAGGTTCACGCGCTAATTGGTATCACACACCAAACCCTCAATAGGGTGCTGCACAACCAACACAAGATAAGGATCACACAAGCCACAAACAATTCACTAGAGTACCTTTTGGCTCTCTGCCGAGGAAAGGTCAAGAACCCTTCACAATCTCCATGAGAGGAGCTAGAGACAATCACCAACCTCCGCTCGACGATCCTCGCTGCTCCAAGTCGTCTAGGTGGTGGCAACCACCAAGAGTAACAAGCGAATCCCATAGCGAAACACGAACACCAAGTGCCTCTAGATGCAAACACTCAAGCAATGCACTTGGATTCACTTCCAATCTTACAAAGATATTGAATCTATGATGGAGATGAGTGGGAGGGCTTTGACTAAGCTCACAAGGTTGCTATGTCAATGCAAATGGCCAAGAGAGTGAGCTAGAGCCGGCAATGGGGCTTAAATAGAAGCCCCCATGAAATAGAGCCGTTGTACCCCTTCACTGGGCACTGCTCGGGGTGACCGGACCCTCCGGTCTTGTCGACCGGACGAAAGACCCCAACGTCCGGTCGCCCGATGCTTGCCATGTGTCATCGGCTTCAAACGCTGATCGCTCGATCTCAACGGTCATCAGTACATTTAAGTAGTGACCGGACGCACTGCTCAAAGTGACCGGACGCACCAACACCAGCGTTCGGTCATTTCCAGTAAGGTTCCAGAGGCGAAAAATCACAACCGGACGCGTACGGTCATGCCCAACCAGACTCACCTAGCGTTCGATCACTCAATGTCTCCCCTGTGCACTGCATATGTCTTCATACGTCATACTGACCGGACTCAGGCCCTGAGCGTCCGGTCATTTCTCGCGCCAGCGTCCGGTCATGAGACCGAAACCGCATGCTCACTGCTGCCACTGACCGGATGCGCCGGTCCTACCGAGACCAGCGTCCGATCACTTACAGTGACCTCCGTTCACCTGTGTTAAGCCACTGGACACATCCATCATGCTCTGTGAAACCCCATCTTTTCTGTACAGTGCGTCTGTGGCACCGTCGGACTGTCCGCACTCTACGGGCGGACACTCCGCCGGTGAAGTTTCTAACCCTTGCTCAAATGTGCCAACCACCAAGTGTATCACCTTGTGCACATGTGTTAGCATATTTTTACAAATGTTTCAAGGGTGTTAGCACTCCACTAGATCCTAAATGCATATGCAATGAGTTAGAGCATCTAGTGGCACTTTGATAACCGCATTTCGATATGAGTTTCACCCCTCTTAATAGTACGGCTATCGAACCTAAATATGATCACACTCGCTAAGTGTCTTGATCACCGAAACAAAATGGCTCCTACCACTTATACCTTTGCCTTGAGCCTTTTGTTTTTCTCTTTCTTCTTTTCAAGTCCAAGCACTTGATCATCACTATGGCATCACCATCATCATGTTATGATCTTTATTTGCTTCACCACTTGGAATGTGCTACCTATCTCATGATCACTTGATAAACTATGTTAGCACTTAGGGTTTCATCAATTCACCAAAACCAAACTAGAGCTTTCACACGTTTCCTTAGAGGTTGGGCTACGAATTTGATTTCTCAAAATAGAAGAGATAAATCTAATTTGTTGGCCAAGATAAATGGGTTGGATAGAAATGCAGAGGCAATTTTGTTGTCACCTCAAGAGGTGAAGCTTAGACATCATCTCAAAGGGCAATTAACTAAGTTGCTGAGAGAGGAGGAAATTTAAGGGCTCCAACGATCTAAAGGAACAAATTTATTGCAAGGGGATGATAATACTAAGTACTTCCATATGGTGGCAAATGGCAGACACAGGAAAACAAAAATTGTATAATTAGAACAGGAAGAAGGAACTATTGTTGGGGACGGTAATTTAAAAAATTTTATAACTGATTACTACAAAGGACTATTTGGACCTCATACGCAAAATTCTTTCTCAATGGATGAGACCTTGAGGTATGATATACCTCAAGTATCGAAGGAGGAGAATGATGTATTGACGGCTCCATTCAGCGAGGAGGAGGAGGTTAAAACAACAGTCTTTGATATGGAACATAACAAGGCAACTGGTCCGGATGGTTTTCCCGCTGAATTTTACCAGTTCTTTTGGCAGGTTGTGAAGCCGGATCTAATGAGCCTCTTTTATGAATTCCCTGTCGGGAGGCTGCCTATTCATAGCCTTAATTTTGGAGTAATCATGTTGCTACCAAAGATTGCTGATGCGGCCCGGATACAACAGTATAGACCTATTTGTTTATTAAATGTGAGCTTTAAGATTTTTACTAAGGTGCTAAATAATAGAATTTTGAAGGTGGCAGACAAGCTGATAGGACCTTCGCAGACAACCTTTATTCTGGGTCGCTATATCATGGAAGGAGTTGTTATCTTGCATGAAACAATTCATGAACCGCATAGGAAAAACAGGATGGAGTGATCTAAAACTAGACTTTGAAAAGGCATACGACAAATTAAAGTGATCTTTTGTGCAACAGGTTCTTAGGATGAAATGATTCTCACCGACTTGGTGTGAATGGATTTCAAAAGTCATGTCTAGAGGGAGTGTTGCAGTAAAGATCAATGATAATATAGGGCATTTCTTTCAAACTAGGAAAGGAGTGTGGCAGGGGATCCGTTATCTCCGATTTTGTTTAATATAGTGGTTAATATGTTGGATGTCCTTATTTCACGAGCTAAAGAGGCGGGACAAATCCAAGGGGTTGTTTCACATTTGGTAGATGAGGGACTCTCGATCCTTCAGTATGCAGATGACACTGTTATCTTTATGGATAATGATCTAGAGAGGACCAAAAATATGAAGCTTTTACTTTGTGCTTTTGAACAGTTATCAGGACTCAAGATCAATTTCCGTAAAAGTGAGATGTTTTGCTACGGAGCAGCCAGAGCTAGACAATTTGAATATACACAAATTTTTGGGTGTGATATGGGGTCATACCCATTTCAATATCTAGGAATTCCTATGCACCGTAGAAAACTCATGAATAAGGATTGGAAACATGTTGAAGAAAGATTTCAAAAAAGGCTAAAGTGTTGGAGAAGTAAGATGTTATCGGTGGGAGAGAGGCTGGTTTTGATTAATTCTGTTTTGAGTAGTCTCCCCATGTTCATGTTTTCCTTTTTTGAAGTGCCTAGAGGGGTTCTAAAGAAGTTAGATTACTTCAGGTCACGATTTTTCTGGCAGAGTGATGACCATAAGAAAAAGTATAGATTGACTAAATGGGAGGTAGTTTATACTCCGAAAGATAAGGAGGGTTGGGAGTTTTAAATTTAGATGTCCACAATAAATGTCTCCTAAGCAAATGGCTTTTTAAGCTGATTAATGGAGATGAGGTCTGACAACATATGCTTAGGAATAAATATCTAAGGGACAAAACACTTTGACACAGGTTCAATACATGCCCGGAGATTCTCGGTTTTGGGCTAACCTCATAAAGGTCAAAGGGGAGTTTCTCTCGCTAGGCAAGTTTGATCTAGGTGACGGGTCTCAAGTGCGATTTTAGGAGGACTCGTGGATAAGAGCGCGTCCACTAAAATCTATCTTTCTTTCACTATATAACATTGTTAGGAAAAAACGCTTCTGTGAGAACGGTGCTATCCACGGCACCGTTAAATATAGCTTTCATGTGATCTCTGGTATGGGTTAATTTACAAGCATGGCACGACGTGGTTGCAATGGTTGTCAATGTACAATTAACAAACCAAAGGGATCACTTTGTGTGGGGGCTACACCAGAATGGATTATTTTCGGTAAAATCCATGTACAGAGCCTTATTGATAGCAGAAGTTGTACCTTATAACACTTTTATCTGGAAACTAAAATTATCTCTCAAAGTCAAAGTATTTTTGTGGTACCTGTATAAGGGAGTAATCTTAACAAAGAACAATTTAGTAAGGCGACAGTGGCAAGGAGATAGAAAGTGTTATTTCTGTTCTTCCGATGAGTCTATACAACATCTATTTTTTTACTGTCATTTTGCTAAATTCGTGTGGTGAACTGTTCATGTTTTCTTTAATTTAATACCTCCGACTAGTGTTCACAATTTGTTTACAGGCAGGTTAGACGGGATAAATAGGAAACTGTAATCTAAGATTCTTGTGGGTGCAAGTGCAATTTGTTGGGCGATATGGTTAACCCGGAATGATATATTTTTTGACAAGACCGTAGCACCATCTTATTTACAGGTTATCTTCAGGGGACCTACTGGACCAAGTCCTGATCCCTATTACAGAAGGAGAAGGGTCGCCAAATGATGAAGATGGGATGCAGGAATATTGAGACAACCGCGATAGAGGTGTTTGCAAGACACGGTTGGAGATTTAGTAATATAATTGCTCTTTAGATGTCGAGTCTGGAAACTTTTCTTCTATTCACTTTGGACCAAAACTTTGTGTTTGAGTTTACGTGGACTGCAGTGTTTGTGTTTGTAATAAGGAACGGCTATATGTATTGGTCGATGCAGAAGCTGTGATATTCATATATTCCATTTTCTTAAAAAAAGCTAAAGTAAACATGTGCTAATGACAGATTAATTAGGTTTAATAAATTTGTCTCGTGAAGTTCCGAGGACTTTTGTAATTTGTCTCCTATGTGACACCCCGATATGACATCCCTAAACTTTTGCTCCTGCATTTAAACAAGACCTTAGTAAGTTTGAACAGACCAAACTTTTCGGTGTTTCAATTCTACGGGTAGCAGCAAAATGCACAAAACTATGTCTGGCAAAAAAAATATATCACATAGAAGAACATATCTACATAGCGTTGCTTCCTGCAATGTATCGGTGCAACCAGGAGCAGGAGCGGTGAAAGCTCTGTACATAACTTAATTTGGGCAAGAAATAAACACAAAATAGCAGGTCTGAAGTTAACCAAGAGAAGAAAAGAAGAAATGCGTAGGAATATGGAAGATTACTTGGCTGGACCAGCGCAGAGGTAGGAGGCCATTTCGCAGATGGAGGAGGTAGGACAGTGCCGTGGAGGAGATTTTAGGTACGATGTGGCTTGGACGAAAGTTCAATGTAGTACCGATTTCATCTCTTTGGAATAGTCTTCGTCCTAGTGTAGAAGAAGCATTGGTATATATTCTGAGTGCAGAGGACATGTCAATCAAAAATTCATAGCATGAAATCCTTGGTCAGCTGCAAAAGACAAAATTGTAACTGTTAAAAAAGAAGACTACGATGGATGACGTCTACAGTAGATGGCTGAAGCCTACTGCAGCTGTTTTTAAAGCAACTGGAAGCTCTACTTGTTGTTTAGGAACAGAGGAAAACATAACTGATAAGATACAAAATCGGTCAAATTGGTTTTTCTTTTCATTCAACAAGAACGCCACAGTTTGATCAATAAGTAATGCCTGTTTTTTGGACATAATTATCAGTGGCTGCATAAATAGTAAATCGATCAAGCCACTGAGCATATGTTAGATCATATAGAAACACAACCATTGGTGGATCGATAGATTCTACGATGCATCAAGGGAATCGGTACTTAACTTCGATACATTGAGGCTCACTGTTGCAGCCACAGCCACTCTAAGATAATCAACGTAAGCAATAAGAGGACCTTAAATCCCACTTACCATGAATAAATGTTGCTGAAAATCAGTAACAAACAAAGAGTAGGGAATGCAATGGATTTTTTAAAAACAGAAACTCTTGTATAGAACTAATGGGAAAGATCATAGGATCTATTGATCAGCCTGTTTGCTGGTTGGTTTCTGGGCTGATAAACCCGGCTGGTATTGGTTTGTTGTGAGAAAAAAACACTATATCATGGCTGATAAGCCCTGGCTGAAATCAACAAGTGAACAGGCTGGATGCATCGGTAGGCTGCTTGTTCACCAATTCACCCACCACAGAATCAAAACTCACATAAAAATTGCACATATACATATATACTCACTCACTGAAACGAAGCTTATACAGCATGGCAATTAACTTTTTTTTCAAACTGTGAAAGTAATTTCACTGGCATAAATTCCAAAGTGTAAGAACATGTAATATTAGGCAAACAATTCTGGTTGCATTTGGTAGGATGTGGAGTTCATACTGGAGTGCCAATTAGCAGGGATTAGCCAAACACACTGGAAACCTTCCATTAGAAAAATCATATCTGGCACAAGTAATGTTGTATTAACACCATCGGGTTCGAACGGAAGTATCCACATGAATCCCCATATTTGCATGTCCCCTGCAAACATGAAGGAATTGGCCTGAAAATTCAGCGGCCCACTTCTGGTGTATGTGTGGCAGTTGAGATTTTTTTTTTAATTTTAACACTTTTTCTAAACTAATTTTAAATTTAACACTGTTTTTTTCTTCTTCAAAACTATCACTTTTGGCCGCGCTTGACGCGTCGGGTGGCTGACATGGCGACGACCGAAAAGGCTGATCGGCTGACGTGGCAGGGCCTGCCGCGCCACCGATCTTGGCGCGGCAGAGCCGAATAAAAGCCCCGCGGCTAGTCCCGCATGCCCAAGCAGCAAGCCCACGCCTGGCCGCCGCGCCCACCGCCCCTCCGGCCCTCTGTTGCCGCCTCCCTCCCTCCCTTCCATTCCATTCCCCGGCCGCCTCCCTCCCTCCTCGTCCTCGTTCAAGGTAATAATGCACTTTTTATTTTCGTTTGAATGGTGGATAGGAATATTATGAATATGAGTTAAGGTTATGAGAAAAATTATGTTTGAGAACTATGGGCTACGGTTTGAAGGAAGATATTAGTTTGATTTTATTAATGTTAAGGTTAATTATTTAGTTAGAAGTATGTTTACCATGTATATTTTTGTTGTTATAAGTGTTGGTTATATTATTTTAGTTGCAATGCAAATGATTAAATTTTACATTAATTTGCGTTGTTTTGATTGATGTTTAATTTGAACCGTTTTATTAGATGGAAGACATGTTTCGATAGCAGTTGTGGCAAAAAGGGGGTCGTCCTAGAGAACTCTACCCCGACGAGTCTAGCAAAGATGCCCCCGTCCCTCCTGAACTCCCTGTCCCTAACTGTGATTGTGGTCGTCCAGCCGACGTGTTTCAATCGAGACATCCAGACACAGCAGCTCGTTGCTTCTACATATGCAGTCGTTTTAATGTAAGTAATTGTTTCCGTATATTTTTTTCTTCATTTGTATTACTAGGTTACTAATATTTTATTGGAATTTTGTTGTGTAGGTTCATGAGAGGTGCTTTTTCTTTTAGTGGATCGACGATGCAGACAAGTTTGACCCCAGGTACCTCCTTTTCGATGATTGGTGGAGAGGGCGACATCCATGAGAGCACTTCGAGCGGTGGGTTCCACCTCCCCCTAACCCCCCTCCAATGACGGCTAAGGAGAAGCATTTAGCCATAGTTAGACGACTCGAGGAACCTTCTTTGTGCGATTGCGAAGATCGAGCTGTGATAAACCCTGAGAATACGTTGGAGTTTGTGTGTCCAAACAAGCATGAAGTAAGTGCAAAGTGTATGTGTTGCAATGTTGAGCTATATGTGTTCATGTACTAATGTCACCATATTTAGGTGTATTCAATGGCGAAGTGTCGTTTCAAGGAGTGACTGTATGGTCCTAAGAACCAATGGCCAGAAGAACCTCCAAAGGCAAAGCAAAAGAAGAAAGAAATATTAATTTACAAAGCACCTCTAGTCAACTGCGAATGTGGTGTTAAATCCAACTATGGTCTAGTCCCTTCGAAGCTTGGAATAGGTCATTATTGCGACCATATGGTTGACTGTGATGAGGTTGGTTATTTTTGTGGTAACCATGAAATCGTATTTTGTTTCTTTTGCTAAGACATATATGATATAATTTTTCGTTTGAACAGAGCACTAGGAAATGTAGGTGGGAATGTTATGATGGTCAAGCTAAGTTCTTGGATGAACTGAAGGGTAAGCAAGTAATTGCATGGAAGAGGGGATATGGATCTGACTACATCAACCTTTTCGTTAAACATCACAAAGACAAGATGCGTAAGTTTGCTAAACAGCGCGGTATTTGTAACCCGGTAGATGTTGGGCTTGACAAATGGGGATTGGAGAGATGGATGACGTTAGAGGAGGAGAGGGCAAGGGAGGTGTCGGTGCAGAAAGTGACCAACAAGTAAATATTTGTAGTTTTGCCGTACGTTGTGATCGGAGGTGGCCTAGCACTCAATGACATAGGGTTTATACTGGTTCATGCAACATGCCCTACGTCCAGTTTAAGTCGGTCGGTGACTTTATTCCTGAGCCCAGGTGCTCGAAGTTTGCAGTAGGGTTACAAATGAGAAGGAAAAAGATGGGGTGCATGAGAGGTCTGGTTGGCTCCGGTCGGAAGGGCCGAGAGCGACAGGAGCTCCTCTATGAGCTAAGTGTTCAAGCGTGTGCTTAAGGTCCGAACCTGATGGTTCTGTGGTTGTGAGCTAGTGAACTTGGTTGATCTAATGAATCTAGAATGACTTGTATGAACTTGAATCCACTTAGTCTCTTGGGAGAGAGCGCATCCCCTTTTATAGATGAAGGGGATGGCCTTACAAGTGAGAGGGAGAGAGTTCGTATGCTTCTAAGTCTTGTTGCCCACGTCAGCGGGTATAGGAGGATGGTAGGCGCCCACAACACTGTTGGATGTCGGTTGTATGTGGGAGGTTACATCGTCTTGTTTCGGGTATGGTAGATGTCGGCACCTGCATATACTGTTGATGCCCAGAGGCATGTGAGGAGTTTTACCATGTTCACTTGGTACGGTAAATCCCGGCGTCCACAACACTGTCGATGCCAAAAGGCATGTGGGGGGCCTTACCGTATGGGAGTTAACGGCGCCCACAATAGTGTAGAGGAAAATGTCGGCGCCTATAATATTATTTGTGTCAGGGTGGTTGCAGAGTACTATTCCTGTAGGTGACAGGGTACGGTTCCTGGTAGCATGGTTTGACTTGAGCGCCTTACCTTGCTTTCTCCGTTCGTTCCCTGGTTATTTCCGAGCGGGCATCCCTGGTCAGTTGGTCCCAATCAACTCTAGTTGCGCCAGTCGGAGAAGAGCAATGAGCAGGGTCTTTGCATACCTTGGTCAGAGACATGGGATCAGAGTCAGAGGTAGTGCTTTGCCAGGCCTTCCGGACGGAGAGACCGTCCATAGGCGCTGGAGACCGAAGTGAGCGCTCCGATCAGAGAGGTGGGCCGAAGTCAACAAGCGGGTGTTGTTCCTCCTTGGCCTGACCTTTCGGTCGATGACTGGACCGCCCTTCTGGCCTTTGGGCGAGGTGGCAAGGCGGTGCTCACAGATCCTGGCGTCGGTGCAGCCCGCACAACCGAGGCAGTTAGTTAGTTAGTTTAGGGATCAGGCGAGGCCACAAGGTGGTGCTTGTGGATCCTAGCGTCAGTGCAGGCCGTGCAGCCGAGGCAGTTAGTTTGTTAGTTTGGGGATCGGTTGAGACGGAGCTTGCTGATCCTGGCGTCGGTGCGCGCCATGGGATAGGGCGAGTCGGAGTCGTGGATCCTGATGGGGCGAGTTCGGGGTCACAGAACCAGGCATTTTGTGTCTTGAGCCCCCGAGCCCCATTGGGCTTTAGTAGGGGTCGGTGTGAGTTGTGTGCATTACCCTATCCTCGGTTCCTCACAACCAGAGGGGCTGAGTTTTATCGCTTGTCCCGATTGCTCAGGCTCGAGTGACGTGCTTGGTGAGTTCACTAACGGGTATGATCGAGTGGAATCTAGGTCCATCGTTCATGATGGGGTTAGCATAGCCCTCTTGTAACATTCCACTGCTCCTTTACCTACAACCCGGCAGATGCCTAGGTCATTCTAGAGACCGACCCGGGTGGCCTAACGGCCTCCCCTCAATGGAGATCCTATGGGCTTGGCAAGAGGTTTAGGATCGAATAAGAAGGTTGAGATGACCCTGTCTGCTAGACTGGGCGAGGGCCGCACGGGGCTCATCTGCGTTTTTCTCCCCTGGCTCTGTTGGTTGCTCATGTCGAATGAGGTAACCGCCGCTTCGTGATGCAACACGGAGTGTTGTGATGCATTTCACTGCAAGTGTGATGCTTAGTTCTGGAGCCCTCGGGCGATTTAGGGCCCAAATCATCTGGGAGGCATGGGCGTATGGAATGAATGCGCGTATGGATGTATGAAATGATTATAAAGAAATAGAGGGAATTTGGTAGTGTTACCTTAACGACCCGAGTGATGGGGTTTGTAGAGCTTCAGTCGGAAATGTCCGACCGAGACCCATGCTCGTCGTTCGTGATGGAGTCGGCATGGCCTACATGGGGCATCCCTTCGCTCCCTACCTTTCTCTCGGTGTGTTTCTTGTATCAATGAATACATCAGTACTATTTTTTATAGAAATCACTATCCATTCCTTATTTTTATCCTAGCATATCTTTTGTTTTTTTGTCCTTTCTTTTTCGTACCTACCCGTTAGTTCCATAGGCTGCAGCTTTTTTAAGAGCCTGGGCATGGCCCACGAGGCTCGGCTGCTCGTAACCGTAGGTTGTGGTGGCGTGCGTTCGGTTAGGAGTAAGAACAAAAGTTACGTAGGGCAATCAAAGGAAAAGGAATGCGCTTCTGTTCAGGGACGAAGTTGTTTACCATGTGTTAGTAAAAAGTGGAGTAAAAATGAGAGGTAGTATTCAGTATTGTACCCTTATGGAGCCCCCGAGCGACCCAGGCTAAAAGTGTTCGGGCTGGGGTCAGAGCCCCCGAGCACTAGCTAGGCATCGGGGTGTGTCTGGATCAGACCTTCCAGGATGCGGGCGGACGGCTCATGGACATCGTTGATGAAGACCCTGCTTGGGGATGGATCCCTCTTGGTAGCCAATTTTGCAAGAAAATCGGCGGCATCATTGTCCCTTTGAGGGACGTGATGTACCTCGATCCCCAGGAATTTGTCCTCGAGCTTACGCTCCTCTTGGCAGTATGCTGCCATGAGGGTTTTTTTGCAGGAGGACTCCTTCATGACCTGATCAACGACTAGCTCCGAGTCACCGCGGATGTAAATTCACGTAGCACCGAGCTCGATGGTGATACATAGTTCGTTGATGAGGGCCTCATACTCCATGGCGTTGTTTGAGGCTAAAAAGTGGAGGCATATGGCGTAGCGGAGCCTACTCCCGTCTAGGGAGATCAGAACCACTCCAGCCCCTAAGCCAGGCGCCATTATGGCCCCGTCGAAGTACATTGTCCAGTACTCATGGGTGACGTCCGGGGTCGGTAGCTGTACCTCTGTCCATTCGGCGACAAAATCCACGAGAGCCTAAGATTTAATGGTGGTACGGGGGATGTACCTCATGTCGTGGCCCATGAGTTTGAGTGCCCACTTAGATATCTATCCCGCGGCATCGCGGTTGTGGATGATGTCCCCGAGTGGGTATGAAGTGACGACCGTGACTTCGTGGTCGGTGAAGTAGTGCAGGAGCTTCCGAGTCGCCATTAGCATGGCGTATAGGAGTTTCTGCACCTAGGGGTACCAGGCCTTGGGGTCGGCGAGTACTTTGCTGATGAAGTATATGGGCTGCTGGACCTTAAGCTGGTGTCCTGGCTCCTCCCTTTCGATGACCAGCGTGGCGCTTACCACATGGTTGTTGGCCGCGATGTAGAGGAGAAGGGGTTCTCCTCGTTTGGGAGCGACAAGGATCGGGGCTAACGTCAGGGATGCTTTGAGGCTCTCTAGGGCCTGCTGGGCTTCCTCAGTTTAGACAAAAGTGTCTGTCTTTTTGATGAGCTTATAGAGTGGCATCCCCCATTAGTTGAGGCGGGAGATGAATCGACTTAGGGCAGCCAGACAGCCGGTGAGCCTTTGCACGCCCTTGATGTTGCGTATGGGACCCATGTTGGAGATGACCATGATTTTTTAGGGTTGGCCTCGATGTCACGCTTGGACATAATGTATCCTAGCAGCTTCCCCTTTGGAACCCTAAAAACACATTTTTGGGGATTCAGCTTGATGTTGAACCTTCGAAGGTTCATGGACGTCGTGGCCAAGTTTGCGATCAGGTCATAGGCTTGAGCTGTTTTGACCACTATGTCATCAACATAGATGGCGATCATTGGCCACTCGGTTTGGTCAGGCTGATTGAGTGGGTCGATTTGATCAGTGAAGCATTGCTGCATGCACCTCTGGTAGGTGGCGCCAGCATTCTTCAAGCCGAATGGCATTATTACGTAGCAGTACGAACCATACAGGGTGATGAACGAGGTTGCGAGCTGATCAGATTTTTTCATCATGATCTGGTGATAGCCTGAGTAGGCATCCAAAAAGGAGAGGATCTCGCAACCCAAGGTGGAGTCGACTATCTGGTCTATGCGCGGCAAAGAAAAGTGATCCTTCGAACACGCTTTATTGAGGCCCATATAGTCAACGCATATTCTTCACTTCCCGGTCTTCTTTTTAACAAGAATGGGATTGGCAAGCCAGTCGAAGTGGAATACCTCTTTAATGAATCCGGCTGCAAGGAGTTTGGCGATCTCTTCGCCTGTGGCCCGGCGCCTCTCATCGGCGAAGCGACGGAGGCGCTACTTGGCAGGCTTCGAGCCTAGGATGAGGTGCAATGCGTTCTCGGCTACCCCTTGTGGTATGCCCGGCATGTCAGAAGGCTACCATGCAAAGACGTCATGGTTGTCGCATAGGAAGTCAACGAGCTCGTGTTCCTATTTGGCCAAGAGCTGGGACCTGATCCGAACCATCTTGGTTAGGTCGGTGGGGTCGATTCCCACCGCCTTGGTTTCCTCGAGCGGTCGGATGGCCATCGAGGAGGTTGGTTGGTTGCAGTCTGGGACTACCAGGATCGATGATTCCTCGATCAGCGGGAGCTTGAATGAGTTGATGACCACAGTGGCGAGCTCATAGTGCTCACGGTCACATGTGAAGGTGTGTGAGAAGTCGCTACTCATGGTGATGATGTCGTTCGGTCCCGACATCTTCAGCTTGAGGTAGGTGTAGTTGGGGATTGCCATGAATTTGGCATAGCATGGCCGCCCCAAGATGGCATGGTAGGATCCTGGAAAGTCCACCAGTTCAAAGGTGAGAACCTTTGAGCGGAAGTTGGCTCGACTACCGAACGTGACGGGCAGGTTGATCTGCCCGAGCGGGTATGTCTACGCTCCTGGGATCACTTAGTGGAAGGGAGAGCCCACCAGGTGGAGCTCCGATCGGAGGATGCGCATCGCATCAAGGGTGTCGATGTAGAGGATGTTGAGGCCGCTACCTCCATCCATTAGCACCTTGGTGAGGCACTTCTTGCAGACGATGGGATCGACGATGAGCAGGTAGCATCCTGGTCTCACGACGTGGGAGGGATGGTCTCTCTGATCGAAGGTGATCGGAGATTCCAACCAACTGAGGAAGGAGGGGACGGCCGTCTCAGCGGTGCATGCTTCCCTATAGCATACCTTGTGCTGGCGCTTAGACCAGATGGTGTCGGATCCACCGAAGATCATGATGCATTCATCAACGTCGAGGAAACCATCTCCGTCCTTGCCTGTGGTGCCTCATTTCTTGGCTGCCGCCTCTTTGCCGTCCCCTTCTTTCGGCCCGCCGGCCTGTCGTAGGAAATGTTTGAGGAGCTCACAGTCCTTGTAGAGGTGTTTGACGGGGTAGGCATGGTTGGTGCATGGACTATCCATGAGTTTGTTGAAATGGTCAGGCAGGCCCTATTGGGGCTACTTGCCCGTGCGGTCAGTTGCGGCAACCAATGTGGTGTTGTCCGGTCGGCGCCGGTCCTTTTTGTTCTTCTTGCCCCTTTGTGTGGAGGGGCCCTCGTCTTGGTCCGTGCGCTTGGCCTTGCCTTTGTCCCGGCCTCCGTTGAAGACCGCTCCGATCGCTTCCTCACCGGAGGCATGGTTAGTGGCGACGTCAAGCAGGTCGCGGGTGGTACGGAGATTTAGGCATCCAAGCTTGTGGATTAGGGACTCGCAGGTCGTCCCAGAGAGGAACGCGCTAATGATGTACGCGTCGACAACATCAGAGAGGGAGTTGCATCGTTGGGAGAACCTGCGGATGTAGTTCTGTAGGGACTCGCTGGGCTCCTGCTGGCAACTCTTGTGGTCCTAGGAGTTCCTAGGGCGAACATATGTCCCCTGGAAATTCCCGACGAAGACCCTCTTGAGGTCCGCCTAGTCGCAGATGTTGTCGTGTGGGAGGAATTCAAGCCATGCCCGAACATGTTCCCCCACATAGATGGGGAGATACTGAATGATGAAATAGTCATCATCCACCCCTCCGGCTTGGCAGGCGAGCTAGAAATCTTCAAGCCAAATACAAGGGTTTGTCTCCTTGGTGTACTTGGTGATGTTGGTGGGCGGTCAGAAGCGCTGTGGGAATGATGCTCTCCGAATACGCCGATCAAAGGCCCGTGGCCCCGGATCCTCAGGGCTGGGACTCCGGTCATCCGGTCGGCGACCGTGCCTAGGGCACATTTCGTCGCTCCCCTCAATGGTTCAGCCGGGATCTATGTCGCATGCTCTTGTCGCTGCTCGGTGGACATCATCATCGTGCCGGGCCTGATGCCGGTTGGTGATGATGCTACGAGCATCCTAGTGCAGACCAGGCCACTTGTGTACCGGCGATTGGTGGGGAGCAGGCGCCAGGTCAAACCGTGGCATGGCTGCCGCCCCCTGAGCCGCACCTGGTGGCTATAGCGGTGAGCGGATGGAGCGATCCATCTGGCGCATCCCCTTTCCCCCGGTGGGGAGAGAGGGCTCGTGTCAGAGTCGTGATGTGGAGCTTTCCGCCTGTTGAATAGCAGCGACTTCTACTAGAATCCAGAGGTTCCGGTAGACTGCCCGCTCTTGGGGTCGACGGGCTCGGGAACACCGCGCAGAAGCATTATCGTAGCGGCGATGTTCTGGTCAGCCCGAGCGAACTATGGGAGATCGTTCCCCTCATTCATGATGTCGTGTTGGACCTGACGGGCGTGACCCCGGGCGCCACCCGCCGGGCCATGCGCATGGGGCGCAACGGGTTGTACCGAACGCGCCGCCGCAAGCAGCGGCTGGTTCTGCTGTCGTTGTCGTAATTCCTCGACGTGCGCTTATGTAGACGCGAGGGCCCTCGCACGCGGGTCCGAAGGGGTGTCAGTCTGCGTAGATTCCACAACCACCGGTAGCTGTCCCGGAGCATCCGCCATAGCGCACTCCCAGGACGGACGGTGGCGAGGTGCCACATCACCGATGCTAGAGCCGTTGCTCTCACCCTCGTCATCTGGGAGTTCATGGAGAGTGGCAGGAGCATAGCTCGCCATTCCCACGAATTCAGATGTGAGGGGGGATGGTGCCAGCATCCTTCGGAGCCCCCGAGCTTACACATCCGGGGGGGTGCGAGGCCATAGGGGAACCGAACATACGGTGTTCGTGGCACGGGCAGTACGGTCCCTCCGGATGATCGGCAGGAGATAGTAGATAAAGAGTAAATAACAGTACACATTTTACTTACAGTGGGGTTTGTGCAGAGAGTTTGCTCAGAATGGCGCGCAGGTGCCACGTCGTTGAAGTCGTGCATCCTAGAGTCGATGGAGGGCGCCCCTCCGACGGGTGCTGAGACGAGTGCCTCCTCACGGAGGTGTAGTATGTCGAGCCGGTCGGCGACGAAGTCCAAGCTTCTGAAGAGGAAGGCCTAGGACAGCTCGAAGACAGGTGGAACCCACATCCTAATAGGTGGGAGCACGGGAAACTCCAGTGAGCCGAAGCGAATCGAATTGCTAGAGCCTACCACTACGAGGGTGGTGGAAAAGTGGGCCATCCAATGACCAAAAAGTGTTGGCCGTACAACGTCTTCCCCATGGACGGCGCCAACTGTCGGTGCAGAAAGTGACCAACAAGTAAATATTTATAGTTTTGTTGTATGTTGTGATCGGAGGTGGCCTAACACTCAATGACACAGGGTTTATACTAGTTCATACAACGTGCCCTACGTCCAGTTTGAGTCGGTCAGTGACTTTATTCCTGAGCCCAGGTGCTCAAAGTTTGTAGTGGGGTTACAAACGAGAAGGAGAAAGATGGGGTGCACGAGAGGTCCGGTTGGCTCCTGTTGGAAGGGCCGAGAGCGACAGGAGCTCCTCTATGAGCTAAGTGTTCAAACGTGTGCTTGAGGTCCGAACCTAGCGGTTCTGTGGTTGTGAGCTAGTTAACTTGGTTGCTCTAATGAATCTGGAATGACTTGTATGAACTTGAATCCACTTAGTCTCTTGGGAGAGAGCGCATCCCCTTTTATAGATGAAGGGGATGACCTTACAAGTGAGAGGGAGAGAGTTCATATGCTTCTAAGTCTTGTTGCCCACACCGGCAGGTACAGGAGGATGGTAGGCGCCCACAACACTGTTGGATGTCGGTTGTATGTGGGAGGTTACATCGTCTTGTTTCGGGTATGGTAGATGTTGGCACCTGCATATACTATTGATGCCCAGAGGCATGTGAGGAGTTTCACCATATTCACTTGGTACGGTAAATCCCGGCGCTTGGTATCATGGTTTGACTTGAGCGCCTTGCCTTGCTATCTCTGTTTGTTCCCTGGTCCCTTCCGAGCAGGCATCCCCGGTCGGTTGGTCCCAGTCGGCTCTGGTTGCGCTAGTCGAAGAAGAGCAGTGAGTAGGGTCTTTGCATACCCCGGTCAGAGACATGGGGTCGGAGTCAGAGGTAGTGCTTTGCCAGGCTTTTCGGTCGGAGAGACCATCCGGAGGCGCTGGAGACCAAAGTGAGCGCTCTGATAGGAGAGGTGGGCCAGAGTCGACAAGCAGGCACTGTTCCTCCTCGGCCTGACCTTCTAGTCGATGACTGGACCGCCCTTCTGGCTTGTTGTTTTAGACACTTGGGCCGGCCCATGAGTTGTGCGTTGTCTGCTTGGGCCGAGCCTTTGTGGGGAAGCTGGTCCACAAGGGACCCCGGGTTTATGCAACCCGACAGGAGGAGACAAGAGTACAGATGCAGGTCGTGACCGAGCATGTTGTTGCATTATGTGCCAGTGAGTGCTTGAAAGCCTTTTTTCATTGCCTAATTTTAAATATAATATAACCGCGTTGCTAATTGATTGTATTTTATACATGAAAGGATTGGATGTAGCGAAGAACATGCTGTAGAGGTGGCTCATGCAAGGTACGAGGAAAAGAAGTTAGATGAGCATAGAAAGCAAGCTGGTCACACTGTTGAATCACCGATTGTGTTGTCTGATGAGGGGGATGAGGATGAGGATGCACTGCCAGACTCAGCGAGCTCATCGCTCTAGCTGAGGTGGGCTTACAGGCGGAGGAGGCTGAGGACAACACTGGCAGACTAAGCGAGCTCATTGCTCTAGTAGAGGCGAGCTTGTAGGCCGAGGAGGATGACGATGCGTTCTTCACTCAGATGAAGCGGAGGCCACTTACGACAGGCGATATGAAGGTCAGCGTAATGTAGGTGGGCCTAGCCACATGAACAAGGAGGAAGAGAACGCGTTCTTGTCTCAGGCCGCAGATAAAGCGGAGGCTGCTTACTATAGGTGAAAGGCAGATTAGGGCAATGTAGGTGAGCCTAGCCACAACAATAGGGTTGTGGTTGAGGATTGGTACTCAGACGACGAGTTGCTTACTCAACATGTTTCTGACTGAGGGTTTTTTATTGCGCCGTCTGTTAGTTCCATGCTTTATTAATGATCAATGTAGCTATGTACTAGAAATTCCATTGTGTTGTCTTATATTCCATTTGAACTATTGATGTATTGTACCCATCTGTTTGTATCATGCATTGAGAATTTCTAAAATAAACATAATCGAGTGAAATTATCTAGAATACAGCGCCATAGTCCACTAGTTCTGCCGCACCATAGCCTAGGTTCTGTCGTGCCATAGTCCACGGCGCGGCAGTGACGTGTCATATCCCATGGCATGATAGTGACGTGGAAAGAAACCTACCAGCCTCAATTGAGTTGCTGTCGGTGCTATAAACAACTACAAGTGATGCCGTGACCGTGCACAAGTTGAAACAAATATGAAGCAAATAAATGGACGACAAGTTGCCACATAACATTTTCATTGGTTCATGAGTCTGCAAGTTTCGGACAACAATATTCGTTTGACATAAGTTCGACGTAACGAACTAAGTCCCAGGAATGTAAGGATCCCTCGAACGCCTCTTGGAAATCTCATCGTCCGGTGGAAGAAGGGGATCATCGTACTCCACCTCAAGAAGGGGGTACATCTGGTGCGGCATGGGAGGGGCCATCCTATTACAAATTGATAAACAAAGGGTTAGAGTATTCAAATTAACAATATTCAAATTAACATTTGTAGCATTGCAAAATTTGAACTACTTGTTATGCAATATGAACACAATATGAAAGCACATGCTGCCCTCGTCTTCTATGCCTGCTAGCCTTGTGACTAGATTCTTTACAAACGGAGCAAAGATTCCTGCCACGGGTCTCGTTGAAGTCTCCCCCACCGTACATGTCTTTGTCGTACCCTCTCATAGCGTCCATGCCCCCTTGAGTTGCTTCTTCTTCCTCCTACCCTTCCCTACCTTCATTAGATCCGGATGCGACACATAGTCATAACCATTATAAGGTGGCCACTGTGTCGGGTCAAGGTATGGCTCGAAGCTCATCTCCCAAATACTAACGGTGTTTGAACGGAGATACAAGGGTGACATATATGGTAGATCCTCATAGTTGTACCCGTGAACCCTGTAGGCCATGATCATATGAGAGCAAGGGGCATGCATGATCTGAGGGACATTGCAACTGCACTCAACCTGGCTCGGCGGTGTGCTGCTTGACCAATTCCTCGGCCTCCTTCAAATGTTCAGCTCTGGCCTTTCCAAAACACCCCTGCTCAGCTATATTCCTCTACGCAAGTTTTCACCTCTTCACAAAATATTCGTTGCAATTATGAAAGGGGAACACAACAATTCCAGACACAGGCAACGTTCAAACTCCGATGAATACACGATTGAGGGACTCCAAGGAGTTAGTGGCCATGATACCATACCTAAACCCCCCCTCGTCATATGCTAATGCCCACTGAGCCTTCTGTTCCATCTGCGCCTCTAACCAGGCCTTTCCCGCTTCATTTACCATCTTATCTAGTTCTCTCTTTGTCTCCTTGAACTGGTGCTCTATATGTACACAACATAGAGCCTTTACCTTGTCACATACCTCCTGCTTCCGCTAACGCCACCAGAAATTAGCGGCAAAGTGTCTCATGCACCATCTATGCAGTAGAGGCAGGACCCATCTATATGCTCAGCTGCAGCATTAAGAAGCCTTGGATGACGGTCTGAGATCAAACATATAGTGCGAGATGGGCCAAGCACTTGTACACGTTGAAGCCACATGAACCATGACCATAATTCATTGTTCTCTCCCTCTGCCAAAGCAAAAGCCATGGGTACTATCTGGTCCTCAGGATCAACAGCAACAGCCATCATCAAGGTGCCCCTGTACTTTCCTGTCAAGAAAGTGCCATCAACAAGTATGACTGGCCGACAAAACTAGAATGCATGTTTCGTTTACGTGAATGACCAGAATACACGATAGAGGACATGCCTCAACGGGTCCCGAAAGCATATCCCTTCGGTGTCCACAAACCATTTCAAGCTAGGGTTGTAGTAATGCATTGCACATAAGATATGAGGCACCCTATTGTACGCTTCCTCCCAACTACCCCATCGAATCGCTAGGGCAATTTGCTTAGCATGCCAAGCCTTTCTGTACTTCACATCATACTTAACGAATCTAGATATGGACTGTTGTAAAGAAAACACCAAAATGTCGTTATTATCATCAACGAGCCCCAATATACGATGGGCAAGGTAACGTGCAGTGAGCTACTAATGATTTTCCTTCCCCCTATTTGATAGGCAAGTGTGGGGTTCGACAACTTTACTTATCCTCCACTTGCCATCACTGTGTCTCTTTCGTGCATTTAACCTCCACATACAACCATTTTTGCATATCACGTGGTACCTCAACTCCTGGTCTGAATGAGTGACGGTGTACGACCTATGGTGGTACACAGCATAGTCCTAAAGGAAGAGCTTCATCTCTGACATTGTATTGAATATTATCCCCTTCCTAAGGGTTTCTTTCTCATGGTCATACAATAATTTCCTACACATCTGGAGACCGGTGTCACAAACTACCATATCCGTCATGCTGACATCCCTATAGTTCGGAACGCCCCTGAAAGGTACGTTCATCGACCTTAATTGCTCAAGCTCAGTCGCTGTATAAGCTGGTGGTGGAACATACTGCTGCGCTTCGCTAATTCTGGCCCATGAATCATAGGGGGTATCATCTGCTATCAAATCTGTGACTAGTCTACCCTGAGCCTAGATACCATGCAAAACCTCAGTTGGTACTGGTAATGGCATAGTATGAACCGGTACTGGCATGACATCACCCGGTGTTGGCATAGCATCTGTACCTCCTTGGTCATCATCAAAATCATCTGAATCACTGCTAACTACATCACCGATCCTGTCCTCCTCCTCCTGCTCCTCCTCTTCCCGTTCGAACTCATTCATATCGAAGTCATTGCTTATACAACCTACTACAGTTGAATGAAACTGCTCCTACGTCAACTGACTGTCCAAATCCATGTTATCCTGAGCTGCTTCCCCTTTGACCCCTAATTCTTATTCATTGCCTCCAAAACCATCAATGGACGGGCCATCCTGAACACCCTGCATCCTGTACCCATTCTCCAACACCACCTCAGCCATGGGCACATTAGAACCTTGGAGCACCCTAGTGTAGCGGGACCAGTGAGCAGGGTCACGTAAGGGCATGATGACATAGTGTGCCCTAGTCTTTCCAGTATCAAACCTCCCCTTCAGTGTGAAATTGTAACACCCCAGGTGTTTATCACCAGTTAAGCAATGGGTTTGAGCTAAAACATGGTATATTAAGTGATGATGAAGATGTCAAGGTCAAACCTATAGAAACGAGCCCCAACCTAAACTTGGATATTGCACCTTTGCTCGCCTATAGACCCCTTTTCAAGATATATGCTTGGGTAGTGTTATTGGAATATCTTCGTGTGTCTCACATCAATAACCATCTATATTGATCCATGGAAAAGTTTCGTGAAGTTTGGAATCAAGAAGTCACATGAAATGACGAGTTATGTCGTTGCTTGAATTATTTTATAAAGTGAAGGGAATTCTCGATCATCAAGCAAATCTTGCAACCATGCCCAAATGACTCTAGATGAACTCTACATCAAAAGTCATGAAAGGTTCATGTTGGGCAAATGCCACGAAAACGCTCCAATGGATCAAAAAGGATAATTTAAGCTTCATCGTGATCCTACTTTGGTCAAAGTAGAACAGTAGGTTCTATACCAGTTTTGAGGTTGGACCTTAAATGAAAGTTGTAGTCCATATCATGTAGAACAAACTTTGTTTTTGGACCAAGAGCTAGATCAACTTGGAAATAAGTCAAACAGAGGCTCGAAGTTGGAACCTGCTGCTGATTTCAGCACTTAGAAATATTCTAAGTCTGAAATTCATCGACATCGGCATTGACGTCTCGCGTTCTCCAAATTTTGTTAAGCAACTTGATTTGGTAGAAAAACAAAAGTTGGAGTTTACACCTTGGTGAAGAGCATACAAAAAGTTGGATTCAGTTTGAAGAAGTTTTGACCATCGAAAGCGAGTTTCCGGGACTACCGTCAAGGTGTTGACACTGCTGTTTTGACATACATTTATCTTCTAATATGTTTTGCTAATGGCTGAACCCCCTTAATGAAAAACGTAGAGCTTCGTGCGGGCTTCGATCTTCGTATTCGGCCCAGGTCCTGATTCGGCCTGGAAACAGCCCAAAATCGCGTCCCACGCTGATCCCGCCGTCGCCCGCCACCTGTTCGCGAAAACGCCCCAACGGACGACACGCGCCCTGTACGTGGCCGCCATGCGCCTCCGCCGCTGCTCCACACGTCGTGGACGCCCTACGCCCTGCTGCCGATGAGGAGGGGCACCAGCACGCCCTCTCCATCCTCCTCTTCACTCCCTGCTCGCTCCCTCTCGCTCTCTAGAGCCTGCGCGCGAGTGCCAGAGCGCGGCCACCATGGGTGCCGCCGCTGAGCTTGCCGCCGTCGCGTCCTCGCTGCCTCCGAGCTTCCTCGCGTGCGCCACCACCCTCTCAGTCGTGTGACGCTCCCCCTGCACCAATTGGCCGGTCACCGTAGCCGCCGTAGCACGCCGTCGCCGGCGTTGCCTGCTGCCGCGGCCGGCACTCCTGCAGCCTTCGCCGGCCGAGCCTAGGGCCGGGCGTGGCTCTGGCTGGCCATGGCTGGCCCGGCCGCACCACCGGCTGGCCTCCCCCTCGCATCCCTGGCTGGCCGAAGCCCCTCGCCGACCGGCCGAACCAGCCCCGACGGCCTCCTCTGCTCTGTTTTTTCGACCAGGGACCTCGCGCAGCAATTCGACTAAAGGGAGGGGTGTAACTGCAATGTCATAGACTCAGGTGAATAGTGCCATAAGGACTGGTTTGTAATTATTTTGTAGGAACTTTGGAAATTCATAGTAAATCGTAGAAAATTCATAAAATAGTAAATGAGGACTTTTTGGAATCCTTGTGAAATTGTCTATGCAGTGGATCTATAATATGGCATGTTTTAGTTTAAATATTTTGCGGTAAAAATAGATTTGTGCAGTAAGGTTGTAATGCTAGTTGAATTTGTTATTTTTCATAACTGTAGATCTAGGGCTCCAAATGAAGTAAAATTTTTGTGGCATGCTACTCATGTGATAGTTGATGTGTGGTAAAAATTTCATGAGTATTGGATGAAGTATGAGTGAGTTATTGGTTTATCTTGCTCTCACATGAATTCTTGCTTTAGCAACTTGTCTTTTTCATAGAGGTTGCTATACATGTTCAAATGGAGTGAAATTTGTACAGTAGACTATTGAGAGGATATGTGAGCCACTGTAATTTTTGTAGAATTTATTGTATACTTTTGGTATATGTTCATTAAGTCACCTTGTTATCTAAAATAAATTAAGAAATGCATTAAAAGAATTTATTTGGTCATGGACACTAGGTTTTCTGGTGTTCTTTAGTCATGTGTGAAATGTTGGTAAAGTTAGTTTTGCCCAATTATGTATTTGCAACATAAGTTAATAATTATTTTCTTGCCGATGTGGTTTATGGACAGATCTGGGAACTTAGCAAAGTTCTTCATGATAATGTGCTTTGTTGTGAAACTTGTTTATACAAAAGTTGTATATAATTCATGTATCTAGCTTCTATTAAAATTTGGTGTCATTTGGCCAAGTAGTTTAAGAGTTATAGCTGTTTAAAGTTGGGTTTCAGAAATGGCTGCTTTCTGTCAATTGTAGACCAGTTTCTGTAAATGAATATATTTGACTTAGTTAACTTGAGAATCATGCTAAGATGATTAAATATGAATTGTAGAAAATTTCATAAGCTTTCCATAATGTCTTCTTGCAAGTCATTTGGATTTGTGTAACTCCAGTTATAGCTAAATCTTGTAGCTGCTGTTTGCATGTCCAGAAATTGGCAGATTCCAATTATAGTGCTTGCTTGTATATTGTTAAGTGTGACGTATGCCTTGAATGATGACTGAGTTAGAGCACTTGAGATCTGGGGAAACTTGTGTCACGATTGGTGTTGTCGTCTTCTTTGCCATCTTAGCATGATAGATTGTGTGATGTTTAAGTTAAGCATCGCAAAGTACTTAAGTGTGTTAGTGTAAACTATGCTTGTCTTGCTTACTATTTTGTGATGTGTCTCATGGTACTATTCTTCATATTTATGCACTTGCATATTGCATCTCATCTAGGTACGCTAGATGAACCACGTGAAGGACGTGATGTTGGAGCCAAACCCAAAGACGGTGTTTGATGAATCTGTCCCGAAGATGGAAGGACTAAGCGAGTGCTAGGATCTGAGATGTCACCAGGATGGTGCAAGCTAACTGAACTGACGTGTGTCGGATCCCAGGCAAGCCCCGGAGCATTATAAGTCTCCTAATTTATAAAAGCAATTCTTTATATATATATATATGAGTTATATATTGTTGCATTAAGTTGTAGGAGTTGATCGAAACCGTTGATGCATTTATTACTATCCTTGCCTACCTTATTACCCTTTTACCCTGTTAGGTCAGGATCGAATAACTGCTTAGCCTTACTTAGACCGGTAGCGATCGGTGATATCTGGTCACCTACATTTATAGGTGGTTACTGGAAGAATTTAGCTATGGAAAGAATGATATCCTGGAATTAACCATGTGTGATGGATAATTGGAGACCGGACGGAAAAGTTGGAGGCAACCAGACAGGGTTCTGGGGTGCTGTTAGTTTCCGTTTGTGTCGATTAAGGACCGACCATTGTTGGGCCTCGAGTCATGTTGAACGCATGCCTTACATTTAGCTGGCCGGATAAAGTACCTTCCGACCGCGAAGCTGGGAGATTTTTCGGGCCGAGTAGATTGCCCGCAGCGCACTGTGCCGGAGCAGGTGTGGTAGGACACGGGGGCGAGATGATAAGACCAAAGTGTAGTCGGTCGGCCCCCGGGTACATGTGGTTCCTGGCAAACTCAAGATTCCTGGAAAGTTGACTCGGTGATCAATATCTCACTTTAGCGGGTGAGTGAGGTTTGTGTAAGGAATAAATCACCAGCTGGTTAGGAATCGATTCGAATCGCCATCGCTCCTGGATAGTGAGCACTTGACTCGAGTTACTTCATCGTAGTAATTATTATGGAACAATGATGGTTATCTGGATGGTATGGGATATGCTAAATCTAAATTGGTAACTGGATGTTATTGGTTAATCAAGTGATTGCTATAGTACAGGTGCTTACCTAGATGGATAGGTCATAATAAAGATGATGCAAAGTACTTAAAATGGTTTCTTCATGATAGCTTATGCTTTTCGCAAATAAGTCAGCTAGCCCACTAAAGAAAGCCTTGCATGATCCTTGGTGTCATTTATTTTGGTTTCCGACGGGTAAGTCTGGCTGAGTACATTCGAGTACTCAGGGTTTATCCCACCTTGTTGCAGGTGATGTTCTCGACCTGTTGTTGATGGTGGCTAACCACCGGTGGGATCGGTGATTCTATACTTACTTCTCATCTATATGCTTTTGTCGGATGATGTCACTATGCTAGCCATATATTTGGAACTTATATTAATGTAATCATTTGAAAGCTATGTTGTTTTCACTAATCAGTTTTGAAACCCAAACTTGTACTATTATTTGTTAACCCCTTTGTAATATTATTTCTGCTGCAACTCGATGTATGTGATGTGTATTTGCTTAATCACGCGATCTTGGTTGTGATGTTGATTTACCGAGGTCTTTCGGGACACTCGGCGGACTACCGGGTTTATATGAGTGAAAGTATGGGTGTGTCAACGTGTTAGCGGGGACAACCGTACTTGATCTTGTATAAATTGGGCGGTTCTGTCACAGAAATCACCGTCAAACTTTGTATTCAAACGAACACAAAGGTCGTTGAAGCTATGAGGTTCATCAAACCATTCTAATTCTTCTTCCATATCCTCAAACATACCATCTTCTCTCCTAACACTTCCTCCGTATAAAACTCTAACACAACAATCTATCTGCAAAAGTATTTCAAAAAACTTCATCAAGTCGTCGAAATCGTCGTACGTAATGTCTATAGTAATATTAATACCTATTCTAACTATAACTATACTAACTAATCTATTATTAACATATATACAAAAGCTAACTACAACAACTAATTAGACTAAATCCAATGTATAACTAGACTCACTAACTGTACTAACTAAATTACCTAACTTTACTATCTATACTAATTTACTATATTACATATACTAACTAAACTAACTAACTTTACTAACTATACTTTACTAATTATACTAACTTTATTTATTTTACTAACTCACTATACTAACAATGTCGATTCAATAAAAAAATACACTAGGGGAGTACCTCGTGGCAGTGGCGCTCGTCCTCGCGACGGTGGCGCGCTAGACCGGGCCGGGAGGCGCGGGCGCTGGCCTCGGCGGGCGCGGCGGCCGACGTCCTCGACGGCGAGCAGGGCCGGCGTGCTCGGCGGCGGGCTGGCGCGGGCGCGGCGTCTAGGCGCGGGCAGGCGGGACTGATCGTAGGGCTTTTATACGGCTCTGTCGCGCCACGGATCAGGGCGCGGCACTGCCGCGCCAAGATCGGTGGCGCGGCAGGCCCTGCCACGTCAGCCGGTCATCCTTTTCGGTCGTCGCCACGTCAGCCACCCGCCGCGCCACCATGCATGGCGCGGCACAGGCTTTTGGCCACGTCATGGCAATTGCCGTGGCCAAAAGTGTTAGTTTTGAAAAAAAATAGTTTTAGATATAAAATTAGTTTAGAAAAATGGTTAAAATTAAAAAAAAATCGCAGTTGATAAACTAGCTTGCAAGCTATTAACCCCCCCCCCCCCCCCCCCCCACCCACCCCAAAAAAAACTGTACTGCTCAGCGTTGGATATGCTATCTGTGATCCTAACACATAACCTGAAGCTGGGAAAGCAATCTATTCGATGGAATACCTATTGGATATGGGAAGACAGACCTGATATTCATTGGATAGGGGACAACAGTAACTCAGTAAGGGCTTGCGATTTTACACAATTCCAAATCAAAGATGTTGATCAACATTGTAGCATTAGGAGGTTCTTGGTGGTATTGGATTGGCACACAAGGAAATGCCAATCGGGCAATCTTACTTTTGGAATCCAATCATATGAGCCGAAGGAAATACAACCTGTTCGGTTGACTGGTTCGTATCATTGCTGGTTCGTTTATGTGAGAGAAAAATACTGCTGGCTGGTTTATGTAAATAATATCCATGTGAGGGGGCTGGCCAGCCAGCCCCGCCAGTCAACCCCAGCCGATCACGCTAATAATTGGTCACCATACATGTAATAGGGAAACATGGCTAAATAAAAAGGACAAAGAAAATAGATACACTCATATGCACGCAACTGCACTAAAAAACCGATAACAAACCCTTGTTTGATAACATCGATCCGTAAGCTATCAGAGAGCATTGAACGAATTGAACCAGCCTGATGTCCAATAAACCAAATCGCCATGTGTGGCCAAAATGCATTACATTATCAGAAAACAACCTGAAAAAGCCATTTTAATTACTTGAGGGTCAATAGCAACAATGCTCACGTTAGAAGATAGGAGGGTATGAGCTAGTGAACAAATAGCAACAGGATAACAACTTATTATCTACAAATACACATATCACAGAAACGCTACATTTCTATTTGCATCATGTAACCCAATTTTTTTGAACAGAAGGTTTCCCCAGCTTTATAGATATAAAGCGAAATATAAATGTAACCCAATTTCAGAAGCACATAAAACTGAACCGTAGTAATAAATAATAATAATAAGAAGAAAAAACAGCAGCACGGTAGCTTTAGCCTGTTTCACAACTGGCGACTGGATTCACTGGAAGCGCGGCCGGTCAGCCGGTGTGTGTGACCTCCAGCTGTCGGTCTGCCGCTGCTTGTTCGGTCTCGGACACTCGGTCATCTCGTCTCATCAATCATGGCGCCCCAAAGCAGCTGCCGAGGCCGCGAGGACCAAACCCTAGCGTCCTCCGCTGCCGCTTCCCCTCGCCCCCCGGCATGGGCGCCTGCGTCGGTGGTGGAGACGAAGACGATGACAACGGTCGCCGACCTCACGGACGTCGTCCTCCAGGACATCCTCCGCCGCCTCACCCCCGCCGACCTCCTCCGCGCGGCGCTCACCTGCCACCGCTGGCGCCGCGCCGCCACCCGCGTCCTCCCACGCGTGCCGCCCCTCCTCGGCTACTTCTTCCACCCCAAGAGCCCCTCCAAGCCGCCGCCCAAGCCGACGTCGGACAAGACCCACCACCCTGCCGTCTTTGTCCCGCTCGACGCCTCCTCCCTCGACCTCACCACGGGCGCTGCCAGCAGCCTCTCCATCCAGGACGTCCACCTCGGCCTCGTCCTCCTCCTCCCTCATTCGCGCCCCAAGTCGCTCCTGCCCCGCATCCTCATCGTCGACCCGGCGTCGCGCAGCCGCGTCCTGCTCCCGCCGCCACCGCGCGACGCGCTGCCTGCCGATGTCTGGCGCCGCGACAGGTGCGTCATCGGCGTCGCCGTTCTCTCTCGCGCGCACCCTAGCAGGCTCACCTTCGACGCCGTCTGCCTCACCATCGACGGCGACCGCCCGCGTGCCTGGGTCGCGTCCGTCGGCGAAGGCAACTGCGCCTGGCGCGCGTTGCCGAGGGCCGATCGAGGGGGTCATCGTGGACTTCGACCCGTGGTGGTTCGAGGCCCGCTGCGTCCACGCCGCTGGGAACATCTACTGGCACATCTGCAACTCCAGCCGCTTACTCCAGCTGGATCCTTGCACGCTGGACTTCTCGTTCATGCCCGTGCCTGCCGTCCTGGGTGTCAGCGGACTCATTCCACCAACGGTTCCAACGGCGAGAGCGCACGAGTCCTCAGGAGTGCCAATGTCCTCACGCGCCGTGCGCGTCCACGATCCGCAGAGCGCGCGCTGCCGCATACGCCCGCACGCCCGGTCTCCGCATCGCCCACGCTCCCGCATAGATTGCTTAGCCGCTCGCTTGTATAGCTTTGTATCTATATATGTACACTATCATTGATCAATAGAGGTTATCTAGTTGTGCAATCCCTTTCTACATGGTATCAGACGCTCTACGATCCTAACTTCTCTCCGGCAACCACACCGTCCGCTCCAATGGCTGGCTCCTCCCACCCCTCTGATTCCTCCTCCGACGATGACTTCTCCGTCGCCCCTGCTTCTGCCTCCGTGATCCAAGGCATCTCCATTCGCCACCACGTCCCTGTCATCCTCGACATGGACGAAGGGAACTATGGCCAATGGCGCCTGTTCTTCGAATCCACCCTCAGGAAATTTGGGCTCGAGAGCCACGTCCGCTCCACCACCCCGTCCGACGACCGCGATGGCGAGTGGCGCAGGGTTGATTCCTGCGTCGTCAACTGGATCCTCGCCACCGTCTCGAAGGGTGTCTTCGACATCGTCCGCCGCGACGGCCACGACTGCCTTCACCCTGTGGCACGCCGTCGAAGGTCTGTTCCAGGACAACGAGCTGCAGCGCGCCGTGTACCTGGAGAGCGAGTTGCGCACCTTGCAGCAAGGCGACATGTCGATGAACGACTACTGCACCCGGCTGAAGCGGCTCGCGGATCAGCTACGCGACATCGGCCATCCCGTCTCCGAGCCGAGTCAAGTTCTCAACCTCCTCCGCGGCCTCAATCCCCTGGTACCGCTACGTCAAGCCGGTGATCACTATCAAGAATCCGCCGCACACTTTCCAAAGCGCTCGCTCCTTCCTCATCCTCGAGGAGCTCAGCGCCTAGCATGATGCCAACGCTGAGGCCGGCCACTGCGCTCGCGGCGACGCACGGTGATCAGTCCGGGGGCTCCTCCAACTCGACGTCCACGGGCACCAAGGACTGGCTCTTCGTCCTCCAGCGCGCCTCGTTCCAATAGCAGCGGCGGCAACTCCCGATCCACATACCGATCCGATCGGCGCCGTGGACGGGGTCGCGGCAATGGCGGCGGGCCACGCAACAACAACTCCAACCCCTCGAACAACCAGCCCGCACCATGGGCCCGGGGCTACAATCCCTGGCAGGGCATGGTGCAGGCCTGGCCCATGCCTTTCCGTGCCCCCGGCGCCGGTGTTCTGGGACCGCGTCCACCGTTCCAGCCGCAGCAGGCGATGGCGGCCTACCACCACCCGGCTCCTAGGCGGCGTCTTCGACAACAGCGCCCTCTATGCGGCACTGCAATCCGCCAGGCGCCCCGCAACAGCCGACGAGCACGTCCGACTGGTACTTCGACACCGGTGCGACGTCGCACATGTCTTCCTCCCCTGGTATTTTGCCTCCTTCCGTTCTTCGACCTTCTTCATCCTCCATCACAGTAGGCAATGGTGCTCGGTTGCCCGTTACACACCAAGCACACACCATCATTCCTACTGCCACTTCCCCTCTACGTTTAAATGATGTTCTTGTCTCCCCATCCCTCATCAAAAACTTGATTTCAGTTCGCCGTCTTACGCGTGATAATAATGTTTCAATTGAGTTTGACCCATCTGGTTTTTCCATCAAGGATCTTCCTTCCAGGGCGGAGATGCTTCGATGTGAGAGCAGCGGCGATCTCTATCCACTCCGGCTTCCCCACCACCAAGCTCTCACTGCATCCTCGGAGACGACGCTGTGGCATCAGCGGCTGGGACATCCCGGTTACCCAGCCATCTCCCAAATTTTTCAATCTTTTCCTTTTCAATGTAATAAAGCTGATGCTCACTCTTGTTCTTCTTGCCGTTTGGGCAAGCACACTCGTTTACCGTTTACTGATTCTACATCACAGACATTTTTCCCTTTTCAACTTGTTCATTCAGACGTATGGACGTCCCCGGTTCTTAGTCACTCCGGTTATAAGTATTATGTTGTTTTCCTGGATGATTACACGCATTACTTATGGACCATTCCCCTGCGTAACAAATCTGATGTTTTCCACACCATTCGCTCATTCATTTCATATGTGCATACACAGTTCCATCTTCCTATACTCGCATTTCAGACTGACAATGGACGGGAGTATGACTCCACTGCCATGCGTCTTCTCCTTTCCTCTCTCGGTACCCTAGCTTCGCCTCTCGTGTCCTTACACATCGCAGCAAAACGGGAAGGCTGAGAGAATCCTTCGCACCATTAACGATTGTCTGCGTACTTTACTAATTCACAGTGCAGCTCCTCTTGCGTTCTGGGCTGAGGCGCTCGCCATGGCCACGTACCTGCTCAACCGCCGACCATGTCGCGCCACTGGCTCCACGACGCCGCACGCCATGCTCTTCGGTGTGCAGCCCTCCTACGACGAGCTTCATGTGTTCGGGTGCCGGTGCTTCCCCAACATGATCGCCACCTCTGCTCACAAGCTCGCCGCGCGCTCAACACCCTGCGTCTTCATCGGCTACCCTACGGATCACCGCGGTTACCGATGCTACAACATCACCACCGGGCGCGTCATCACGTCGTGACACGTCGTCTTCGACTGAGGACGTCTTCCCCTTCCGCGACCACGTTCACCACATCGGCAGTCGCACGACAACCGCCTCCATGCGCACACGACGCGGTCGACGAGGACGACACGCCGCACCCGCCACCGACGTTCACCGCGCGCCTCCACGACGCGCTCCCGCCTCACCCGACACGCGCTCGCTCCGCGCGGCCGGGACGTGCACCTACGGCCATCATCAGCAACACTCCACCGACGCCGCCAGACCCAGCGTCCTCATCGTTGTCCTCGTCCACCGCGACATCGCCCACATCGACGACCCATTCGACGTCGTCCTCGAGCACGCACCCCACAGCTTCGTCTCCTCCTCGGGCTCAGGGTCATCCAATGGTGACTCGCGCACGCGCGGGTATCTACAAACCCAACCCGAAGTACGCCCTGGCGACCACGGCCACCATCTCGCCGATACCCCGCAGTGTCCGCTCCGCCGTCAAAGATCCGAACTGGTATGCTGCCATGAAATCCGAGTTCGATGCTTTGCAGGCAAACAAAACATGGACTCTCATGCCTCGACCTCCAGGAGCTCGCATCATTACTGGCAAATGGGTGTTCAAACATAAAATGAACCCCGACGGCACCCTCGAACGCTACAAGGCTCGATGGGTCGTCCGCGGGTTCAACCAACGGCCCGGCGTCGATTTCGGTGAAACATTTTCGCCGGTGATCAAGCCGGCCACCATACGCACCGTGCTCACCCTCGTCGCCACCAACAACTGGCCGGCACACCAGCTCGACGTCTCCAACGCCTTCCTCCACGGCAATCTTCAGGAGCGCGTCTACAGCCAGCAACCAACGGGGTTCGTCGACCCTGCACATCCCGACGCCGTGTGCCTCCTAGTCTCGTTCACTCTACGGCCTACGACAAGCACCACGGGCATGGTTTCACCGCTTCGTCGAGCATGTCACCTCCCTGGGCTTCATTCAGTCCAGGGCCGACACGTCCCTCTTCGTGTACAACCGGAACGGCGCCACGGCTTACCTGCTCCTCTACGTCGACGACATGATCCTGACGGCTTCATCGACTGGCCTCCTACGACACCTCATCGCGCGACTACATGATGCCTTCGCCGTAAAGGACATGGGACCCGTCCACCACTTCCTCGGCATCGGTGTACGCCGGACACGCCATGGCTTCTTCCTTTGCCTAGGCTCAGTACGCCGAGGAGCTTCTCGAACGTGCTGGCATGGCCAATTGCAAGCCCGTTGCGACACCGGCAGACACAAAATCGAAGGCTTCTGCGACCGACGGCTCCCCCATCGACGACGTCACCTCCTACCGAAGCATTGCAGGCGCCTTGCAGTACTTGACGATCACACGCCCTGACATTGCGTACGCCGTGCAGCAGGTTTGCCTCCATATGCACGCTCCGCGCGACGTGCACCTAACCATGCTGAAGCGCACACTACGGTATGTCAAAGGGACCATCAACCTCGGCGTCCAGCTGCGCGCCATCACGACACCGACGATCACTGCCTACTCCGACGCCGATTGGGCCGGTTGCCCGGACACACGACGGTCCACTTCGGGGTTTTGCGTCTTCCTTGGCTCATCCCTCATCTCGTGGTCGTCCAAGAGGCAAACCACGGTTTCGAGGTCGAGTGCCGAGGCGGAGTACCGCGCCATCGCCAACGCCGTCTCCGAGTGTTCCTGGCTTCGCCAACTGCTCGCCGAACTGCTCTACAAGATTCCCTCGGCGACGGTCGCGTTCTGCGACAACATCTCTTCGGTTTACATGGCTCATAATCCGGTGCACCATCGGCGAACCTAAACACATCGAGCTTGACATACACTTCGTCCGAGAGAAGGTAGCCATTGGCGAGCTCCTGTGTTACACATGTTCCCAGTGCACGGCAGCTCGCAGACGTGTTCACCAAGGGGCTTCCGTCGGCACTCTTCTTTGACTTCAGAGACAAGCCTCTCCATCACGACCGGCGATGTCCAGACTGAGGGGGGGTGTCAGCGGACTCATTCCACCAACGGTTCCAACGGCTAGAGCGCACGAGTCCTCAGGAGTGCCAACGTCCTCACGCGCCGTGCGCGTCCACGATCCGCAGAGCACGCGCTGCCGTATACGCCCGCACGCCCGGTCTCCGCGTCGCCCACGCTCCCGCATAGATCGCTTAGCCGCTCGCATGCATAGCTGTGGCCAAAGGCCACCGTGTTGTATCTATATATGTACACTATCATTGATCAATAGAGGTTATCCAGTTGTGCAATCCCTTTCTACAATGGGGGATCGCTTCAAGAAGTACCGCATCGGAGAGACGCCAGAGGACGGTCGTCTGTGCATGGCATCGATCGTTCGCGAAGAGAGTCTGCAGATTTGGGTGCGTGGAGAGGCCAGGAGGAGTGACAGGGGGGTGGTTGCTGGAGAGGGAGATTGGCATGACCAAAGTGCTCGAAACCGTGCCTGGGCTACCCAAGAACAGCATGACGCGGATGCTTTGCACCTGGCTCAGCGACATGGACTACGCTCGCACTGGGAAGGTGTTCATCTGTACATGGGGATATGGGCGCTACGCGTTCCATCTGGAGACCGGCAAGCTGGAGCGCTTGGTGATGAAAGATGGCAAGGAGCACGGAGACCCTATCTATGCCTACACCTTGGCCTGGCCGCCTGAGTTCCTCACTCCAAGAAACTGACTTTCTGGTAATTTCCATAGCTTTGTTTATAAGAAGTTTTGCTTGATGAAATGCTCCATTAATTATTTTTCTTTATGATTATCTGTATGCTCTGATGCATGCATATTTTGTCATAGCATCTTGCTGAAGTAGAGGGAACGTATCCTTTTCTTTTTGGATTTGTTATACAGTTATTACTCTCACTTACTCGCAAAATTTTAGAACATGGAAATTAGCACATAGTTGTAGAAAGCTTGATGGTAATCAGTTTGGTGAATTGTGTACCCTCCGGTAGCTGTAGGATGTGGTATATACTTATATTTGGTACAAACTAATTTCTGAATAAGTTCTATATACTTAATTACCAAATTTGAAGTTTGTGTTGGGCAACGCAGTATTATTCAACACTCCAGATTGACTTCCTTTTGAATTGTTGGTAATAATTTTTATTATGTGTGAATTTGGACTGCTTTGGTTATTTGATTTCTCAGTAGTCAACTTAACTTCACAAATTTTGAGTTTTGTGTACTTCAGGCTTTGTTGTAACTTGCACTTGTGCAATTGAGCCTTTTACGGGTTATATATACCTTGTGTGTCTAGATACTAAACCTGAATGTTAACACAAAGGAATACTATAATTGAAACTTCACATTCTGTAGAACTCCACAACAAGAAGCATGGGGCCCCATCTGGTGCCAACTCCTTGTTCTCGATGCCTGTGTTCCTCGTTGATTTTTTGCTGAGACATTGCTTGGCGTCCATGTTCACGTCACTTGTTTATGCGAAGTTGCTTGATCAAATAGAGATCAATCTTTTATGTGTTTGTGTCCTGGATGATTTGATGCATGCACAGTAGTTTGTAAGCTGCTTGCAGACTGCAGTGGAAGGCACTAGCATATTCCCTTGTTTCTGATGGTTATGATCTACTGGCTACATAAATGTGGTGACAGATCTTTGTATAGTAGGAGCCAGTTGTCGAAATAGGAATATGTCATCCATTTTCCAGGCACCTAGCTGTAGGATGATTTGATTCATACACAGTAGTTTGTAAGCTGTGTTATATTTTGAACAAACAAAATGCTTTTAATGTCTTTGTTTTGTGTTTAGGAACATGTTTAATACTTTGCTTTTACGTAGCAGTTTTGTTCCTTAGATTTGGGTTTTCCAAACAAAAGAAGTTCTATGTTTACTACTAATAGCTTTTAGGCTAGGTTTTGAATCTGCAGATCTGTTTGACTTTGATTGTTGCTTGAATCCAAGAAGTTGCTGTTTTTAGTTTGTTTGCTCTGTTGCTTAAATAGTGGTTTCGAATTTTTAGTTTGATGAGGTCAGGTTTAGTTTAAATCTACAACTGAGCTTCTTTGCTTATGCCAATTTACTAAACACAAGCAACCAAACTTTTTATTCTTTAGAATTGCTAGAAATAGATAACTATCTTTAGACCTGATTCAATCTTGCCAACTGTATATATTTGCTAGCATAGTTTCAACTCTTGTGTGATATGTATGCATTTCATGTGTCTGAAATCTGCCAGATAGTACTGTACTTGTGTATTTTCAGGAGTTCTATAGTTTGAAACGGTACTTTTGTACCTTTCATTACGCATCAGAATTACGTGTTGATATGTTAGGCATTATCACCTAGCATTTAATAATTGCTGTCATTAATTATAATGAATGATATATTGCCACCTTAGCGTTTGATAATAGTTAGCCACAAATAATTGTGAATCCTTCCATTTTGTACCTTACTGTGTTTTTGTTTGCCTTCTTTTGGATCTTCTTTCAGAAAGTTAGTTAAGCAATGCCCATTTTGAGCTGGAACTTAGAAATCGAAGGTCTTTACACAAAACTAGAGAATCTACGTACCAATTTGATGATTCTTAAGCTATGACTGATTACTCCTTCTATTTTAACAAGAGTTACGGTTCAATGCTCTTATCTTTACACAAAACTTAGATGGTTTTATTCTCTTTTCTATATCTTTGCATGAATTTCTGCTGGTGAAATGAGTCACTAGAAAAACCTCCGAGACCTATGAAAGTATACTGTGAATGCTGTTTGGCACTTGTGCACTTTAAACATCACATATACCTGGGATCCATTTTCTGGTTGCAAGCCAGTTTGGCTTATTTACCAATTACACTTGTTATTTTATCATCAAAATCCAATCTGTTTGATTCCTAGGCAGTTGGAATTGTGCTAACAACTATTTCTTCTTTAGGCCTCGTTCGGTTACAATAATTCCTTGCCAGATTCATTCCTGCCCTCTTCGTTTCTTCAGTATTTTCTATAACACGGGAACTGTTCCTGCCCAGCAAAGACCGGGAACGGTATAAACGAACGGGCCCTTATGATTCAGGTTGTTGACCAGTGAGAGAAGATAACAATGACGCAAATCAGCTCACCTCTTCGGTTTCTGGGTTACTAGTGCCGAGCCATCTTCACTAAAACTCTTTGTTCCGTACTGTATGAGAGTTAATGCAGACAAAAGCTGCTGCTGAACTTGTCTTTTCGCATTTTCGGGCTAAGATGGCATTCTGAAGACACTAGTAGGGTGTGCCACGTTATGCTGGTTCTAGGCAAAACATGCTTTCTTGTCATGAGATATTTGCCCCATTAGATTAAGATGTCATTTTGAAGACATTAGGTGCGGAATGTCTCGCGTTGTGCTGTTTCAGCTGCTAAACCGTGGTTGGTTTTGTTCGTCACAAGTACCATCTATCATGTTCTACCTGTGTTTGCGTATCATGTGAGTTCATCGTTTTGACTTTTTGTGGTGCCACTCTGGTTCGTAACTTGCTCTCTTTG
The DNA here is from genome assembly GCF_019320115.1 of Miscanthus floridulus. Lineage (NCBI taxonomy): Eukaryota > Viridiplantae > Streptophyta > Magnoliopsida > Poales > Poaceae > Miscanthus > Miscanthus floridulus. Next base: position 179,353,966 of record NC_089587.1, on the reverse strand, counting down.
AGCTGGGATTCATAACTGCATACACTCCTAGATTAAGCTGTGTCACCATCTTCTCAGCCTAGCTTGTGTCAGCCTGCTCCTCATTGCAGTAGCAGGCGATCGAGGCTGCAAGATGCTCAACAACAGCACGCTGCATGCCCCTGTTTCGTTGATATCGCGTGAGAGTTGTGATGTTTCGTTGATGTTGTGTGAGAGTTGCGATTAGCCTGGAAGGCAGTTTGCAATTTGGTGTCAAGGTTGTAAAAATTTGCACCGTGACTACTACTCGCAATTGAAAAATAGGGTTTATTTGCAAATTGGAATATTTTCATCACCATTTGAGGGCACTTATGGCCCCGTTCGCTTGGATGAATCTGGAGGAATTTGTGAGAGGAATTATTCGTGAACAGTAAAATTCAGCCAGGAACAGTACTTCCTCCGTACCAATCGAACGCAGCCTATATCATCTCTAACATCAGCCTATTTTAATATAACATGTGGGGGCTCGTCCTGCATGTCATTGGGACAGGCTAATGGCAACGTGTTAGGTACAAACCGACCAACATATGCAAACTTGAAAACTACCAATCAGAACCATTAGATGCTGATCTAATGGATGGGGTGAGAGGTGTGATTTTTTTTGTGCTTAAGCCCCCCACCCGCTAGCCTTTTTTTACGCTTAAGCCCCCTCACCCCATCCATTGAATCAACATCTAGTGATCCTGATTTGTAGTTTCCAAGTTTACACAGGTTAGTTGGTTTGCACCTGATATGTTGCCCAGGCTAATACCCCACATTGTCATTGGCTATATAACCAAATGGTATAGCCACATGGATGGATGAACGAAGATTCCCACTGCAATATGAAGCCGCTATGTTCGTATCAGCGTTTGCGGTTCTAGTTCTACCTTGCGCCGCAATTGCAGACTTGCATGTCATGACTCCGCGAGATCTGGGAAGGTGGCGGCGCAAGCAGGCCTAGAAGGCGGTGTTTGTTATCCGACAACAAAATGAAAAGACCGTGGCTGACAAGTGGACCAGGTAGCTGGAGGGAATGACAGGTGGACCCAGTCGGGCCACCGGAACGGCATGCAACAGAAACACGCTTGATAAGAGCATCTCCGAGAGTACGTCTCCCAATCTAGGATTTTTAGGAAGATTGGAAAAAACTCTCCAACGATTCCTGATACCACCTCCTGACCTTTTAGCACTACAGACCCCTCTGCGCTTAAAGATACGCGCAATTCCTCCTCCGCGTATCTGCCTCGCGTGAGTTTCCTGGCGATTTTCTCCTTCGCGCCATAGACGAGGCCCGCGATCCGGTTCGAGACGACGCCGGCGAGGGAGCCGCGTTCCTTGGCGGCCGCGAGGATCAGGTCGAGCGTGGTGCCATACTGCAGGCCGCTTCTCTGTTCCTGGCCGAGATGGCTCTGTCGCGGTGGGGATGGCGCGTCTCCCTGGGCCTGGTGGGCGCGCCGGCCGCCCGGCCGTCGTCATCTTCGTCGGCGCGTTCTTCCTCACCGACACCCCCAGAAGCCTCGTCATCCGGGGCCGGGCGGTGCTGCTCGGGGTGCGCGGGCCCGACGCCGAGCCTAGGGACATAGCCAAGGCCGTCGAGGCCGCGATCGAGTACCGACCGCACCTGGTCCTGTCCTCGCCTGGCCGTGCCCATGTTCTTCCAGCTCATCGGCGTCATCGTGCTCGCGTTCTTTGCGCCGCTGGTGTTCTAGACCGTCGGATTCGGGAGCAACGCCGCTTTGATGGGCGCCGTCATACTCGGTGCGGTGAACCTGGGCTCCCTCGTGCTCTCCACCCTCGTCATCGACCACTACGGACGGAAGGCGCTCTTTATGGTCGGCGGGATACAGATGGTCACAGTACATGATGCATGCTTTACCGTGGATGACCGGAGGGACCCGCGTATTCTTTCCTGCGAATTATTGGGTACTCTCGGAGACGAACTTATTTATTTCTCCTAATATTTATTTGGAGTTATAAAACATCATGTTTTAGGAGGGAAATTATTGGGTACTTTTGGAGATGCTCTGACTGTCAAAACCAAAACTCTGAAACATCTTCCTGGCGGGCTCCTGCCACGCTGAAATCATCCTGATTCCCACCTAGTTCTTGCTAAATCTACCCTAGATTCTTCTCAGCTATCTTAGTTCCTCAAATTGCAGTTGCGTTTACCAATAATATCGTGTATAACACTGCTTTGGACACATAACACACGGATTGGCAGAAGCATAAAGCAAGCAAGAACAAATAAAACTCCAGACCAACCGAGTCTGCAAGCCAAAGAAAATGTTGTCCCACCAACATGACTTCTAATTTCACTTTCCAAAGCAATTTGTACCTCAATGACATGACATGCAGGTGAGGAATCTTTATACATGCTCACTTGCATATGAACTGGTAATAATGATAATAGATAATGCAAGCATTACAAAGCTGGATTTCAACGCACAAAACTGCCACTAAATTAAAGCCAGTGCGCTTATGGACGTTGGAATTAACGCGGGCTACTTCTGCAGGCTAGCTCGGGATCGGATCCGCGAAGAGCAGTGGAGAGAGGTCGAAGCCAGGATCATCAGGCAACATGTCGTACATGCAGTCCAGTCCGTCGTACACGTCCATGGGCTTGTACCCGGTGAGCCCCTCGAGCTCCTTGCTCCACCTCCGTACCTGCTCGCGGTCGACTCGTGCGAGTGCGCCGGCTCCAGGCACAGCCTCACGAGCAGGACCGCGGCCGCCGCCACGGCGGACGGCAGGAGCTTCACGCAGCGGTGGTCGAACAGCGACGAGTCGGCGAGGGCGTGCGCCCTGCGCCGCACCTCCTGTCCGACGTGCCGCCTCGTGAAGTGCTCCACGAACGTGTGCGCCGTGGGCCCGCCGAGCCGGTACCCGAGCGCCGCGAGCAGCGCGCGCTCCGCGTCCAGCACCTCCCGGCTCGCCGCGAATCCGCAGCAGACGGCGATGTCCCTCGCGTTCATCATCCTCGGCGCGGTGTCCCTGCTGTCCTCGTACTTGGACGCGGCGTAGGCCGCCGCCGCGCCCAGGAGACGGAGTTGGTAGTCGTTGCGGATGTCGGCGCCCGTGACGGCGGCGCTCGCCGAGAGGAAACGGTCGGCGTAGCTGACGGCGCGGTGGAGCGCGTCCTGGCCGACGCCGAAGTGCCGCGCGAAGTCGTGCATCCACTGGACCAGCGCGGCACGCGCCACCGGGGCCGTGCAGCCCGGCGACGGCCGCTGCCTGGTGTCTGTCTCCATGGCCCGGAGGCTGGCGCCGATGTCATCGTCGTCGCTGTCGTAGGTAGCCAGGGCGGCGGCACCGTCGTCGTCGTAGGACGAAGCAGGGGGTGCCGGCTGGACGTGCGCGTTGGCGGGCGGAAGCGGAGGGAGGACTCCGATGGCGCGGAAGTAGTTGTCCAGCTGCTCCATGTCCATGGCCTCATAGCCACCGCCGCTGCTGGAGAATGGATCGAAGCCGGGGGGCAGCGGTTGACTGAGAAGCTCGTAGGCGAAGGGATCCATGTGTTAACTCTTTGATCGACTAGGAGTAGATCAGTGGGTATTTTGACTTTCATTCTGTATAAAAGAACTAGAACACATGGATCCAGAGAAAGTGAGAGGGGAGAAAGAGAGAGGTACAGACCATCGGGCTTGGTGGACGAGCTTGAGGAGTCCACGGCGTCGGTGTCATTGGCGGTGTGGCAGTGACGGTGTAGAGGTGGCGGAGTCCCGGCGGGGTGGAGCTACGGCGGTCCGGTGGTGCTTCCCGCCGCTGGTAGTGCCACTCTCTGGATCAGATTAGGGTTAGGACAGTGAGGCTGTGGCGGCGGTGAATCTCGTACCCTGAGCCGTTTGCCCCACCTCCTCTTTATAGGCACTGTGCGACGGGGGCCCACCAGCCACTAGATGGTTGGACGTCCCCGATCAGAACGCGATCAAGGGGTCATCTCGACCGTTGGGTCAAGACGGATGAGATCAATTCTAATATTCTCCCCCTTGATCTCAACTCATACTTTAACTTTAAACTTTGACTTTAATCCCTTTCACTTTTATTTGTTCCATCACGGATTAGTGCATAGAACATGCTTCATCGTCACGGTCAATCGTCGATGGACTTAACAGCTACAATACACGTCTCTATTTTATTGTCCGGAAATCATAGGCTATACCATAAACCCATGTCGACTGTGTGTTCTCCAAACACACTGGGTGGTAAGCCTTTTGTACGCGGATCCGCAAACACTTGCTTGTTACTTTTATGTTCAATACTTTCAGTATGATTCCGGACTTTCTCCTTCACAATGTATAACTTTAACGTCAATGTGTTTGGTAGCACACTTGACCTGTTGTTATAGGAGCGAACTTCTTAAATGGTTATTGCTGTTGTATACCATTATCAATTTCGGGTGTAAGTTCTTTTAACCATTTCGCCTATTCTTAAGCCTCATAACAAGTTGTACCATGGGTATGTATCTTTGATGACACCACAACTGTTTCTTTGGAGCTTTTTCATAATAAAACTCCAACTGCGAGTGTTAGCTACTATGTGGGTTTTACTAAACATCTCGTCAAAATTTAACATTTATATCCACAACTATTTAAGAGTACTTATTCTTTCTTACTCACCATGAGGCCTATAAATCTTTGCACGATTGCAAAACATTCTCAACTCCATTCCAGTGATCTATATCTGGACTGGACTTATGCTAAAATATTCCGGATACATGAACTATGTCAGGATAAGTTCTTACTTATAAGCATTTATTAAGCTTCCAACAGCTGAAGCATATAGGACGTCCTTTTAATCGATCTTACATTGGTTCTTGGAACACTGGAAGTTTCCAAAACTATTATCCTTTACAATAGGAACAGGTGCAGGTTTACTCACATATATACTTTATTTCTTTAGAATCTTCTCTAAGTATACACTTGAGATAGTTCTAATATCCCTTTTCCTTTTGTCTCGGTAAGTTTCAATCTCTGGAACGAATGACGCTTTACCAAGACCATTCTCATTGAAACTTGAGGACAAGAAGTGTTTCTTCTCCAACAGTAGATTAACACCACTACTAGCGAGTAAGGTGCTACCCACATGCAGGATTAGGAAAATAAATTTCCTATGTTTAAACTTTGCATAAATACAATTGTCCTCTACATTCTCTTTAAACCCAAACTTTCTTATTGTACTGTCAAACTTCAAGTATCAATGTCTTGAAGCTTGCTTTAATCCATAAATGGATTTCTTTAGGCAATATCCCTTACGTTCTTTTACTTTCACGACAAAACCTTTTGAGTTATGCCATGTAAACTTTTTCATACAAATCCCCGTTGATGAATGTGTCTTTACATCCTTCTGATGTTACTGTAAATCGTAATGTGCCACTAACACCATTATGACTTTAAAAGAATCTTTGCATGCTCATTATAATCTATTCCTTCTCTTTGTGTAAATCATTTCGCCATAAGTGGTCCTTTATAGCTTTCAATATACCATTTGGATATCTTTCTATATTCCCTTTGGAGTCACCTTTTTCTTGTAGACCCATTATAGCCTACTATTTTGGCTTCATTAGAAATTTCTTCTAAGTCCCAAACATCGTTGGTATTTATCGATTTCATTTCATCTTCCTTTGCTTCCTGCCATTTAGACGAGTGAACGCCACTCATGGCTTTTTCAAATGAGGTGGAATTATCCTCCATTTGAATTTCTTTCTTAACATTGACTCCTTAGTCATCAGAAATATCTGTTTTTCTTATTCTTTGAGACCTTCTGGGGCCTCGTGGCACTTCTTTCATATAGGGCTATCGTTACTCTTCATTGCCAAAAGGCAATTGTTCTATAGCCTCCTATATCACAAGATCCTTATTTACTTATTCATCTTCTTGTCGATGTTTTACCACCGATAGCCTGCCACGGGGGTACCCTGGGGTAGTATGTTCGGGCTTCGGCGTATGCCGAACTCGATGGTTTACGCAAGAGACAAGCCGATTTATCCTGGTTCAGGCCCTCGATCGTAGATCGAGTAATAACCTTACGTCCAGTCGGCCTTAGCCTTTGCGTCGGATTGATTATGATCTGCTCTGTTCTCTCTCTTTGATAGGAGCATTGCCCTCCTTTATATAGTCAGGAGGCCAGAGTCCTAGTCGGTTTACAATGAGATTTCCTAGTAGGATTACTTGATAGTTCTACTACTAAGATTTACATGGGAAGAATCCTAGTTGAACTAGATCTTCTCTCTCCCTTGCGGGGTATCCTGTGGGTCCCGTATCGACAAGCCCCTGAGCACTTCATGGTTGAGCTCTGAAAGTCTCGCTCTGCCCCTTCAAATCTTGTTGAGTAGGAATAAGATGTCATCCGAGTGCTTTCTGGAGTGAAACCTTGCAGCGCTTCTTAGGATCTTTGAGTGGTGGGTGCTTTTCTGAAGAAAAAATACATCCATCTGGTTGTAGCCCCCGAGCCTCTTGCTATTTGGAACAAGGAGCTGGAGGATCTTGTCTTGAAGTTGTTCCGATTGTTCGTTGAAGTTTTATCAAAAAGAACTCGAATATGGCTCGTTCTGGGTTCTTTTTGTCGTAATGTCTTGAAATGGTCTGTGTTGAGGAAGTCTTTTGGTGACGTGCGCTTTTTCGAAGAAAAAGGGCACTCACTGAGTGTAGCCCCCGAGCCTCTTGCTATTTGGAACAAAAAGTTGGAGGGTCTTGATCCTTTATGTTGTTTGAAAATTTGTGTTCTGAAGTAGTCCCCAAGACTTGGATTAAACCATCGTCCGAGTAGTCTCGCGGCATCCTTCCGAAGCGGCCTTTTAGTCTTGGATTAAACCATCATCCGAGTAGTTTTGCGGCAGTGCAGCCTCCGAGCTTATGTCCGGGTTCCTTTTTGGTGAAATTGCACTCACTGAGTGTACGAGCCTCGTGCTTTTGGTTTATCCCGCAGCTCCGCGCTTTTCTCCGAGTTCTTCTCTTTAGAAAAGAAGTCGGATGAAGAGTCTTGATGTATCGTCGTCGTTGTAGTCTTGAGTTTCTTGTATTCTTGGTCCTTTGTCTTTGGTTCCGAGCCTCCGGAAGTAGTTGAAATGAAAACCGGGTTCCCTAGCTTAGTGTTGATTAGGCTATGGTGCTGGTCGAGCCTCCGAGCGTATATCCGTGTTGTTTTGTTCAGAAAGAAATCGGATGCGAGGTCCTGGCGTATCTTGGTTGCCAGATGTAGTTGTATGGTGGTGGTTGAGTGTAAATGCCTTTTGTTCACGGGTTGTACTGTGCTGGTATATTCTTCCGAATATGCCCGTCTTCGAGTACTGCTTCCTCTCGCCTGAGTCATCTATTATTGAGTCCTGTCTTTTCACTGTGTCCTTTGTTAGGCTTATTTCGTTGGTACTCCTAGTCCATGTGCGCCGATCCTTTGGTCTATAAATACTGTCCCGGAGTGCTTGTTTTCATTCATTGGATATTCTGTTGAAACCTTGGTGGTCATGAACATGGTAGTTTGTGAAGTAGAGCAGCCCCCGGGCATGTTTTGTAGTTCCTGTGTGTCTTGTCGTAGCTGGAGGAAGTCTTGTGATAGGGATTAGAGGTAGGCTAATCCCGCGACAGCATTGTGCCAGGATGTACGTGGTGGTAGTTGGAGGAAGTCTTGTGATGTGGGCTTCGTTCCTTCATCCGGCAGTTCTGGGTTGATCCTCGTCGCCTGTCTTGAGACCGTCCGGTGCAGATCAACACCATATCCAGCATCACATCGGTCTTGGGTAGACAGATGCCTGCCGGCCTTCTATGCTCCATGTTGCCCTGCCAGTGCTGTCGATTTCCGCCTTGGATGCACTGCGTCCGTCCTTTGAAGAAAACTAGTGTAACTGATGGCGGTTTGTCCTTCCGAGTAGCAATTTGGGACACGTAGTCGTTCCAGAGCCTAGTCGTGTCCGTGTTCCTCTTTGCTACTTTGCTTTTCGTGGTGCCGAGTTCGTTGGGTCTTGTAAGATTTGTAATCTTCTATTTTTGAAGTCGCTTGTAATGTAACGAATCTTGTCTTCTGAGTTGTCTTTGACTTTTCTGTTGTGATCCCTGTCGTTCGTGAGACTACCGAGTTCTTTCTTACATAACCGGGTTCTTTTGTTCCTCGTGAGGTAGCCCTTTCTTTCTTCTTTCTTTCTTCTTGGTTTGACGGGTTGTTCTTGTATCAATCTGATAACCCTGCCGTGGCGTTGGACGGATAAGTCTGAAATCTGCCCGTTGGTTTGTACCGTTGTGAGGATTCGTGCCCTCCGTCGTTTTAGCTGCGTCGGTAAATGGACCGTTGCGTTCCCACATTGTGTTTTAACGGGCTTTGTGGGCCGTTTGTATCACTGAAAAATCTATTTAAAGACCTTTTATCTTCCTTTCCCTTGTCGCCCAGCTCTTGCCTTTAAACCCTAGCTCTCAGAAATCCGCCGCCGTCATTGTCGCCATCACCCGAGCACCATCATTCTAGCTTCATCTTCCTTAGTGCCTTTTTTGCTTCCGCCAGTTCATGGGAAAGAAGAAAACCGCAAGCAAGTCTCAGGCGACCTTCGTGGACGAGGAGTCATCCCTGTCTTTGATTGAAAACCAGGAGTTTCGTGGCCATGAGGGCAGCTCAGAAGGTTTGGCCGGCTCCAACAACAAGCGAAGACCAGCTGCGCGAGCTCGTTAGCGACGGCTTGATCCAAAGCAAAGTCATCGCTGAATGGAGAGTTCCGGGCGAGCATCGGGTTCCGGCTCCGGGTCCTAGGTGAGATTGTCCTTTTTGTTTCCTTTGTCCGTGCTGGACTTTGTCTTCCTGCTTCCGCCTTCCTTCATCAGTTTCTTGGTTATTTCGGGGTTAGTCTGAACCATCTAACCCCCAATGCCGTTCTCCATCTTTCTGTTTTTGTTCACCTTTGTGAAGCCTTCCTTGGGATCCCTCCTTCTCTATCTCTTTTTCGCTTTTTCTTTCGTCTGAAACCTCAACCCCGCCGTGAAGAAACCAGCGCCCTCGGCGGTTGCGGGATTCAGTTTCGCCAGGGTCTCAAAATTAAGTTTTTTGATTATGACCTGGTTGATTCTGTCAAAGATTGGCGTGCCGAGTGGTTCTACGCTGCCAATTTGATCCCTTCTCTTGTCGTTCACTCCGGATCTGGTCCTGTGGTGAATGACCGATGGGACAAGAAGCTTGAGTCACCTGCTGAGATTCAAGCGATCCAGCCACTCCTTGATAGGATTAGCATGCTGAAACAGCAGGGTTTGACCGGCTTTGGTATTGTTTCAAGCTTCCTTCGTCGCCGGGTTCAGCCTTTGAAAGAGCGGGAGCATCTCGGCTTTGAGTATTCTGGGGCCGAGGATCCTTCACGCATGGTCCCAGCTCTTGAGCTGACCGGTGAGGAGGTACTCGAGCGCCTCCAGAAGATGCTGAAAGGAGTGAGCGTCATTCCTCCTGCCGTCTCTGAGTTCTCGGCCATCAACCCGCCCCCAGCTGTGAGTTGTCTATCTTTTTGTTTGAGTTCTTTATGTACTCTTGCTGCATCCGTTCTTGCTTAGCTTTTCCTTGTCTCGGTGTTTTATCTTTTTTCGCAGGAGCTTGGGCGGAACTTTGTCGATCCGATCCCCCTTGATGTTCTCCCTGCCGTGGCGGAGACTGGGGATCGTCTAGCTGGTACTTCTGCAATTAGTAAGTCTCAAACCTTTACAGCCCTTCCTAGGGGTTTCTTTCAGATTTGTTGATGTATATGAAGAATATGTTCCTCGTCTAGTCCCTCGCTGGTCCTCGCAGTGTCCCGAAGAGGGGGCGAATGGACGGGTCTTCATCTGGCTTGCCTGTCTCCAAGAAGCCTCGCAAACCAAGTACTCCCTCAGGTACTCCAGTTGTTGCTAGCATGCTCTTAGGTGAGCACATTTAATACTCTTTGTTCTTTTATTTTCATGTTTCTCTCTTGAACCGAGTACTTTTCATCTCCTTTTCAGCAGGTGCTCTGGTTTCGTTGGCTGAGGAAGAAGAGGATGATGAAGTCCCCCTCATCATGCGGCGGTGAGTTGTTTTTCATATTCTTGTTGCATTGAATTTCTCCTCTTTGTTTTGAATTTTAGTCTTGAACTTTTTGAAGTAATCGGAGGTCGGGTGTGAGTTCTTCCGAGGCTCCTGCGCCGACTTCTTCTGAAGCTCCGGTGTCGAGTTCTTTGGTTGCCTCTGTCCCGAGCTGTACCGCTCCTCGGTGCGGAGTTCTTCCACGGCTCCAGCCCCGGCTTCTTCCGCGGCTCCGTTGTCGGCTGTCCCGCTCCCGTCGCCGGGTGGCGGGGACGTCTTCGCCGTCGTGGTTCCCCCTGCGAGGCTTTCTCTTGGCTTCGCGAAGAAAAAAGTAGTCGGGTGAGTAGATTCTAGCTTTATCTTTTTGGCTTTTATCTTCCTTCCTCTGGTTTTTATTGGTGCTTCCTTTTATCACTTTTCAGTGTTTCGTCTTCTCTAATTTCTTCATCGACTTCTTCTCTGCCTCCCGCCGTGCCAACGAGTTCCGAGCCTCGAGACTCACAACATTCTGTTGATGAAGTCGCCGCGGGGGCTTCAGAGCTACCTGGCGGAGTTGCGGACTTGGTCGCTCCGGAGGTAACTGTGGCCGTCGCGCCGGGTCCTTCTGAGGGTTTGGCTCCGGCTTCCCTGGAGGTTGCTTTGGTCGTTCCTTCTTCGCCCCAGCCGGCCTCTCCTTCCCCTTCTCTTGCTTCGGCGGCCCCTCCTTTTCTGGTGACGTGGTGCAACAGTTCGATGCCACTCATCGGTTATCGGAGCTGACCGTAGCCTGGGGGAGCTTGTCGACCCTCGCGACTTCTTTTGGTGAAAAGCTCCAGGTAGGTTTTACTGCCACTCCTCTTTTGCATGCTTGTTTTTCTTCTATCCTTACGCCTTGTTTCTCTTTGCCTCTTTTTGCTCAGTCTTTCTCTCGTGATCATTCTGGCTTCTTTTTCTCATCTGAAAATGAGAGGAAGTTGTCTTCGGAGGTGGACGCTCTGAAAGCCGATCTTGACCTCCTCCGGGCTGAGTTGGAGACGGAGCGTCAAATGCACCAAAAGGAGGAGAAAGCCCTTCGCGCCCGGGTAGTGGAGACGGAGAAACAGAGAGATGCTGCGGTGGAGTCTGCGAAGAATGAATGCAAAGGTGCCGCGGGTTCTGCCTGTTTCTTCTTGTATTTTGACTTCTTTTTCCGCTGACTTGTTCTTGGGTGTCCTGTCTAGCTCTCCGAGTTGAGAAGCAGAAGCTCTCGGAGAGTATTGATGAAATGAGGGCCCTTGTCCGTTCTAGTCATAATAGAGCTGAGGAGGTAATTACTCATGCTGAGGAAGAACTCGCCCTTGCTAAGCTGATTAGGCGCGGAGCTGACAGAGATCTTGTGCAGGCCCAAAAAACTATTGAAGGCTTGTCCGGGAAGCTGGCGACGGCTACTGAGAATTGGAATGTTTTGTGGAAATCTTTTCGTTCAGTAGCCGATGTCCTCCGGACTCCAGCGGATGACGGGCAATCTTGGGCGCAGTTCATTCCCCGGATTCCGACTCGTTTCCAAGAGTTCGCGAAGAGGTGTGCCCAAGTATGTACCAAGAATGTGCTGGCCCAGGTCCGGGTCCTTGCTCCAGAGGCGCCTCTCTCCAAGATAGCAGAAGAAGCTGAAAGCCAAGAATATCTTGACGCCGTTGAGAGGATGGAGTCTGAGGTCGAAGGTCTAGCCAGTAGGGTTGTAGACAGTCTAAATATTGACATTTCCCTTTCTGATGACAACGCCTGACTCGATTGAGCATCCCCTTGTAATATTACACTCCTTTTTAAATGAAGATTCTTTATTTTTGTTGATGTATTCTTTGCCTGGGTGCGGTTGAAGTTACTTGACTTGCTGAGTACTTTGTCCTGTTCCCGTCTCTGCTCCGCAAAACAACTCTGTGCGTTATTCTGACGAGACCCCTCGATTTGTCGAGTACTTTTCTTTTCTTCCTCCTTTGTGATCCGTCGAGTGCTTTGTCCGTGCTATGACTTGTTAGATGTAGATCTTTGCGTTAACAACCTTTCGCCTGCGCTATGTAAAACGACTCGGTATAGAATGTTGCCTTGGCAAACTTCGGCATCCGAGTGCTTTCTTGAGTGGCGCTTGTGCTTTTCCGAGGCAAAAAGTATTCCTATCTGGATGTAGCCCCCGAGCCTCTTGCTTTTCGGAACGAAGTGCTGGAGGGTCTTTTGAAGTTAAATTTCGGTCGACTCAGCCATTTTGCTTTTTGTTTCGGGTGTTAGCTTTTAGCTACCCTCATCGGCGAGCTCAAGCGTTTTTTTCAGCTATTTTGCTCTCGGCCGGGATGCTCAGGCATGTTTTCAGCCATTTTGCTTTTTTGTTTCGGGTGTTAGCTTTTAGCTACCCTCATCGGCGGGCTCAAGCAGTTTTTTTCAGCTATTTTGCTCTCGGCCGGGATGCTCAGGCATGTTTTCAGCCATTTTGCTTTTTTGTTTCGGGTGTTAGCTTTTAGCTACCCTCATCGGCGGGCTCAAGCGTTTTTTTCAGCTATTTTGCTCTCGGCCGGGATGCTCAGGCATGTTTTCAGCCATTTTGCTTTTTTTGTTTCGGGTGTTAGCTTTTAGCTACCCTCATCGGCGGGCTCAAGCGTTTTTTCAGCTATTTTGCTCTCGGCCGGGATGCTCAGGCATGTTTTCAGCCATTTTGCTTTTTTGTTTCGGGTGTTAGCTTTTAGCTACCCTCATCGGCGGGCTCAAGCGTTTTTTCAGCTATTTTGCTCTCGGCCGGGATGCTCAGGCATGTTTTCAGCCATTTTGCTTTTTGTTTCGTGAAAACAACTCGTTGAAGGTCATGACAAGACATGCTGTGGATGAATGCCATCTTTATTGATCATGAGTATAAACTACTACATATGTTGTTGAAGAGTATTGCTTTTCGTCGATTGTGAACGTTGGTCCCTTGTGGCTTGCATATCTGTTTTTTCTTGAGTTGTTTCTACGCGTAGAATCTTCTTAGCTGGCTGATGTGCCATGTATTGCTGACTTCTTTTCCATCTTCGGTTATTAACTTGTATGTGCCTGGTCCGGTGACTTTTGTGACAATGAAGGGACCTTCCCATGGACTGAGTAGCTTATGTCGTCCGTCAGTCTTCTGTATCCTTCTTAGTACTAAGTCTCCGACTTGTAGTGATCGAGGTTGGGTACTCTTGTTGTAATGCCGTCTTAAACCTTGTAGGTATCTGGCTGATTGGAGGGTAGCGTTTACTCTGATTTCTTCTGAGCTGTCGAGTTCTAATCTTCTTGTGTGTTCCGCTTCTCCTTCATCGTATTGCTCTATCTTTGGGGATGTCCAGATCAAGTCGGCGGGCAGTACGGCCTCTGACCCGTAAACTAGGAAGAAAGGTGAGTAGCCTGTTGCTCTGCTTATTTGAGTTCGTAGTCCCCATACTACTTTCGGTAATTCTTCAATCCATTTGGACCCATAGTCCACTAGTTCTTCGTATAATCTTGGCTTTAATCCGGCTAGTATGAGTCCATTAGCCCTTTCTACTTGTCCGTTGGCCTCTGGATGTGCAACAGACGCATAGTCTATACTGAAACCACAGTCTTGTGCCCAGCCCTTGAATTCTGTAGCTGTGAAAGGGGAGCCTAGATCTGTGATGATTCGATTGGGCATGCCGAAGCGGTGCATAATGTCTTGGATGAACTCGACTGCTTTGGTTGCGCTGTACTTCGCGAGTGGTTTGTATTCAATCCACTTGGTGAATTTGTCGATTGCTACGAAGATGTACTCGAAGCCGCCTTTTGCTTTTTTCAGGGGTCCTACTTGATCTAGCCCCCAGCAGGAAAAAGGCCAAGCGGGTGGGATGCAGATAAGATTGTGAGCTGGTACGTGGGCTTGTCTTGCAAACATTTGGCAACCTTTGCATTTTTGACAAGCTCTTCTGCGTCTTTCAAAGCGGTTGGCCAGTAGAATCCGGTGCGAAATGCTTTGCCAACCAGTGTCCTTGAAGCGGCATGATTTCCACAGCAACCTGAGTGTATTTCATCTAGGATTTCTTTGCCTTCTTCAAATGAGACACATTTTAGTAGTACTCCTGATGATGCTGCTCTTCTGTAGAGTTTATCCCCTACTAGAACGTAGTTTTTGCTTCTGCGAACAACTTGTGTGGCCTCTGCTTTATCTGCTGGCAGTTTATTTTCTTTGATATAGTCAATGAAAACTTGGGTCCATGAAGTGTTGATTATCAAGATCTGAACGCCTTTAGCCTGAATTTCATGTGTTGTTTCACCGGGTTGTTTGATAGAGGGAACTGATAGCTCTTCTATGAATACGCCGGGTGGAACTTTTGCTCTGTCTGATCCGAGCTTGGCAAGGACATCTGCTGCAATGTTGGAATCGCGTAGGACGTGTAAAATTTCTAATCCTTGGAAATGTTTTTCAAGTTTCCGTATTTCAGCACAATAAGCACCCATGTTTTCTTTGGTGCAATCCCAATCTTTGTTGACTTGGTTGATGACCACTGCTGAATCGCCGTATACGAGTAATCTTTTTATTCCGAGGGTAATCGCCACTCGTAGCCCGTGGATGAGGGCTTCATATTCTGCTTCGTTATTTGTAGCTTGCCATAATATCTGAAGGACGTACTTGAGTTGTTTTCCTTCTGGAGAAATGAGGAGAACGCCTGCACCGGCCCCGCCTAGTTTGAGTGATCCGTCAAAGTACATCTTCCAGTGGTCAAGGATTGTATCTGATAAAGGCTGTTGAATCTCTGTCCATTCGGCCACGAAATCGGCGAGGGCTTGAGATTTGATTGCTTTCCGTGGGGTGAAATTGATGTCAAGAGCTCCAATTTCAACTGCCCACTTGGATATGCGCCCCGTGGCATCTTTATTGTGTAGGATGTCTCCGAGTGGAAAATCTGTCACCACGGTAATCTTGTGGCTTTCGAAATAGTGGCGAAGCTTCCGTGAGGTAATGAGTAGAGCGTAGAGTAGTTTTTGTACATGCGGGTACCGGATTTTGGATTCTGACAGTACTTCGCTGATGTAGTATACGGGACGTTGCACTTTATACACGCGCCCTTGTTCTTCTCTTTCTATGACTATTGCTGTGCTGATTACGGTAGGAGTTGCCGCAATATATAGCATCATATCTTCATCTTTCTTTGGAGGTGTCAGGATAGGCGATGAAGTGAGGTATTCTTTAAGTTTTTTGAAAGCTTCGTCGGCCTCTATTGTCCACTCGAACTTGTCTGTCTTCTTTAGTAGTTTAAAGAAAGGTAACCCCTTTTCGCCGAGTCTTGATATGAAACGGTTGAGGGCCGCCATGCATCCTGTTAGTTTCTGCACATCTTTGACACTTCTAGGTGGGCCCATTTCTGTTATAGCTCGAATTTGCTTGGTGCTGGCTTCGATCCCGCGCTGACTGACCAAAAATCCGAGTAGTTGTCCTGAGGGAACTCCAAATACACATTTATTTGGGTTCAATTTCCATCTCCATTTCTTCAAGTTTTCGAAGGTTTGCTTTAAATCTTCAATTAGAGTGTCTGGGTTCTTTGTTTTCACCACCACATCGTCCACGTATGCCTCCACATTTTCACCGATTTGATTCCCAAGGCAAGTCTGGATAGCTCTTTGGTACGTGGCGCCAGCGTTCTTTAGTCCAAACGACATGGTCTTGTAGCAGTAGGCACCAAACGGGGTGATGAAAGATGTCTTGCTCTGGTCTTCTTCTTTTAGTGCGATCTGGTGATATCCTGAATAGCAATCGAGAAAAGATAATAGCGCAGATCCTGCTGTCGAGTCAACTATCTGGTCAATGCGTGGTAGCCCGAACGGATCTTTTGGGCAATGTTTGTTGAGATCTGTGTAATCGACGCACATACGCCACTCGTCCGTGTTTTTCTTCTGTACAAGGACCGGGTTTGCTAGCCAATCTGGATGAAGGATCTCCTTGATGAATCCGGCTGCCATCAGTTTTGTTATTTCCTTTTTAATTGCTGCCTTCTTGTCGGGTGAGAATCGTCGTAGCCGTTGTTTTACAGGTTTGGAGCTTTTGTTAACATCAATTCTGTGCTCAGCCAACTCCCTTGGGACTCCTGGCATGTCGGCTGGCTTCCAAGCGAAGATATCTTTGTTGTCCCGAAGAAAGTTGGTGAGCGCGAGTTCCTATTTTGCCGAGAGGTGAGCACTGATAGTTGCTGTCTTGGAGGTATCGCCTGTGCCTAAGTCGATTTGCTTGACGTCGGCTTCTTTTGGTGGTGCGATGATGCTGGGCTTTTTAGCCGGTATTTCTAATTCTTCTTGGCTTGTTTCTGCAGCGATTGCGGCTATTTCTTTTCTTCCATTGTCGGCTTGCGCTTTAGCTGCAATTTGGATCGCCTGAACGTCGCAGTCAAAAGCGCGCTTTAAATCGCTTCGAAGAGAAAGGATACCGTTGGGTCCTGGCATCTTAAGCAGTAAGTACGGATAATGTGGTATTGCCATGAATTTGGCCAGTGCTGGACGTCCGAGGATTGCATGATATGATGAATCGAAGTCGGCGACTTCAAATTTGATAAACTCTGTTCGGTAGTTTGAAGGAGTTCCAAAGGTAACAGGTAAAGTAATTTGTCCGAGTGGCATGGCTGCTTTGCCGGGTACTATTCCGTAAAAAGGTGTGCTTGTTGGCGTAATCATCCCGGCGAGTTGTAGTCCCATTTTCCTTAGAGTTTCTGAAAAGATGATGTTAAGTCCAGCTCCTCCATCGATTAGTACTTTGGTGACGGTCATACCAGCAATAGTCGGATCTAGAACCAGTGGATAATGGCCTGCGTTTCCCACGCTAGTCCATTGGTCTTCTCTGGTAAATTGGATAGGATACTGTGACCAATTGAGGTATCTTGGTGTAGCCGGTTCTGCTGTCATAATGGTCCGCAGTGCTAGTTTTTCTTGATGTTTGCTTCTGCAATCCGGAGCCCCTGAGAAAATCACTGCTACCGTTCCCCTGGGTTTTTGGAATCCTTTGTCCTCGTGGTTGTCTTCTTCTCTTTTCTGATTGTCCTCTTTGGTGTTTTCCTTACTATCTTTTCTTGTGTATCGATCATTGAAAGTGTAGCAATTTCCGATGGTGTGCCTCCCACTAGGGTGCAATGGGCAACGTATGTTTTCAATGTCATCATATCTTCTGGGTTTGGGAAACTTCTTTGATTTGTCGGCCATTGCCACAGTATTGTCTGGTCTACGTTTTCTTTCTTGATGTCTGCTATTTCGGTGATTTTGCTTGTCCGGGTTGTCTTGGTTGCTTCTGTCCGGGAACCTCTCTCGTGTTTTTTCTTCTGCAGTAATCATCTTTTCTACTGTACGTCTGAATTCTTCATTGTTTCTCGGATTTTCTTTGCAGAAGTCTTGAAATTGCCATCTAGCCATGATTCCGTGAGAGAAAGCTTCAATTACTTCTCGTTCGGTTATGTCATGCACTTGAGCTCGTAGTTCGCCGAATCGTCGATAGTAGTTTCTAAGACTTTCACCTCCCTTTTGCTTGAGTCCTTTTAGTTCTGCATGAGTGATTGGGTGTGTAATGATTCCTGCGAAATTCTCACAAAAAGCTCTTTGCAAATCCTCCCAATTTCTGATAGATCCTGGATTTAGTTTATCGAACCATTGGAGGGGCATGGCCTCCAGTGCCATGGGGAAGAAAAGGGTTTTGATATCGTCGTCTCCTCCGGCTAGTTCAATTGATTGTGAATATATTCTGAGCCATTGCTTTGGTTCAGTTTTGCCATCATACTTGGAGTGATTAGACGGTTTGAATTTGTGAGGTAATCGCACCAATGCGAGCCTGTTCGCGAAGCAGGGGAACCTGTCGTGTGCCTTGGTTTCTTTGAATTCAGATTCGGCGCCTTCCTCTGGCCAACTGTTGTTCTGATGGGAACAATCTTGCGAGGTTGTCTGGGTAGGTACCCTGCTCCTAGTCTTCCTTAGTTGTTCAAATCGGTGGCCTTGATTATGTTCCTTCCTACTTCCTCCGTCATGGCTTCCACCCGGCCCAAGTCTTTCGAAAGCGGATTTCCTTTGATTTTGATCTTCTTGCCGGTGGGTTGTTGATCTGGCGGGTAGTCTTGATCGAGCTTTCTCTTCATGCGTTCTCGGGATTGTCGATCGGAGCAAGTCCTGGAGCTGTTCATACTTCTCACCAGGATGCGAAGTTGCTCCGAGTTCTTCTAATGCTTCTCGAATCTTATCGTAAGGCGTATTCGCCGTGCGTCTTCCTTCGACTTCTCGTTGCGATTTTCTTTTGTCGTACTCAGCCAATTCTGACTCGTATCTGATCCAAGCTTCCCTGCGCTGCCTAGCACGGTGTTGGCGCCCTTGCTTCAACTTGTTTTTTCTTTCTCTAGCTTGTTTCTGACTATCTGTTTCTCCGTCGTAGCCCTGGGCAAAGGGTGATATGTTGGATTCTGATTCATCTGATGATCTGACATCGGGTGCTTCCGGGGGATTTAATGGTGACCGCGGTCGTCGAACCATGAGCACTTCTCGTGCATGAGTCGTTCTGTTATTGGCGTTAGTTTTCATGCTGTCGGAGTCGCTGATAACTTTAGTGGATGCCTCGGTGTCGTAGATCGAGTCTCCTTCTTGGTAAGGTAAAATAGCTGTTGTTGTTGTGCCGACTAGTTGGGTTCCGCTACCCTCAGGAACGGAATCCGGCCAGTGGATGATACAGTCCTGCGATGTTATCGTTAGCACGAGACCCTCCTGAGCTCCTGTCAGTGGTATCCCGAATCTTGGATTGAAAAATCTTTCGACCTGTCCCTGATAGGATTTTGTCATGTTGTCGAGCCCAAATGGAAAAGAACTCGACTTCTTGAGAGAATTCTGGGGGTAATCCGAGTTGTTTTGGGTTGTGCTCTGGAATCTTGCCAAAAAAGAACTCGGTTTCTTGAAAGCACTCGGATAAAACTTCGCCTTGGAGCTTGAATTCGAATCGGATACGAGTGGTCGTGAAATCCGATTTGACTCGGATACTATGAGCTGCGCGAATCTTCTGGTGAGCTGATCCGTTGCAGTTGTTGAAATAGGAACTTCTTTTAGATGATCTGGATCTTCGAGGAGATGGCTTTGAAGCTTGCCGTTGTTGTCTGCCTCGCAGATCCATGAGCCGAAGATGAAAGTTGATCCCGTCGGGAAAATTATGTTGTCGAGGTCCATCGAGCTCTCGGAAGCAAAGTCGCCGAAAGCCCCTACCTGGCGCGCCAGCTGTCGATGTTTTACCACCGATAGCCTGCCACGGGGGTACCCGGGGCAGTATGTTCGGGCTTCGGCGTATGCCGAACTCGATGGTTTACGCAAGAGACAGCCGATTTATCCTGGTTCAGGCCCTCGATCGTAGATCGAGTAATAACCTTACGTCCAGTCGGCCTTAGCCTTTGCGTTGGATTGATTATGATCTGCTCTGTTCTCTCTCTTTGACAGGAGCATTGCCCTCCTTTATATAGTCAGGAGGCCAGAGTCCTAGTCGGTTTACAATGAGATTTCCTAGTAGGATTACTTGATAGTTCTACTACTAAGATTTACATGGGAAGAATCCTAGTTGAACTAGATCTTCTCTCTCCCTTGCGGGGTATCCTGTGGGTCCCGTATCGACACTTCTTTAAAAGCTAACAACAGGTGTTGTATATGTCATACAACATCAATATATATTAAGCAATTTGTTGCTCTAAAACACTGTAGTGGATATGTAATCACACTTCTATTCAAGTCTTAGGTATGTACATACCATGCTCCCTCAGATTACTCCATCTTCTGTAAAGATGGTGTATCTTCAAATTTCTAATTTTGGGTTTAATCTGCTAAAAACTCATATGGCGCGTTTAGCACCACCTTGATAACTCTGAACTCGTCCAGTATGAATACTAGTCGACTATACTATCTTCCTATCGGAACTGTAAAAGGTTTAGGAATTTAGCTATTTCTTTACTTTAGGGGTATCGTTATTATGACCGTCTTACTCCCTCAACGATCACATTCATCTTTTATAGATCACTTTTACCTTCAATGCATAGTATGCATTGCATTATCTGAAGTATGGGAAAGTATCTTTCTTAATCTTACATTTCTCCCCCTCGAAATATGGTATGAACTTTTCTACCATAATTTCGAAATATTCAGAACTCTTATGAATGAGGAAACTTTGATTACTTACTTCATCCACATGATTACATCATGCAAACAAAATTTGTATGGGAGTACATTTTCCTCATTATACTTCAAAACTCAATATAGTCTATTATTATCGATACTTCTGTAAGTCACGCTTGCATATCATTCTTATCTTTTGGTTCACATGCAACTTTTTTTTGTTCTTAAACTCATTAAGTACTTAATGACCATGACACAATCAGAGTGTACGGTCAATTCTAGGATAGCATAAGAGCTACCCCAAACTTCTCTCCATGTGCGGAATATACTTAGAGCACATGAGTCATCATATCCTTCTCCCGCCATGCAGGATAAGTACTATGCCAAACTCTCCCGCCATGCAGAATTGGTTAACATATGTACTATGCCAACTTCACCCCGCCATGCGGATATTTTCTCAATCTTTTTTCCGCCATGCGGATACTATCACATCTTTTTTCGCCATGCGAGATAATTCCCTTGAACGGACATAATTGTCAGGATTGGCTCGTGTTCAATCATCAAATTCAGAAATAAATCCGAATATTCTTTTAACACACATGTTTAATCCATGTATATGACTTTTACAACTCTCATAAGTGAAACTGAAAATAAGTTCTTCTTCATAGAGAGTACATAAAAGACATTTCTCAATGAAGACTATCATTGATCTATCTCTTTTCTTGGATCAATATCCTAGAATTCTTTTCTTTTGAAGCAATTCTTTAAAGAGAACACAGTCCCTTAAGCAATGGCATTTTTTCATACATAACTTGCCTTTAGGCATTTCATCATCTGAGTCACAAGTACCCAGCTCATTTCTTTTACTACTTCCAAGAATAAAAGCATAGAGATCTTTTGTCTGAAAAAAATATTTAACAATAATGCTCATTAAACTTTGAAATCTTTATGTTCTATTCTATATCACCGTTGGGCAGAAATAGAATAAAACATCATTCTTCTACATTAATTCCACATCACCGTTGGGAAGAAATGGAATTAACGTATAGAAATTCAATAATCTTAAAAACATAGAACTGCTCCTCAAAATTAAATTCTTCCGTTGGTTCGAATTTAATTAGAAGACAATCAACTTCATTGCAGCGGAAACATGAAAATACATTTCTCTAGTTTAAGAGCATTCCTTGATCTTTATCTATTCTCTGAAAATTGGTCACTTTGATGCAAAATTCATCAGAGATTTAAACTTTAATCATAAAACTCATAAAATTATAATATTGTTATCATCAACGTTGGTCAAAAAATAACAATACCATAATTTAACTTTAAATTTAAACTCATAAATAAACTTATAATATTGTTATCATCAACGTTGGTCAGAAAATAACAATATTATAATTTATCTAAACTATCAACTGACTATTCCTCCAATTAAAAAATTTTCAGTTGGTTCCAATTTTAACTGGAGGATAAACTTTCCATCATTTACTGAATAACTATAACTGCTCTTCAAATGAGAAGACAATAAACTTTTAACTTTGCAGCGGAAACTTGACAAAAAAAATTTCCTACTTTTCAAAAGCATTTTTCTGTACTTTTCTACTCTTTGAAAATTCTAACACGTTGGTGCAAAATTATCAGAGATTTTAAATCATTCTTTGAATGAAATCATCAAAATTTGCTTCTGAAAAATAATAAAACAATTCTTAATCATCACTATGCATTCTGGCCCGGTCCAGCACTGTGTAGCCCGGAGCCCAGCTACAGCAGCGCGCGCGGCCCAGCTGCTCACGCGCTCGGCCCAGATACTACAGCAGCGCGCGGCCCACCACCGCTACGCGCGCGCCTTCCTCCCCGCGCCCAGGCCGCAACCTGGGCCTGGGCCGGGAAAGCTCAATCCCGCCTAGGCCGCGAAACGGCCCATTTGATCTCGGCCATCCGTCCAGATCCGACGGCCGAGCACGCATTTCGCTCGGATAAAACGCCGACCCCACGCGCGCCCGAGGAAACCCTAACCTCATTCTCTTCGGCCCTCTCTCTCTCTTCGCCTCACTCCGCTCTCTCTTCGCAGCGCAGCAGGAGCCAGCCACCGACTGAGAGGGCGAGAGCAACGACGGTGGAGCGGAAGCCATGGCGCCGTGCGCTCCCCAGTGGGTGAGCGCGCCGCCGTCGAGCGGCCTGGCCGTGGCGCCTCTTTGGTCGGAGCCCGACGAGCAGCGCCCTGGCTCGGCGTTCTTTTCCCCGCGTGTCGGTCTTTACGACGGCGAGGTTCTCTCTTCCTTTTCCCCTTCCTTTTTGGTTCTCTTTTGTGTTCGAATTGAACCGATTTGCAGTGTGGGGATCGAAGTTAGGGTTTCATTTTCTCCGAACCGAAGTTCGTTTCTCTTTCTTTTCTCTTCTTTTCTTTGCCCTGAGATCTGGTCACGGGTTTAGGGTTCGGATCAAGCGGTCTTGAAGCGGAGCCCCTTCCATCTTCACCCAGCTAGGGTTAGAGTCTGTTCTTCTTCCCCACGTGGGTTAGGGTTAGGGTTCGAATACTTTTCGAAATCGAGACCCCTTCTTTCCCCGTTTCTTCACCCGATTAGGGTTTAGGGTTCGATGAACCCTTTGTATTTCTTTTCTTTCGATCCGAATCGGATCTAGCTCCGTTCTTTTCTTTTCTTTGCCCAGTGCCGTGATCTACACCTTGCAACTCGCTCTGATACCATTGTTAACTCTTTTGGATCGACTAGGAGTAGATCAATGGGTATTTTGACTTCCATTCGGTATGAAAGAACTAGAACACATGGATCCAGAGAGAGTGAGAGAGGAGAAAGGGAGAGGTACAGACCGTCGGGCTTGGTGGATGAGCTCGAGGAGTCCATGGCGGTGTGGCAGTGACGGTGTAGAGGTGGCGGAGTCCCGGCGGGGTGGAGCTACGGTGGTCCAGTGGTACTTCCCGCCGCTGGCAGTGCCACCCTCTGGATCGGATTAGGGTTAGGACAGTGGGGCTGTGGCGGCGGTGAACCTCGTACCCTGAGCCGTTTGCCCCACCTCCTTTTTATAGGCACTATGCGACGGGGGCCCACCAGTCACTAGATGGCTGGACGTCCCCGATCAGGACATGGTCAAGGGGTCCGTCTCGACCGTTGGGTCAAGACGGATGAGATCAATTCTAACACCATGATCTCCATCTCTGAGAGAGCTAGCGAGAGAAAAACAGAGGAGCCCGGTGGCGTGGTGTGCTGGTGGCGGCGGCGAGCGGAGAAAGAAGGCAGGAGGCGAGCGGCGCGCATATGTCGCGCTCACGTTCCCGGTCTATTTATGCACGCACTCCATATCTCCTCTTAGAGATGGGAAATCGACTCGGTGACGGAATCCGACTAGCCCCGCGAACCGCAGCTGTTACCAAAAATAGCCGTGCGCGCGTCGGAACTCCCCGATTCCGCACGGCGAGCGGGAGAGGTTTGGCAGGGGCAGGGACTGCACGAGGAGTTGTTTCCAAAAGCGCCGACGTCGTGCGATCCCACGCGACACGGCGGGTTGTTTTGCACTTTGCAGCGTCGGTCTTCGGAGTCGGAGTCGGAGTCGGAGTCCAACCGAGTGGGTGTACGCTCACAGGCTCACAGCGCACGTACGCGGGCGCTGCCAGATTCTCTGAGAATCTGCACGGCGCGCAGCAAACAAATCTGAACGGGAGCAGACCAGTGGAGCCGGGCAGCGTCCGCCAGGCCTCGCGCCTCGCGCCGAGATAAACAGGTCACCGTAGAGACGGCGCGGCCCGCTCCAACGGCGACTCGACACCCTGCTCCCCGTGCGTGCGCTCCGCCATTGCACGAATCCGCACAGCGCGCGGAGAGGAGGGAACGTGCCAACAACTCGGAGTTTTCCGCACGCTGCACGGAAGCCCTATCCGCAAACGCGCAACCAGGCTCTGAGCTCTCTGAAGTTTGAACCCGGACGCGCGCGGGACGGCGGTAGCACCGGGGCACGTCGCGCCGCACGGTTGTTTGTCAGTCTCATCTGTCAAAGCTGCGAACAGCTCGACTGGTTCGAACACAATAGATCGCCGATGCAGATTGCAGCTTTGCTTCCACTATTTCGTCGACACCATCAAATCGAACAACGGCAAACCTTTGCAGTTGTGTTATTGCTAGCTATTGGCTCCATCACGAAATGGCGAAATGCACAGCCGCTGTGAATATATAGGGGCTTCAGAACTGTCTAACCGCTCCCTGGAAAAGAACAATACGATCTATAATTCCAAAATCTGTATATATAGTTTCAATCTCTCACTCTCCTCGCCTTTCAGACTGCCATAGGACCAGCACGTAAACAGCTGGTACAACTTGACGGTAGACCTACTAAAATAACCATAATTTGCTACGTAAGTTATGTACAACAGCAGGACACATCCCTCCACAACTTATACAGTTTATCACATCATGTTTCCGAATGGTAGGATAATGCTGTCAAGCTTAGAAGGTATGGCTCTGCCAGTCTTGGAGTGATCTGCAGATTCCAGTGCGCGCGATGTCTGAAGAGCCATCTCAGAATGGAGCCGCAGGCAGGTCATGGCCATCTAAAGGAGTCAAGCATGAGAGAAAACACCATAAGCAACAGTATTAACAGAGATTGTATATCCAACATGGATTGTTAGTGAGGTTTCACTATACAGCACAGCACAAGCTTGTATATCCAACATGGATCGCTAGCAAGGTTTCTCTATACAACACAAGCCCATGAATTACTGAAAAAGTCACTCGATGGGACAACAAAATGGGATGATTGGCAGTGTCATGTCTAGAAAGTGTGAAGTTAAGATTATGCGGTGATATAGTCAATCATTTCACCAAGTAAACAAATTTCTTTCCAGACTAAAAGCAAAGCAAAGGCCACAGAATTCGAATTCAATATTACATTTTCCCTTAACTTGCTTGCTGGTTGTAGTACTGTACCTGTGTACCATGATTATGGGGCTAAAAGGGGTACTATATGCCACGGAGCAGAACCGTATGAGACATATAGATACAGGTGATATATAACTTCCCAGTAATGATCGCAGTACTTACCGATGTGCATTCTGTATCAGGATCAGCTTCAGCAACTTGAAGAGCCCATGTGCGTATCCACTCTAATCCAGTAGAAATGTCCTGGTTGCCTTCAATAAGAGATGACGCCACATATGACGGATGCAAAGATATCAATATGCAAGACGCTGCAAATAACGCAGACCTTCTGACATATGCTTCAGCATGTCGTGAAACATCTCTATAGAAAAAGAGTTCGCGTTAATATTTAGAAAAACAAGGTTGACATACAAGTTTCTAAACATGTAGACAGTTCTGGTGGTGAATACCTAGATCTTATCATGTCAAGAAGAGCGGGAGCTAGAGCTGATGCTTCTGGATGCATGGCCATAGACTTCATACAGACACCGAGCATGTATATCAATTTACCGAGGACAACAAAGTCCCGATTAAGCAAGTCAACACCATGTGATCTTTTATCATATCCTTGCATCACAGGGAGCATAAAAGCAGCGGCATACAAAGGAAATCTATTTTTAGACCACTCGACCTGCAAGTCTTTCGCTTTTCCAAGACCCCATTTACGAGATTTTCCTGATTTCAATTGACCTGATTTAGATGGAACTTCTCTTTCATAACGGTGTGACCAACTTAAAAGTGTTCCTGGTTCAGAGACCTCTCTCCAAGGGCCTGCCCCAGGAGGTCCTATATTAGTCGGAACCAGCCAAGAGGGAGAAGTGTCAGTTATCAAGTTACCACGTCGCTGTTCTGTCTTCACAGTTTTAGTTTCAGCAAGCTCCTGTGCTGCCTCAGTCATAGCATCAATAATCAAAATGCGCTGACCAATATCCACACTAGATGAATATAGCAATTTTATCAGAACATCTAGAGATTCAAATGGGCAGGTTACCAGCAAGGCAACCAATGCCTTCTGTCTCTTTTCTTCAGCAGAATCTTCCTCTCCTTCCATTGCCACATCAGAACAGCGAACATGCACCAGTGCTCTAACAAGGTCACCAGAGTTGTAGCGTAATTCATCAGGTGATGCTCTCACAAGCTTTTCCGCATAATTAAGAGCATTTTCAACCTTGGGTACAGAAAAGAAACAACAAAGAAAAGCTCAGGATTTTGTAATATTTTCTTTGTAAAGAATTGATAGTAGTAATTGGGAACTTACACCATCTGGATCATCAGGTTTTCTTAGTGCTGCTGCAAGATCACTCAGGTGGCTGAATTTTTTTTGCAAATCTGTGTCATCATCTGATAGATCATATGGCTCTAGGGATGAATCACTGTATGCATCCACGTTCATGATTTCCTCATCACATTCTTCCTCCTCAAACTGCCCATTCGTAGCAGTATCAGACATTTGATCATGATCTATAGAATTGATCTCCACGATTTTCGCTCTGACATCTGGAATATCATGTTTTATTGCTTTTGCCTTCTTCTCACCCGCATTTCTCTTGTTCTCACGTGCTTTTGGTTTAGTTTTAGATTCTACAGCATCTAAAGGGGCTTTAATCTCCTTTGGAGATAGAACCCCAAAGTCCCAATCAACATTTTCACAACAGTTGTCATCAAGGTACAGAGGATTTTTCGGATCAACAACTTTAGAGAATGTCAATGCAACAGCACTAGCCATCTTCCGTATTAAATCAATTGGGCTCTCTAACCTGCCTAGAGTGACAAAAAAAAAAAAATCAGCAAGAAGATGTCATGGTTATTCGTATCAAATTCTGCTAAGCTAATGTACAGGGGTGAACTCACAGCTTACTCCTTGAAGAATAGAATTCAATACATCTTTAGTTGTTTCTAATTCTTTTTTTGTTATCTTTTCTAAACATAATCCAATTGCTGCAGTAATATCTGCATTTATTAAGGAGAATGATGCCAAATAATACTTGTATAAAAAAATGAAGCAATGTAATTTTCAGTGGCTCAAAGGATACAAGCTTGTTGCTCCACTGAATATGATTGAATAAACTCTTTCCTGGACCAAATACTAACCAAACTTTGCAATATACCAAAAAAGTTCGGTGTCCTTTGCATCAGAATTTCTGTGGTTGAATTTGGTGGACATTCAAAGACAGTGTAGTGAAGAATCCATCTCAGGCAGCATAAAGGAAATGTTTTCCAGAGTAAAAACTTGTCAACAAACATCGCCCTAAAGTAAGATGAGATGAAGCTACATAATGAGGGAAACTGAAAAAAAAAACACATAGAAGTACTTCACAAATTTAGTAGATGCTAAAGTTTCCTACTCCATTTGTACATTGAATAGCCATGCATGGGTAGGATGTATAACGAAAGTAATGCATGAAACATAGCCCTTCATAGTGATATGGATCCTTCATAGTGATATGGATTTGGATGGTATTATTCACATTAAAAAACCAAACATAAAGAAAAGATAATTATGTGGGATAATTATGTATCAATGAAATAGGTGCTTATATGAGAGGCCAAAATACATACACGTTGACTTGAAAATGTTGATGGCAATATGGCATACTAAAAAAACAATATTCATCACAAAGTACACCTCAGAGAACACATCCAAATAATTTATACTACACAGTGATCGGAAAGATGAATAATTGTAGTGAGAATGTGCAAAGAAATAACCTCAGAGAATGCGCCCACAGTGTATTCTAAGTGCATAACAAAAGTTATGTATCTAGAAAACCCAAAATGTCATAATTTGGAATGGAGGGAGTAGCATACTGCATGCCACATATGTAGATGAACTAAAAAATTAATCACTAAGCTACCAGAAGATTGACTTCCAGTGTTGCTTAGAATTCAAATCGACCGGTCCTAACTCACCTCATGACAGTTAAACGCTTGAAGCTCTGATTAAAGAGGGTCCACAGAATCCAATAAGCCTCTTCATCACTTATATGATGTGATGCAAGTTGACGCAACAACTCTTCTGTCAACCTTTCAATAGAATGCTGATCTCTCATTGCTTCAACCATATTGAACCAAAACTGAGACTGGCAAACATGCTGGATCATCTCAGGACTTGTGGCCCTATGATCTGGTGGCACACATCTATGTAGGTGATTGCGAATCTTAGGAATCAATTCAGCAACTAAAATACCTGAAACCAACAAGATGTTATCAGACATACAAGCAAATGATCTGCTTCCTTGCTGTGTGACAGTGGTAGCAAACAAATACCACAAAGCTTAAATTGTACAAACTTTATGCCAAAGAACCAAACATGTTTTAAGTTCATAGAACAATCAAAATATAAAACTGCACTTTGAGAGATTAATACTCACCAGTAGACCCACGACGACAAACACGAGATAGCACTTCACCCACAAAGTGGAACATAGAACTCAAGACACAATGTTCATTAGCCTCTTTGTCAGCAGCCAACTCAATAGTTGCTGCTTCTGCACCAGCAAGAAGTTGGCTGACAACATGCTTGAAGAATGAGCTTGTTTGTGTTAAGCATTTACAATTACAAGTACAAATCAGAAGAACATTATTTGAGTTTGAAAACGACAAACTCAGAAATAAATGGCAAAAAAAGTTTTGACCCAATTTTTTTTTTATTATGATCTGTGGGCGCACTGCAACATAACATACCGCAAGGAAGGAACAAGATACTCAGGTTAATTGTCTAGTAAAGTATAAGATACTCCATAGCGGAAAAGGATACGCTGATGTAAGTGCAGCTGAAGCTCCCAATCTTGCTTTATCTGGAACAGACGCAAGTAATTGTGCAACCCTTGATACGGATATTGTTTTATCTGGGTTGTGAATGTCTTCACCATGCTTATTAGAACAAGTAAAGTCCACAACAATTTGGAAAACCCCCTTATTATCAAGTAAGCATAGAATCAGTAGCCTGAAATAAGTAAAACTCTTAAGTAACAAACTTAAAAAAGATATCACGTGAGAGCAAAAGGAAATACCACATGGAATTCAAACTTCCAAGAAATAACAACAACTAGCTAAAGATAAGATGAAAATATGCCCCAATTGCTATTGCGATAACTAGAATGAACAACAGTATACATACATAAACATCCACAGCATAAATGTTGCAAAGGCAAGGGACCTAGTGAAGTCCACAAAGCTAAACTGCAAGGGACCTATTTATGAATATAACCTTTCAAGGTTCGAGCAAAAAGTCCGATGGTCCTCCTTAGAAACTTCTTTTTCAGATAGCGCTGGAACAAGAGCTTGAATCACTTCAGTTGGAGGCCCTTTGACAAAAAATGAATCATAAATCTCTTTCCTTGCAGAGTCATTAATCTTCGGCAACCACTTCAAGGCAACATCTGACAACCAAAGTGGCAGAATGGATTGGAGAGTGCTAAAAATGTTTAAGAGTAACAAATTGACAACGTGCTTAGTAACTAATTAAAATCTTCTGAACATTCTAGATGTCCATGGGGGCATGAGAACCAAATTGCTGTAAAGACAACAAGGGACACAAACAACTGGTGTTCAAATAAAAGTTGGATTCACCTCTCGTTCAACACTGCCACATTTGAAATTCTTTTCATTTTTAAGTACAAGTGATGGGAAGAGTATATGATTGAACAAGCAATTAAGGACGATTGGCAGACAGAGTGCTCCACAAGATTGCCAGCAAGCAGGCCTTTCTTGCTTTCACCCAAGACACAGTGGATATAAATGAGTTTGGACATGAAATTCAATACTTCATTCTTCAACAAATTTTATCTGTAATGTATTTTTTTTAAAGGACTCTAGAAGATCCCTTCTGATTGATGGCACAAGTCAATTTTGTATTAAGTGCAAACAACTAATTCATGCCATGAGATTGTAGCTGACAGTGGACATAAATGAATCATGGCAGTATGAGACTGCAGTTGGCAGAGGCAGATACTATTCATTGTTTGTGAATACTTAGGTGTAAAGACAGAGTAGTACACTTACTGCCAAGCAATATCTTAGTCATAGTAGGAAATGCTGGACCATGATAAAAGGCACACCTCCAAGATTCCCTTTCATCATTGCTGAGGGTTACAGCTTCAACAATCTGAGAAAACAGGAAGTGGTGAAACCTCCAAATACCATGGTTCTAAACTCAAATTTTCCATATCACACAGAAAGAGGTATGTGCCTTTGAAAACACTAATTTATCTCCCAAATTTACACTCAGTACACTGTCATGAATGTTTCATACTTTCATCACTAGACAAAGGTTCAAACAATTCCATACTTGGGTACTGCTAACTTCTCACCTAAGTGTAAAAGTGGTCTCAGTAACACGCTGTGTTACCCATGATGGAATCATTCATGTAATATGTCACACAAATGATTATCAACCACAAGATCTTGTGGCACATTAATCTATTTCAGTGCTTAGCTAGATGGCGATTTTTTACAGAATATAACTTGTACAACCTCAGTTGTATATCTATCTAAATATAAAACCAATGCACCTATGCAAGTGAAAACAGACTTTCTCGTTTCGACAGAGACATCCCATCAATCAATCTTTCTAGGAGACCATATTTGTCACATAAATATAGCAAGATTTCGTAAAATAAAAAAAATAAAAAAAACAAAAATCCGCTCAAATAAATTAACTAGTGCCTTCAAACTATCACAAAGTCTCACCTGCCTCCTGAAGGGTTCCTCGATGGTACCTGCAGGCGAGAGAGTGCACACATACGACACGAATTAGAGACCACAAGTGGTAAGAAGTAGATATTATTTAAGCATAGGTGCAGAGCCATGGGAGGTTAGGGCTCGGGACCTCACCGGCGACGGCCTCAGAGTCGACGGGGAAGAGGAGGGATGCGACGGCGTGAATCGCGCGGACCACCTCGCCGGCGCACGCAGCGGAGGCAACTGCGTCGGCGGCCTCCGCTACCCTGTCCAGGGCCAGTGCTTCGAGGCGCTTCTTTCCATCGCCGGCGCCCCGAGAAGGCGATGAGCTGCTTCGCGTGCTCGCCATGGGAGGGGCAGTCACGAGTTTACACTGTACACGAGTCTTTGAGAAGTTCAGTTTAGGGCAGGCTCGTTTTTTTACTTTTGAGCGAGAGAAATTTCAGTTTGATCGCGGAAAATCATAGGGTGTTTGTTTTGGGACCTATTTTTTTTAGACACAAGCGGAGCCGCCGGGTAGGCTTTTTACATATTTACCATTATTATGATCGCCACTTACAAGAATCACACTCTTAGAATGACGCTTACAAATTTAGTCGTTTTAGTTCGTGCTCCTTTCATTTTTACCACTTTCACCTATGTGGCACGCCAGCTCGTGCTGACACGCTGGCACCGGCACGGGAAATGACCCCGCTGCCCTCGGCCATCTTTCAATTAGATGCACCGTTGCCCTCTCCCTTTTCCCCCTCCCCATTTCGTTCGCCGCCGCCTCCTTCCTCTGCCCGCCCGTCGCCCCCATCCTGCTCGTCTCCACCGCCACGGCCACCATGGACGACAACCTTGGTGTTCTTCGGCACATCCATCATCGACAGATCAAAGGTACGTGCCCTACTTTGTAACTGAGACACAGAGCCCGCGCCGAGTAGGGTTAGGGATTAGGTTAATGTTCGCTGATTTCGTCTTGCTCTGCTATTTTCTTCATAGGCGATTGATGTAGTACGTCTCCATCTGATCCATGTCGCAATGGTCACTGGTGATTGCCCTCCTTGGTAAGCACTTTACCACAGTAGGTGTGTAGTACTTAGTCTGTACTTGCTCATGTTTTTCCATGTCTATGATGATGCCAAGATCGATCCTAGCAGTGCATTTAGGCTAGTTGTTAAGGTTGGTCCATATGTTGCTGATGAATATGGTCCAGTGGACATGGCAGAGTAGCAGCATGACATCTGGTTTGATAGGAACGATTAGTATTCTCTTGCTAAATTCCATGATGATTTATTAACAAAGACTATCTGGGGGCCTTCTCAAACACTTGTAGTCTGGGTTGTAGACTAAGAGACTTGCTCTGAGTGGAAGCTTAGGAGGGATGAACATGTGCAGCAAATGATGAAGGACCACTGGGATGAGAGGGTGGCTTTTCTTACAGTTGATGTTGTCAAGAAATGTGTGTGTAATGACAATGCTAGTTCAGCTGCTTCTAGAGCTAGACATGTCTCTGGTGTGACTAATGAACATAGTGCAGAGCCTAATGATGTTGAAGGCTATGGTGATACTTGTAGCACCCCACCCCCCCATGATGAACAACCTGTAGTAGTAGTTGATTGGAGCATTCTAACCATTCAAGAGAATCCTAAAGATGATGGTACTGCTACACAGCTTGTTGATGAGGATCAGATATATGAGGCTATGGGATTCAAGGAAGCTAAGGCAAGAGAGGAAGAACATGGTACACAAGAGGTGTCCAATTCTAGCTATGTCAGCACAGATGCATGAAGACATGAATGCAGCAAGCTGTTGATGTTGATGACATTGCTCATGAAGAGCCACTGTATGAATGGGACAGGGACAATCCTGATATGAGTGTAGGCACTGTGTATCCTAGCATGGAGGAGCTTAGGCTAGCAATTAAACAATATGCTATAAAAAGGGAGTTTGAGCTTGTTACTGAGCATTCAGACATAGAAAGATATAGGGTCTGCTATGATGCTCTAGGCTGCCCATGGAAAACTTAGAGCCAGAACCCAACATGATGGCAGTGTCAGGGTACATTTTCTGATTTTATACACATGTTTGTTGTAGTTTTTGTTTGCATTGCATCTTCTCCATTGAACTGGTGGTTTGAAGTCTTTCAATTATATTTATGTATGGCTTTTTTTGTACATACAGATTCAAATAAATAAACAAGATCATAAGTGTGCATCTACACAAAGGGTTGAAGCTAACACTATGGCCTCAATAAAATGGGTGGTAGAGAGAGCAGTTCAATTCTTAAAGAAGAAGGAATCAATGGGGGCTACAGAGATGAAAAAGGAGTTGAAATTCAAATATGGTATTGACATCCCCTACCAGACAGTGTACAATGGGACTAGAAGAGCATCTGAAAAGCTTTTTGATAAGTGGAATGATTCTTTCGATTGGTTGTATAGGATAAAGGTTGAGATAGAACTGAGATCACCTGGTAGTGTGGTAGAGATAGACACTATCACAGATGATGAAGGCAAAGTTAGGTTTAGCAGATTCTTATGTGCATTCAAAGCAAGTATAGATGGTTTTTTGAATGGCTATAGGTCTTATATCAGTGTAGACTCCACTGCTCTGAATGGGTCCTGGAATGGCCACATGCCAGCAGCCTTAGCTCTAGATGGCCATAACTAGTTGTTTCCTTTAGCATTTGGCTTCTTTGACTCTGAGACAAAAGACAACTGGGTTTGGTTTATGGAACAACTTAGGAAAGCAATTGTGTAACACCTCGGTGTTAAGCATGCACTAACATTCCATCCCATGAGCATAATCATCATCACCTCATGCATAAGCATCATTCACGCATTTCATTTCGAAAGAAATGAAGTATCATTTCATGTGGTGCTTAAGTTGATTGAAATTCATTCATGTTTCAAACAATGTGAAATGCCACGCTCATGTTTGGATGCCATGATTCTTGTTTTGATCACTAAGATAGCTTATAAACATTTAGGATGTAATTTGGAGCAAAGTTTATATTCAAAGTTTTGCCAAATTACGCTTTTAAAATAATTCTTCAAAATTAGGGTTTTGGGATTTAATTGACTTTAAATCTATAATTCAAAATATATTTGGAATTTGACTTTGGGCATAAAAGCAAAGTTGTAGAGAATAAATTTTTGAGCAACTTTTATTTTTGGACCAAAGTTTGAAACTAGTTTGAAATTACTCAAAATTTGCATTGAATGAAATCAAAATAGAAAATAATTTGGAAAATCACATTTTTTCACTTTACTGGGCCGCCGCCTCGCTTTCGGTCTAGCCGCTCAGGGCGGCCCGGCCTGCCTCCGCGCCGCTCCCCTGCTCCCATGCGCCACGCCCGGCCACGTCAGAGCATGCCCGCCACGTCAGAGCGCGCCCGCCGCGTGGCCGCCATGCGCCGGCGACGCACACCGCGTGGTAGCCCCGGCCTGCCCCGCGCGCCTCCTGTCACGCCTTCACCTACCCGACCGCGCTACCTCCTCCTCACTCCTCCACTTCGCTCTCTCGCCTCCGCCAGTGCAAGCAGCAGCCGCAGCACTCGCCTCCGCCACGCGCCATCGCCGGAGTTGGCCGTTCTAGCTGCTCTAGTGCGCCTGAGCCATCTCTATCTCGCCCGTAGCTCCGCCTCCACCTCGCGCACCCCGTCCTCGCGTCACTTCGCCGTGGTAAGCGTTCCTTCCTCGGGAATCGCTCACCGGAGCGGGGTCGAGTTCGCCAGAATGCTCCGCTCCGTGGACTCCCCCTCTCCGCTCCACCTCGCTCCTTCCTTTCTCGAGCACGAGCACCGCACCGCGTCGCTGAGTCTCCCGAGCACCTCCTCTCGCCGTGCCATGGCCGGGGAGGCCTCACCAGCGACAACCCGCGCCGCCGCTCCGCCATGCACGGCAGCGGCCGGCTTCCCGTGCTCCTTGTCCCAAGCCATGGACACCATTAGGTTCGCAATAGGGTGGGGAGCACGCCAGTCACCTGCACTAGGCCAGGAGACCTCGCCGTCGGTGAGAGCCGGCCGATCAACGACTGGCCCTGCCTCGGCTCCGGCTGACGCGTGGGTCCGGCTTGACCGTGGGTCCCGTGTGGCAGCCCCTCTGGGTGTACTGCACCGGGTGCATCTAGCAGTTTTGAACATGGATTTTTGAAAGTATTTAAGAATGATTTTCAGATTTCTATTTAAATGCTTTGAGAATTTATAACTTGCTCAAAATGACTCCAAATTTGTTGAAACAAATTTTGTTGTGTTCCTTGTCACCAGATCTACATGATAAAAATATTGCATGTCAAATTTGTGATACTTTTCTGTGTAGCTTTATTTAAATTGAATAAATGCTGATTTCTTGGGAAATGTATAGTAAATAGAATATAGGTCAGAAAAATATGGTTCTAATTTTGTTGATCTCTTTAGGTGATGTACTTTCTATAAAAATTATATGCCATGTATGTCCTGTAGAAAAATTATGAGATGTAGTTCAAGTGCCTTTAATGGCTGATTTTTGTTATTTTTGCTAGAGAGCAAAATTTGTATAAAACATGCATGTCATAATTTTTGTACAGTGAATTTTATGATATGAAGATCATGGGAAAAATACTACATCTATTGTTTGACACTTTTTAACATACAAAGTATTTTCATGCTCATATTTAGGTCGTCCAAGCTTGTCATTTTTGTGTAGGCTATTCCACTTATCCAAATGCCATAAAAATTTGATGGTAGACTACTTAGGGATAGTACTGTGCTATAGGTAATTTTCTAAGATTTTTCTAAGCTATAAAAATAGATGTTGCTATTCAAACCTATTATTAATTAGGGTTTAATCAAATGTTGCTTGATGCATGATTAAGAAATTAGTGAAGCTTTGGTTTATCTTTGAAGCATTTAATGAGATGTGTTGACTTAGCATATTAGTAGTAGAAGAGAATGCAGTAGATAACATGTGCTCGTAGTACATGTTCTTAGATGATGTTGACTACCTTGCATTCAAGCATATTCATTGGGTTCATTTCATCCGATGCACCTTTTACATAAGCACTTACGCACCTGCATCATATAGGATCGCAAACCGAGAGCCCAGTTGTCATACCCGAGGAGCCCGAGGAGCAGCTCGAGGTGCAGCCGCGGGAAGTGACCGAAGCAGACGAGGAGGACATTGAGGAACTTTCGGAGTGCCCCGATCACCGCCCGAGCTCCTTCGAGAGAGGCAAGCCTCAGGAGCATTTTCTCCCCGATTTGCAATTATTAATTAAATGCTTTACTTTAATTGATGCATTACATTCAGGAGTTGTTTGCAACCGTTGCTGCATTATACATTGTCTACCTTTGTTATACTATATCCTTGTTACCTCTGGTATCCGCTAGTCGAGTCAATGCTTAGCTGGCTTAGACTGGTAGAAGTCGGATGAATTTCCTATCACCTGCGAGCTATAGGTGGTTACCTGGATCTGCTTGGATAACTATGTAGTCATGGTATAACTAAGTGTTAATTTGAAGTTAAGACCGGATGGAGACTTACAGAGTTTTAGACTATAGTGCTTTCCGTCTGTGTCGACTAAGGACCAACCGTTGTTGGGCCTCGAGTCATGTTGAACGCATGCCTTACATTTAGCTGGCCGAATAAAGTACCTTTCGACCGCGAAGCTGGGAGATTATTCGGGCCGAGTAGATTGCCCGTAGCGCACTATACCGGAGCAGGTGTGGTAGGACACAGGGGCGCGATGATAAGACCAAAGGGCAGTCGGTCGGCCCCTGGGTACATGTGGTTCCTAGGTAAACTCGAGATTTTCCTAGATAGTTGACTCGGTGATCGATACCTCACTTTAGCGGGTGAGTGAGGTTTGTGTAAGGAATAAATCACCAGCTGGCTAGGAATCGATTCGAATCGCCATCGCTCCTGGATAGTGAGCACTTGACTTGAGTGACTTCATCGTAGTAATGTTGATGGAACACTTGGACAGTTATAATGAATATGACATTATGGAAGTTGTTAATGATCATTGGTTATCATTATTTGCTTAATCACATGCTTGCTCTAGTATAGGTGCAAATATAGTCGACAGGCTAATAATAATTAACTTGACAATAATGTTTTTAGAAAGGTTCTTGAAATACTAAAAATGCCTCTTTTTGTAAATGAGTCAGCTACCCTACTATAAAGCCCTTCATAATCCTTGGTGTCACTTTATTTTTGGTTATGTCGGGTAAATCTAGCTGAGTACCTTCTCGTACTCAGGGTTTTATTCTCACTTAGTTGCAGATGGGTAGATGTATTACGGTTACTATATCAACTGCCTTTATCCTACGATGGGTGATGTGTAGGACCATGGGCATGGTCATTCCTTACGTCTCGTCTGATGCTTTTGTTGGAGATGATCATTAGCTAGGCACTATATTTGAACTCCGTGTGAGTATGTGTGGTTTTGAACAAATGGCTTCCGCTACTTCTATTTGAACTCATTTGTAATAACTATGTTTAAACTCTGATGTATCTGAGATAGCGAACTTTTATGTAATATGTGATGATGACCGCTAAACTTATTACGATCTTGGCTGGTATGTGAGTTGGTTTGAAATCCTTCGTGATTTCACGGACTACCGGGTTATACGGGCTTAAGTTTGCTAAATCAGTCTGCTCTGGCGGATGATTTTCTTACTTAATTTCGTATAATTGATCGGTTCTGTTACAAATTGGACCCATGGAGCACTTAGCAATCTGCACTAGGTGCATGCAAGGGTTTGGAGTCAGCTGTAAAAGGTGTGTTTCTAGATGCAGAGTGGAGAGAATGTTTTATGCATTTGATGGAGAATATGAAGAAGTACTACACAGGTGATGTGTATGGCAAGAATATGTGGCCTGCAGCTAGAGCATATTCCCCACATAAATTCAAGTACTTCTTTGACAAAGTGTTGGTAGCTAGTCTAGAGGTGCAGAAATGGCCTGAGGTGGCCAAGGGGTACAAAGTCCACCCTCCACTATAGAAAAAGAGAGAGCCTAGGAAGATTGAGAAAAATAGGATGAAACCAGCAAGGGAGACAGGGAAGCAAAGCAACTAGGCAAGTCAGGTGCCCAAACTATAAAGAGTATGGTCACAGGGGCTAGTAGCTGGAAGTGTCCCCACACTGGAACAAAGAAAAGGTGCCTTCTAACTGTGATTTACTTGTTTTTGTTTTTTTGTAAATGATAACCACTGACCCTACACTTTGTAGGAAGAGAGCAAGTAAGAAGAAACTAGCCAAGGTTGGGAGGAAGAAGGCCAAGACATCTGGTGGTGATGAAGCACTAACTCCAAGAACAAGAGCAGCATTGGCAAGAGAAGCATCAGCAAAAGCTAAGAGGGAGGCCCTGGAAGCACAAATGAAGGCAGAAGCAGCAGGGAACTAGCAAGCAGCAGCAAGGGAGGAAATGGAAGCTACAAGAAATGAATTTGCAGCAGCAAGGAAGAAGAAGGAGGCCTAGAACTAATGGCTTTGGAAGCTGTTCTACCAGAAACACCAATTAGAAGGTACTCATTTCATCTTCTTTAAGATGGTTAATTGAAACTATGCTGGTAACTAAATATGTTTTTCCTATAATAGGGCACTATTTGCACAAGATGAAGTCCAACCTGAGCCTGTGAAGAAAATTATACCAAGGAGGAAGCAGTTAGCAACTAAAGTGAAGAAAACTCCACCACCTAAGAAGAATGGAGAGAAGGACAAGGGGAAGGGCAAGGCCAAGGCCAAGTGACCATGGATGGTCTTTTATGCAATGATCTGGAACTTTTGTGTTCAATGGCATGTAATTTATGTTATGTACTTAAATGGGCACAGAAACAGTAAGCATGGTGCCCTTATTTTGGTAGTGAAGAACATCTCAGTTATGTGATGGCAAACCAGCCCCTATTTGAATGTTAAGAACATCTTATTTATGTAATGTAATGGCAAATAATTAGCCCCTATTTCAATGTCAGCTTGCAGTTGCTCTTTTTCATTACAAGTTGGTTGTAACTGCTCATTCACTGAAAACAACTCCAACTGCTCATTCATTTGAAACTGAGAATGCACAATTCCAACTGCTCATTCATTCAAGCATACTGGACAACCAATTTCATTGAAATAAAAGGGTTTATTGTCATACAAAGTCACTACATCAGGTCATCATAGATTTGAAAACTACTCCAAACACAACAACCACAAGACAAACGATGACATAGTTCATTTTTGACATCATCTTCTCAAGCTTCTTCTCCAGTGCCTCAGTCTTCAGGTCCTTCAAGCCCTTCACCCCCAGATGGGCGCCTTCACTGTGCTCTTCTCCTCCCTCCTCCACCAGTTCCTCAATCTCCTCGCAGCAGATCCTGATGATCTTCTTGTCGACCAATTCATCGAAATAAGCCTTTTGGAACCTATAGAAGCTACAGAGCTGCGGATTGTGCAAAAAAAAAGAGAAATAAATAAGACAAGCTAGGACTAGAATGAAGGAAAAAGGAAAATCACCAAAACTCACCTCGTTTCTAGGGCATTTGAAGAAGCTGCGGCCCTTGTTTTCGAGTGTCTTGCACCACGCGAAGCTCAATCACACGAGCGAGCTTGCAATCGGGGCAGACAATTAAGGGGAGCCCTGTTTCCGTACCAACCGGATAGGCCACAAACGTAGCGACCGCGGAAC
Source organism: Miscanthus floridulus (assembly GCF_019320115.1). Classification (NCBI taxonomy): domain Eukaryota; kingdom Viridiplantae; phylum Streptophyta; class Magnoliopsida; order Poales; family Poaceae; genus Miscanthus; species Miscanthus floridulus. The sequence goes on along the minus strand of NC_089587.1, from coordinate 179,314,638 downwards.
TCAGCCTCCTCGCCGGCCTACTCGAGCTGGATGACTCCGCCCTATGCGACATGGTTGCCGTCCGTGGTGGCCGTGACGGTGGAGACGAGCAGGATGGGGGCGGCAGGCGGGCAGATGAAGGAGGAGGCGGCGAACGAAATGGGAAGGGGGAAAAGGGAGAGGGCAACGATGCGTCTAATTGAAAGATGGCCGGGGGCAGCGGGGTCATTTCCCGTGCCGGTGCCAGTGTGTCAGCACGAGCTGGCATGCCACATAGGCGAAAATGGTAAAAATGAAAGGAGCGCGAACTAAAACGGCTAAATTTGTAAGCGTCATTTTAAGAGTGTGATTCTTGTAAGTGACGATCGTAATAATGGTAAATATGTAAAAAGCCCGGCGGGGGTGGGGCGGCGGTCGCCGCTCGTCGGTCGAGCGCGTAGACGCGCTCCGCTGGAAGCGTGGGGTCGGGGGTTGGGGGTCGCGCCGTCTCGGGTCGGGGTGGCTCCGTTGCTGCCTGGGCTAGAGATGACGAGTGAACACTGGGCACCTTGGGCCAAATTCTCATGGGCGACTACTAAAAAACTTTTGGGTGAGATTCCAGGATAGTCCCGAACCTACCGATCACTGGGCCCGCCACTTGATAAGCGATGGCTGAAATGGGACAGGACAAGGATCAGCGAACAAAAGACTGCAGACGAGCCCTCTACCTAATTTTTTTGTATTTCTATATACTACCTCCGTTTGCGTTCACTTGTCATCGAATTTTTACTGTAGCAATTTTGACCATACGTTTTTTTTTCTGTAAAAGATTTTTAGATACATCAAGTTTTCACATATATGATTCTTTATTGAACATGCTTCATTAGTGTTATATACATTGAAGTATCTAAGATTTTTTTAGGAAAAAAAAAACAGATGGTCAAATTTGCTATAGTAAAAAGTTGCTGACAAGTAAACACAAACCGGGGGAAGTATAAAGGATAAGCACAAGTTACAGAGCTTATAAAGCTCAAAGGAAAAGAGAGGGAAACATTATAGGAAATTCTCTCGCTACAAATCTAGAGCTAGTCTCCTGTCTTGCTTGGCTCTGATTCATACCAGACCAAGCTCTTCTCTGAAGATCTCTTTCCATTTCTCTAAGCTGAAAGGGTCATTGTCAAAGATAACACCATTTCTGACTTTTCAAATGGCCCAACAGGCTGTAATCATCAATTCTCTAAAGCTACTGTCAACAAAGGAAGTCCTTGCTTCTATCACCATGTCTAGTGGAGGAAGGCTGCAATCCCAGAAGATGCATATGGTGTCCCAACACAGTTGGCTGAAAAGGACACTCAAAGAAGAGATGAAAGCATGTTCCTTCACACCCAGTGTTACAGAGAACACATGTAGTAATCACTTAAACTGGACTGGAAACAAAATAACACATTTTTTTTTGGTTTGGCGATAAATTTCACGCTGAATATATAACAATTGTGTTAAAGATGTTGCTGTTTCGTTGAAACACCTATTTTTTTCAATTACAAATTGTGTGGAAAAGCACAAATGATGCCATGAAGATTTATGCCCTATGAAACTACGCAGATTCATGATAACGTATATTTATATTTATTTATGTCGTTAGAAGAAAGATTTGTGATTGTACAACCAATCACCTCCAATCGAAAAATATTCATGAGGGAGGTGCGAAAAAAGTGTAGCCAATTATATACATTTCTATACATACGTCAAAGGTCGACCCATAAGGCCTCACCGCCTCAGACCTCAGCTGCAGGAACGAATTTACGATGATGGGACTCAACAGGTGACCAGGGCCACATCTACAACTACCACTTCTTCAGTATAACAAAGAATGAGAATGCTATTTTTCTGCACATTACATCTTTGTGTGCGAAAATTCAACATATACTGCTCAAGTACAAATCTGAGCAGGAGGGAGAAAATGAAAAGAATGACATTTCTAACATCTACCATGTATTGTATGAAAGAAAGAAGAAACTGTTAATACGTGCTATTGTACAATTATGCTATGAGGTGGGTCTCGGTACTGAGAAGCAGTGTCACAAGATGCTGCCCAGCAACCATAGGTGCACAACGAGCCAGTACAACATAAGCCCTAGCCTTGCTCGTGGCCGGTTCATCAGAATTTGGCTCCCCGAGACCCTACACACAAAGACACAGGCTGATTAAACCATAACGGACCAACTGAAGTGAGATGCAGTATTCTCCTCGTGCACAATCATCAGAGCCCAACCATCAATTGATCAAGACAATGGATAAAGCACAATATTCTTTTTATTTCATTTCAAGCAATAAATTTGACTTGTCATGTTCTATGAATTTAACTCTTCTTTCCAATGAGCCCAGTCATAAATGCAGAAATATAAAGCATCTAGTGCAAACAAATAGCCAGATGAAATTATGCAAACTATTTTAATCCAGGTATCAAAATTAGACCAAAATATTTGTGAAGATAGTACTGAAACTTCATGATCAGATACAATGTCTTAGGAGAACAAACAAAACAAGAGAACTAGAGAACCTAATTACTGGTTGGGCTTGATAAGCACTCCTAAGTCTTATCAGTGTTGGAAATGACTAGTATTTGTGAAGGTTGTTTTGTTTTTCCTGAGACTGTTGACCAGAAGTTTTATATGCATCTAACTACTGATTTCGGCTTGATATGCGCTCCTATCACTATTGGAAACAGAAGGCAGTATCAAAAACTGACATGTGGTAACTCCTCGGTGTAACAAGAAATTTACTAAATGTAACACAAAAGTAAAGGGTATAGCTAGGTGCAGTATCCTTGAGCCTATGTTCTACATACATTTCACAGAATCATTTAGCATCGGAGAAATAGAGACATTCCTCTTATCTTTGAAAAAAAGGGCAGATATCCATTTTACGAAATTAATTGAAACCAGTAGAGCTAAGAAGCGCAAATTACTGAACCACTAGAGCCAATGGGAATGAGAGAATGTCGAGCATGGAGCATGGTCCACCTAACTCTTTAAGTTTCCAACACACGTGTACAGCATTATTATTCAATTACTGTGCAATCAGCTTACCAGAAGGCATCGACCCTATCAGCGATGTGCTTTCCCTGAGCTGGAATGAAGCCAGATGTATGGAGTGATTTTATACGCCCTTCAAAGATGAGAAATACAGTGCTGTTAGACACACTAGAAAATTAGCGGAACTATCCCCCCCTCCTCCTTGTTCCGCACAAAAACAAAAGCACAAAAGAAGAAGGCTGCGATACCCTTGTCATCTGAATCCTGCGCAGCAATTAATCGTTCTGACTCTGAACCAATGTTGAGAACAAGATGATCCGACGACCCCTTCCGCATTGTTCTAGCATGTGCAGCTGTAGAGACAGATGAAACTGACGCCTTGCCCACTGGTCCCTGCAGAGTAGTTGAAACCACCAAATTATAAACATGCTTAATTACATCTGTGCAGAGCTGAGCTAGGATGCAAAGAATAGCTCCTGAGCAACACATTGACAAACTACTAACATCAGAAACACCATAACAAAGACAATGTTAATCATAAGACCAGTGAATATCACAACGAAAGAACAATACATTACTGCAAAACATTATGAATGCCAGTAGCATATGCCAGAAGATTAAAAAGGAGAACTAATGACAAAAGTACAAGCAGAAACAAGACTTACCGCATCTTCAATCTCAGATATATCTGAACCAATTGTTGAGGAAGATGCTTCAAATGATCTGTCTTTACTAGCTTCTGGCTGAGCAAGTCGCGCATGGTACAAATCCTCAAGCATCTTAACTTTTGTTGATAGCTCATCAACTGCCTTTTCCCTTGACTGCAACTTTGCTCCCAGCTCCTGTGTCATGGATTTAGCATTCCCAGCTTCAGTACTTGAAGCAATTATTAGTTTTTCCAGCTTCGATAAGAGAGCTTGTGTGGTAGCAGGTTTGTTATCTTCTAGTACATCTTTTCCTCCAAGATATCCTAACCGCTGAATCATTCGCTCCATACTAACGGTTACCTCAAGAAGTTCACTTCCTTTGGATTCCAGCTCCCTATTAATTAGATCACTATTGCTGGAGACCTCTCTTAGCTGTTCAATTTCACGAGTATAGGATTCAATATTTAACTGTAAATCTTCATTTTCATATCTTAAGGTCTCAACCTCACGTTGAAGTGCACTAAATTCATCAATGACAACAAAAAGTTTGTCAAGCGGACTAGAGAATGTAGCCTCTTCCCTCTGCACATTTGACTCGCCTGACAACATATTTAACTTACTTATCTTCTCAACAAGGGCTTCCATTTGATCTTTTGAAATTGCATTGTCAGTTATACCTGAAATTTTCAAGAAAAAGAGTTCGGCAAGATGAAACAGGTAAATATAAGTGTGAAACAAAAAGAACATAATGAATATAAGAACCTCCAATTACTAGTGGTGTGGCACGATTTTACCTCTGTCTGCTGAAATTTGAGTGTGCTCAACTGATAGCAACTCTAACTCCCTTGCCTTCAATGCACCCTCCCTTTCCTTATATTCTTGCATATTTAGCTCCATTCTGTTGCATTCATCCTGTAATATTTTGAGTTCTTTCTCCAGCATGCATACCCTTTCAACAGACAACTGATGCTCATGTGAAGCAGTTTCAGCAGCTGATTCAGCTTGTTTCAGCCTCATTTTGAAGTCATCCAATGAAGTTATCACAAGCCCCTTAATGGCAAATAATTTTTCAGACTTGGACTTAAGTGTGTCAATCGTAGCAAGCAGAGTATCAGCCACCTTATTATAGTCACTGGTATCCTCATTATTCAGATCAGACACAGTTACTTCTAGTTCAGACCCTATGCTTGAGCTATCTGTAGCCAAGTCTATTGCATATCCAAGATCAACCATATCATCAAAAACAATTTCAATTTGTTGGATGCAATAAATACATTTTGATGACATTGCTCTCAGCTCTTTTTGTAGAGAAAGCACTTCAGATTCTTGAGCTCTGTTATGAGCATCCTTGTTCCCCAATTCAATCTTTAACATGTCATGCTCTTCTAGAGTATGAGCAAAGGTGTTGCTCACTAGTTGCAGAGAACGAAGCACCACAACAATATTGCTATTCATGTAGGTTGACAAATCTTTTAAAAAACTAGAAAAGTATTCAGCTTGGTTGCTCAACTGTTCAACAATAGTAGAGAAGGATGAAGTGTCATCAATACTCCCTTTTCTAGTTTTGTTGTTGACCAATCTTTCTCTAACAAAGCTATCATAGTCCGGAAGAGATAAAAGTGTTGAGAGTTCTGAATCCTGCTTACATTTTGTGATCATGGAGAGGTCAAGTTAGCACAATCATTATACCTGGCAAGAATTATAAAGCAAACTAAAGGGAAACAAAAGAGAAAAAGGTATATTCTAAGATGGGGAGGGGAGTTTACAATTGATTAAGATCCACCTCTTTCATCACCCGCGCAACATGCAGGCAAAATAATGTAGTAAGTGAATCTAGATGGCCATGTTAACAGTGGATTCCAATCATCGCCCTAAATTATCTTACTAGCAAGATCAGATGCGCCATGTTGACCGCTCTTAATTAGATTACTCTTACTCGTTCAGCTATCTTGTTTACTGGTAGGAAAGAATTGCACACACTGATAATAATATTACAAAGTTGACAGGCCTGATAACACAGAACTAGATTAGAAACTATGATGATTAGACAAAGCATACAACTCAGCCCAAGCATTAGGAAGTACAGTGTATAGATAGCTCTAAAAAGCCAACAAGATGAATAAAGCAACAAATTATCTCACTTCACTGCACAGAACAGAGAATCCTAAAAAATGCATCATCATAAGGAAAAAATTACCTCCACAATTGGATCATTCTGAAAACCCTTCACAGAAAGCTGCTCATGCATACTCTTGACTATAAGGCACATATCTCTCATGCTGCTGATTGTCTTTCCATATTCTTCAGCTATCAGAGACAAGAGACTATCATCCATTATAAGCATGCCAAGCTTCTCAAGGTAACCATGATGTTCTGTTGAATGACTTTGTAAGTGCCCGTGAGTTTTATCCAACTCCTCCAAACATTTGGTTAGCTTAGCATTAAGAGCATTGATTTCTGTTTCATATTTAGCTTCAGCTTTATTCTTTTCAGCATCAAGAATAGAAACATTTGATCTAGCCTGTGATAGTGCATCTTGTAGTGAATTAATAGTGGTGTTGGCATCTTCAAGATTCCTGAAATTGATTGCCAGTTCCTCATTTGTTTTCTCCAACTCCTCCTGTACAGCATTAGTATGTAACTGCATTTGACATTTTTCTTCAGAAATGGAAAAAATATGATCTTTTAGTTTACTCAACTCATCTTCTAACATGTTTATCGTGGAAAGGGTGTCAGAATGCCTGCTTGCATGTAAGGTAATTTGCTCATTTGCTTTGTGTAGCTCATTTTCAAGAGAACTCTTAGCAACTTGAGATTCCTGGACATATTGGGCAATCTGGCTAAACTTTTCCATAGGCTCCTCAAAAGGCTGATCAATTGGAAGAGTAAGGCTTGATATTGAATCAGCAAGAGTGCCCCAGGAATCTCTGGCTTCTTCCAACATGCTTTCTAATTTCACCTTTTCATCATTAAGGCTAACAATATCTACTTGCAGCTTTTCCAAATGTGCAGCCTGCAATGATAGATGCTCAACGTGCTCTCTGAGATCTGTCATGGCAGATTCTCTTGACTCTATCTCACGTCTTAGATTCTCAATATCCATGTTCTTTCCATCCAGTTCTCGTTTTATTTTATCTGCTTCGGAGGTTTTCTCAACAAAAGCTTGGTTTAGGTTTTCTGTTTCCACACAACTATCATCCAGAGCATGTTTAAGCCTTTCAATCTCAGAGTTTTTCCCATCCAAAACTTGCTTCATATTGTCTGTTACAGACTTATTTTCATCCAGAGCATGCTTTAGCTTCTCTATCTCAGAGCTCTTCCCTTCCAAAACTTGTTTCAAATTCTCTATTTCAGAGCTCTTCTCGTCGAGGGCTTGCTTGAGTCCTTCGCGCTCATGTACCAGACCCTTGCCCTTCTTTACAGCCATTGACAGCTTCTCTCTAAGCAATGCTGATCTCTCCTCCACCCGTTCGAGCTCCTTCTGCAGTGACACCTTCTCATTTTTCAGAACAAGAATCTCCTCGACCATTCTTTGCAGTTCACCAGTCCTCTCAGATCTGTCAATCATGTCTTCCTCGAGAATCATCTTACATAGTGTTGATTCCTGATCTAGGGTATATAGTAATGCCTGTAGCTTCTCAAAACTGCCACTCTCGATAGGAGAAGATTTTGTTCTTTGTTGGATGTTTCTGAGGCCCTGCTGTACCAATTCGCCAATATCCATAGGCTCACTACCCTCCAATGTGACATCAGAAATTTCAGCAAATGCCTTTAGCAGCTCATTATTTTGTGATGAGACAAGGGCCAACTTATTAACAGCAGCGGTGTATAGGGACATCAATTCAGAATGTTCATTTACAAGAATATCCTTTTCCTGTTTATCTTCCAGTAGAATAATTGTCAAACGGTCAATTTCCTCATGCATTGAAACCAACTTTGATTCATGTGCAGCCAGTCTAGCCAACATTTCAGCAGACTCATCATGCAACTGGACCGCATCATCTTTGGCCTGGTTCAGTGAGCTGGCAAGCCAACTGATCTGGGAATCAAGTTCAGCGGCTAGGACCGAATGCGGAATGTCAACTGAGCTCAAGATTTCTTTAACTTTGTGGTGCTCTGAGAAGATCATATTGGAAATTTTCTTCTGCTCAACTAACCATCCCAACCTGTCTGTCATCTCCAAGGAAAGAAGATCTTCTGGAAATGTTGCCTCTGACATGATCTCTTCAATGCGTTCAAGAACCCCATCCTTTAGTGAAAGGGAAGCCTGTAGAGAAGTAAGGGCACTGTTTGCTTCAGTTAGTTGCTCGATGCTGGTCTTAGCAGCTTCCCATGCACTATATGTTTCTCGAAGCTCATCCAAGCACTTTTCATGCTCATCTGTCTTTTCATCTAGAAAAACCCTTAGCTCCTCAACCCTGCTCTCAGCTGCTTGCAGGGCGTCAGACTTCTTTTGCAACTCTGCCATGCAACTCTGAAGCTCACCCGTCTTTTCAGCCAAGGACTGCTTCAAGGAATCACGGTGTTGCACCAGTGACTTGCCCTTCGTAACAGCCATGCTGAGCTTCTCCTTAGTCGTTGATAACTTATGCTCCATCTGCTCAGACTCTGCCTTTGCTTTGCTTGCCTCAGCATTCGCTGCATTCCTAGCAGCTTTCACTTCCTCAAGTTCATCAGAAAGAGCCTTCTTCTCTTCAGCAAAAGCATTCATCTTCTGCAGTAAATCCACCTCATTTCTCTTGCTACCGACCAATTCATTTGCAAGAATACTTAAGGTGGTAGAAAGGTCACCGTGCCCTGTGGCCACGAAACCAGGCTTCACCTCAGCTAAAATTTGTTCAAGCTGTTCAATACCCATCGAGACCTGCCTGTACCTCTCCACTAGCAATGAAGTCTTCCTTTCCAGAATAGAAATCCCATCCTGGTCAGCACCCTCAAAGCTGGCATTATCTTGCCCAACCACAGCATCAATTGATGCAAGCATCCGCCCAACAGCTTGCTCAGACCCTTCCCCCCACGAACCCAGGTATGCATTAGCAACCTCCCTTGATACCTCTGCCTCTGCAGCCCTTGCATGTAGGCTCTCAATCTCCTGCTCCCTGGCCCGTGCCACCGAGTTAAGTTCAAGCACAAGCCTCGAGCAGTCGTCCAGCATCGAATGAAACAGTGTCTCATCAGCGTCCTCTCCATGCAACGCAACTGAAGCTTCCTGCCCCACCATCTCCTGTAGCAACCTGCGGAGTGCCACTGCCTCCCGCGCAAACACCTCGTTCTCTTCCTGAACAAAAACCATTGTTCGTCACATCACGAACTAGAGCTTCCGCAGCAAAACCACGCACAAAACCAATATAATCCGATCGGAGAGGAAAGAGGAAGCAGCACCTGGTACTTGCGGAGCTCGGCGCTGGTGCTGGACACCTCAGGGAAGTCGATGACGGCCATGGACTCGTCCAGCGAGCGCGCGGAGCGCGAGCCCGCGGCCGCGAGATCGTCGGGTGCGTCCTCGAAGGTCTCGCCGCTGGTGGCGTCGTCAGCGGGCATGTTGACGAGGACGCCGCCGTCAGGGTCGGCCCCGGGGCTCCGCGCTTCCTGCAGAGCGAGAGAAGCTTCTCTAAGAAGCCGTCGGTCCGGGCCCGTGGTATCCGAGCGGAGGCCGCTTCGCGCCATACCTGGGCAGGAAGCTCGACGAGGACGCCGTCGCTGCTGCCGCTCTCGTCAGAATGGGACCGGCCGCGCTGCGGCGAGGAACGGCGGCGGGCGGTGGGGGAGGAGGAGGAGGAGGAGGACTTGGGGGAGGAATCGGAGTCGGAGTGGTCGCCCATGGCGACGGCGGCGGCGGCGGCGACAGATCTGGGCCGGGCGGGGGATCCGATCAAGCCATCGGCTACGCGGAGGAGAGGAGCAGTGAGTCAGGTGGAATGTCTGGTTCGGTGGAGACGATGGGTTGTGGGCCAGTCCCGGCGTCCCGGATGCGTGACGCCTGCATCTGTAGCTTACACATGGGTCCCAGGTGGCAGTGGGAGAGCTGGCGGGAGTGATTTGTCAATATGGTGCTGGGCTGCTGGCTATTCCGCTAATGTCAGCGGCTCGGCGACCGAGGGCCAACCTGTCGGCGCGCGAGTACGTGCTCGGTCCAGACCGCAGGAATCCACTGCGCAGCCCAAGATCCGATTTGTGCCTCGTTGAGACGTTTTCGAAGGAAGCCTCGTTGAGACGTTGACGGTTGACCCAGAAACGCCGGGGAATGGTCAGACTCATAGGTCACATTTGCACTTTGGAGCTTGCCGGACGTCTCGACGGATTGGACGCTCAGGTATAAGCGTGTTTGATTTGGATATCGAACTGATCCAGAATGGAATGGTGCGGCGTGGAACGGATCATCCGGTGCTTTTTAAAGGAATGAATGAACTCGTCCGAGATAATTTGTCTTTTCCTTGGACTTGGCAAAGTGGCTTGGAGACGGACGACTCCATCCCAAGACGCAAACCAAACACTTCAATTAGGGTTGGAGTTTGGATCCGATGATTTCAGACGGTTTCACGACACGAACCAAACACAGTTGCAGATGAAGAGCATTGGATCCCATGTTTAGCCAGTCGAGGACTGCAACGCCAACCTAGCTCACCTCTTTCCTCCACCTCATCTTGCAATATGATGTTTTGGTCATTACGCCTATTACTTGACTTCCTCTAAATATTAGCCACTCTATGGCATGCTTCCTACCTAGTGTCGATGTTTCGAATTACCAACTAGTAAATTTTTAGTATTGCGCATCTGGCTCGGATGGTGTACTTAGAGGACACAAGGTTTATACTGGTTTGGGCAGAAAGTCCCTACGTCCAGTTCGTTGCTGCTGCTCATGTTACTAGCACTGAAAGTTTGTAGTACGGGTTACAAACGAGCGAGAGAGGGACATGTCTCAAGTCTCTGATGTGCGTGTGCTCCTAAGGCGTGTTAGGGCGTGTGTTTTGATGTCTACAGCCGTATAGAGTGGTGAACCGCTGTTCTCTCTCCTGTGGCGTCCTGTTTCCCCTTTTATAGACGAAGGGGAAGAGCAAGTTACACAGAGAGAAAGAGGGAGAAGAGCCAAGGAGCTGCGTGGGCCTTTCTTCTTCTTTATGCGGGTCTGGTTGACACTGCAGATGGTGACAGGGACGGCTCCACGTCGGGCGCATGTTCGCCGCTGATGCCATGCCCCGGCGTTGTCAGCGGGTCGTGACGTCCCATTTCGTCCCGACGGGCGACGCGGCGAACCAGCGTGCTGGTCAGCGGTCGTATAGGGAGTAGGCAGTATAGTGACCACGCGTCCATCACTGTTGGTGATGTGAGTTCCCTGTAGTGACATGTCGTGGGCACGGGTCATGTTGAGATGTGCCCTCTCCCTGCACGATGCTAGAAGTTTGACCTTGGGTTGTACTTTTTGGCCCGTAGTGGTTGGCGGCGGTACGGGCTTCTGTCAGGAGCCGCGCCTAAGGGGTCGGGCGAGACGGAGCCCCCGACCTAGAGGCCGGGCGAGGTGGGGCCCCCGACCTAGAGGTTGGGCGAGGCGATTGGAGCTATAGTCACGCACCTGGGGGTCGATTAGAGCTGTAGTCACACTCTTGACTGCTCGGATGAATCAATGTTGATGACCATTAGCTCATCTTTGGGTACCATAGTTTTGGTCCCCGACAGTAGCCCCCGAGCCTACAGAGGAGTAGAATACTCCTTCAGAGGCTTTTCTGAATGGGAGGACTCTAAGGGCCTTGGCCTTCTTTTGTCGCCCATGGCGTGTCCTAGGGGACGGTGATTCCCTTTCGTCATGATCGGACCCCTCGAGGGTATAGCCGTGAGATTTGGTGGGTTGGAAAAGGTCTTTCCTGATTTTGACCCCTACAGGGGTCTTTCGTTTTGCGACCATGCGTTTGGTCTCCTTACGAGTCCAACTTTTCTTGAGCCTCCGCCCGTAGTAGGGGTCCGGTCGAGGGTCAACTCGTCTTTGTGATCGTCTTCCCTCAAGCATTTTTTCTAATAAAAACGAAGAGGCTGAGTCGTGCCATGATTTTCCTCTATGGACGAATCATGGTGCTCAATGAGCTGTTAATGGGCTAGTCTGAGTGGGGCCCTACCATCCCGTTCATGGGGGTCCAGCTTGGATCAGCTGGTGACCGACTCTAGATTCTCAGCGGTCAATCCATATAGTTCTCGGGTCCATTCGACCGGTCCCGAGGGCTCTCTGCCTTTCTTCGAGGAAAAAACCATGGATTGTATCCGACCGAGACTCAAACGTGGCCCAAGGATGCCCACGATGCTCATGCGCCTAGGTACTGGCCGCTAGCGGGTCCATCCCTTTCCACCCCTCACTCTAAAGGTGCCTGGAGCGGTTGTCGAACCTGTCGGTGGGCCAACCTTCGAACTCCTAGGCCTAGACGGGCCGTAGGAGCATTTTTAACTCTGTATCCCTCTTACCTATGATAGGTCATGGCCCGTTCGAGGAGGCAAAACGTTGCACGCATTTTCTGAGGGGACGGCCATAGGTTATGTGCGCACGCCTCACGACAAGACGTGGTGACAGGTCATGGCAGGCACAAAGATCTTGGAGGGTAGTTGATTTCCTCGCACCTATCGCCCCTCCGTAGCCACACCGCCACCGCCAATGCTTAGGTTTCTTGCCTCTGCATCTCCACCACCATTGAGCTCGCATCCATCTACCCCCACCTCCAATGGATTCGTGGTGCCATTTTGACATCACCTTCCACTGCATGGAGGGCCTCGTCTGTCGCGATCTTCTCTGCGTGTAGACCTCGGCCAAGGAGTGGTTGCTTCCTAGCAACGAGGATTCGCTGTCGCCGCCCGATGGCTACGTGGTGTCATGACCCCACCCACAAATTCCTCCAGAGCTGCTGCACTTCTATAAGATTGAGCTGCAGCATCTCAATCCTAATGGGATCCAGCACATGGCGGCGTTCATCGCGCTGTGTGAAGGATTCCTAGGGATCAGCCTCCACTTTGACTTGTGGAGGTATTTCTTCACTGTCAACCTCCAGAAGATGAGGGAGAAGGGCGGCAGGTAGGAGTTGCACATGCCGATGGGGTGCACCGGCATTGAAAATCAGAACAATCGGGTCGATGAGTACCCGTCCATGTGGCTCTCGACGTCTAACAAGGGGTGGCACTCATAGTGGTTCTACCTCAAGAATGCCACCGCTGCCCCTCTGCCGGAGTTCACTGGGTGCTTGATCGAAGAGGCTCCAGAGCAGTGGAGGAAGTGGGGCGTCCCAGAGAAGGACAAGAAGAAGATCTGAGACTATATCGCTGCCATCCACATCCTAAAGGAGAACGGCCTAAAAAGGGTCAGGCATCATTGGGGCTTACCACGCGAGGAGGGTGGCGCCGTTGATGACGTGTGCGCTCCCGCTATATGTGATGGTGCCTGAGGCGTCGTTTGACGAAAGGACGCTCAGTCGAGGGAACACTCCCCAACTCTGAGATTGCACAACACATCAAGGAGGTGATGGAGCCTTTGTGGGACGATGTGGGTGCTGCCCTTGACTTTGTCTACCTAGTGTTGGGGCATCCTCCAATGCGGCCGGTGCCAGACTACATTGTCTTCATAAGTTTCCCTTTCTCTTGCCTTCTCTTTAATTCGATTTCCTAACCCTATGAGACTAACTTTGAGAGGCACGGGACCAGCTGAGGGACCTCATCCTCATGGATCATCTAGTGCCACTGGTGAGGGATTCGACCGTGAGGGTGGTGAATCATGCCAAGGGTGAGCGGCTAAGGAAGGTGAAGGAGGACAAGAAGAGGAAGAAGCAGCGGAAGCTACGGATGCGGGAATGAGGGGAGGACACTAACAACAATGATGATGATGGTGACAATGATAAGGTGATGGAGGAAGAAGAAATGGTAGCCGATGATATCGAGTAGGACAACCTAGAGAGCGAGGATGCGCTGACAGGCATCGGTTCATCCTTGCAGGCGTCGAGACCCTTTCCGTTCCATGGAGGGGATGGTACGTCTAGGGAGCCAAGGGGAGCAGGGCGTTCCACCAATGTGCCCTAGAGCTACTAGGGGCAAGCTCGAAACGGACCTCGTTTTGACAAGGTAGAGCAAGGGTCGAGGGTTCATCCCCCAAACGCATCTGTCGCCCAACAGCGCTGAGGCGAGTTATCAATTCCTCTATTTTTTCCTGTTTTAGTCGGATTTCATTGCGACTTATGTTTTTTGTCCCTTGCAGCGTCGGTAGATAGCGGAATCCTTTGGCGCTGGCGCTAAAGAAGAGCATCGCCCTTTAATCAGGGTGGTGGCCGTCGGCTGGTGTCACGTCTGTTTTGGGCGGGAGTGGCGCCAGTGTGACTGTGTCACTGGCTGGTCAGGCGCCGCCCATGGTGGCGCCTGTGCCCTCGGTGGGATAGGCGGACGTGGGCATTCAAGGGGCGCCTTCAGAGGTCATGGAGCAGCCAGTGATGGCCATGATACTGCTACTGACGGCGGGTGGACGGGGCTACCGACCATGCTCATGGCGCTGACCATGGCAGTGAAAGGTCCTTATTTAGTTTTGGTAATTGAGTGACAACCCTAGTTGGACTAATTGTGTTTATATGAGATACATAGGTGATTAGTCCATAGATACATGTGTGTGAGCAACATATGCCATGGAGGTTGAAATGGTATGGAGATGTTGCAAAGCTCACACATGTGATGATGAAGGAGCTCATTGCACATGAGACATGACTATTGAGTCATGTGATCAAGGTGGAGAAGATCAAGACATGACTTGGCTCGATAGACCCGTTGCAAGTGTGAAGAGGCAAGTTGAGTGATGACTTGGCGCTGATGGACCAAGGCAACTAGTGAAGAGCAAATGAAGTCAAGATCGATGAACCAATATGATCATGTGATGATATGAAATGGATCATATCATTGTTGATCGTGTTGGTGCATGTGTTGCATTGACATTAGAGGAAGATAGAATGGAATGCTGCAAGGCAAAGGTATAACCTAGGTGAAAGGTCCTAATATGGCTAGAGGGGGGTGAATAGCCTATTTAAAAATCTACAAATCAACTAGAGCAATTTGATTAGTATGACAAATAGCGAAATACAAACTTGCTCTAGCTCTACAAGGGTTGCAAGCCACCTTATCCAATAATTCTAGTTACAATGATTACTAGGCACACAACTTGCAAAGATACTACTCACTAAGAGCTCTCAATCTTGCTACTCTAAAGAGCTCCACTAGATGAACTTAAAATAACAAAGCAAGCTCTCAATTCTAATTACACTAAAGAGCTTGCCACAACTAGTTTGCAAGAATATAAATGAGTGAGTAGGGTGATTATACCGCCGTGTAGAGGAGTGAACCAATCACAAGATGAATACTAAATCAATCACCGAGAGAATACCAAAGGGCAAGAGACAACTAATTTTTCTTCCGAGGTTCACGTGCTTGCCGGCACGCTAGTCCCCAGTTGTGTCAACCAACACTTGGTGGTTCGGTGGCTAAGAGGTGTTGTACGAACCTCGTCCACACAATTAGGACACCAGCAAGAACCTACCCACAAGTGAGGTAACTCAATAACATGAAGCAATCCACTAGAGTTACCTTTTGGCTCTCCACCGGGGAAGGCACAAGACCCCTCACAATCACCACGATCGGAGCCGGAGACAATCACCAACCTTCGCTCAACGATCCTCGCTGCTCCAAGCCGTCTAGGTGGTGGCAACCACCAAGAGTAACAAGTGAATCCCACAGCAAAACACAAATACCAAGTGCCACTAAATGCAATCACTTAAGCAATGCACTTGGATTCTCTCCCAATCTCCCAATGATGATGAATCAATGATGGAGATGAGTGGGAGGGCTTTGGCTAAGCTCATAAGGTTGCTATGTCAATGCAAATGGCCAAAGGTGTGAGCTTCAACTGGCCATGGGGCTTAAATAAAAGCACCCCACGAAATAGAGCCGTTGTACCCCTTCACTGGGCACAGTGCGGGGTGACCGGACGCTCCTGGTCCGATCGATCGGACACTAGCCCTCAGTGTCTAGTTACGTGATACACACCACATGTCCCCTGCTTCAAATACTGTTCGTCGGATTTCAACGGTCATCTATTGACCTGACACAGTGCACAAACTGACCGGACACTCAGCCTCCAGCGTCCGATCATTTCCAGTAAGGTTCTAGAAACGAATTTCTTCGACCGGACGCATTCGGTCTCATAGTGACTTTCTTCTGCGCTGCCCGACAATAGGACCGGACGCTAGACCTCAGTGTTCGGTTAGTCCAAGACCCAACATCCGGTCGATGACCGACGCTGGCATCTATGCTGCCACACTTGACCGGATGCGTCGATCCCTCTGAGACCAGCGTTCGGTCACTCAGTGACCAGCAAGACTAACTCCTTTTCACCTCTAACGTCTTCACCCTTGCTTAAATATGCCTACCACCAAGTGTATCAGCTTGTGCACATGTGTTAGCATATTTTCACAAACATTTTCAAGGGTGTTAGCATTCCACTAGATCCTAAATACATATGCAATGAGTTAGAGCATCTAGTGGCACTTTGATAACCGCATTCCGATATGAGTTTCACCCCTCTTAATAGTACGGCTATCAAACCTAAATGTGATCACACTCTCTAAGTGTCTTTATCACTAAAACAAAATAGCTCCTCTAAGTTTTACCTTTGCCTTGAGCTTTTTGTTTTTCTCTTTCTTCTTTCCAAGTCCAAGCACTTGATCATCACCATGGCATCGCCATCTTCATGTCATGATCTTCATTTGCTTCATCACTTGGAATGTGCTACCTATCTCATGATCACTTGATAAACTAGGTTATCACTTAGGGTTTCATCAATTCACCAAAACCAAACTAGGGCTTTCACTATGGCATTTCATTTCACCAGTCACGGGTTGTGTAGAGAAGTGCTTGACCAAGTTTAGGATAGATGACCGTACTATCAAGAGGGTTAGACTTGTTTGCATATTAGTCATCTAGTGTCACTTGAGTGATCTAACTTTGCATCATTGCTAGGATCAGGTGGTGCGACAAGTTGAGTGGTTAACTCCTTGAAAAATGTTTGTGAAAAGCTAACACATGTACATAAAATGTTGTACACTTGGTGGTGTTGGCACATTTGCAAAGGAGAAGAAGTTGGTGAATTGAAGGAAGTGTTTTTCACTATCAAATAGTGATCGGATGCTGAGTTCAAAGTGACCGGACTCAGGGTTCCAGCATCCGGTCAATTATAAAAGAAGGTGGTGCTCTTGGGCTCGATTTGGCCTGTGACTAGACTCAGAGAAGAAAAGTGACCTAATTCTGGCTAAACACTGTTCAGCGTCCGGTCCTGCTGATGTGGCGGCGCATAGAGAAGAGGCCAGAGAGGATCAGACACACCTGTGCGTCTAGTCACATGAGAATGGACGCGTTTGGTTGTGTTTTTAGCTCTCTAGGAGCTCTCTGGAAACAACCAGACGCTGAGGTGTGGTGAGTCCAGTCAAGCTAAGCAGCACGTTCGATCGGTGGATGAAGGCTCGTGCATGAGGTAGCCATTGGCGGCAACAGCTATTTTCAAACGATTAGTGCCATGTGGAGGTGGTAGAGCGACCGGATGTAGGGACCGACATGTCCGGTCGATCGACCTACACATCCAGTCATCCCAAAATCTACCTAGTGAAGGGGTAATGGCTATTTTAGCCTATGGGGCTATAAATAGAAGTGTTGGTTGGCCTTTGGCCATAAGTGGAGCACCCTTGAGCCTTGGTGGCTTGTGTAGGTGAGCTTGGGAGCCCTCTAACTCACTTGAGCTTGATAGTATTCATCCGATCGAGTGAGTGAGCGATTCTAGTGTGATTGCATCCTGAGGTTGCATCGAGTGGCATTAGGTGATCGAGTTGCAAGCCGGTGGTGCTTGTTACTCTTGGAGGTTGCCACCTCCTAGATGGCTTGATGGTGGTCTCCGTTGAAGCATGCAAAGAAGATTGTGCGATGCTCTAGAGAAGTGATTGTGAGGGGGATTGTGCTCACCCCACGAGAGCCATGAAGAGCAACTCTCGTAGAGCGAGATGCGAAGGGCGACAAGTGGTCTAGCCAGGTCAAGTGCTAGAGCTTGTGGTAAGCACTCTGCATGGGAGAGTGTGACTTGTGGGTCACCACTAGCAAGAGGACCTGACGACAACCTAGGAGCTTGTCTCAACGGGGACTAGCATGTTGGCAAGCACGTGAACCTTAGGATAAAAATCATCCTATCATCCTTGTATTCCCATTGGTTTGCATCCTTGTTATACAAGCTTGTATTTACTTCATTTACATTGTGCTTGTGTAGTTGCTCTTGTAATTAGTTAGCTTATGTAGCTCACTAGTTACCTTCTTGCTTGTGTAGCATAGAAGTAGCTCCCTTGCTGTGGCTAATTTGGTTTGTGTAACCTTGTTAGTCACATTGCTTAGTTTGTGTAGCTAAGTATTTGAGCTCTCTAATTTGGCATTGGTTGCCTTGTTATTGAGCATTGCTAGTGAGCTTTGTGCTTTTGCTTACTAGATTGTGTAGGAGCTCCCCCGGTTGTTCAAAGTACTAGTGCATAGGTTTGTGCGACCTTGCTCTAGAATTGATTAGGTGAGCTCTAGCTAGCCCGACAACTTTGTTGTAGAATTATAATCTTTATAAGGTGCTTATGAACTTAGATAGAGGGGCGTAGTCTTGGCTAGACCGTTAGTTTTAATTCCTCATTTATCTCAGGTTAGCTGACGCATTTAATTTTAGAAAGGACTATTCACCCCTCCTCTAGTCCACCATCTCGACCTTTCAAGTGGTATCAGAGTTAGGTCTCTTATTTGTGGTCTTCACCGACCCAATAGGATAGCGGCTTATGGGCTAGATGTTGAGTGTCCATACACTTTTGGTGGCACACACTTTTGCACGGTGGAAAAATTAGATGATATGCAATTTTAAGTTTATTTGCCCTCAAATGTGGTGGATGGTAGATGTAGGCTTTTCTCATGTGTTGGATGAAAATAATCTAACTCAAGCATAAGAGAAGTGCCTAGATCTCAACACCCAAGCTATTGACATCATGTATAGATCTTTAGTTGATAGCATATTTGGTGAGATCATAAACATGAAGACCGCCATGAGATTTGGATTTATCTCAATGAGAAGTATGGGATGGTCTCCGATGATGATGATGATGAGCCCATGGAGGAGGTGCATGAGGATGTTGAGCATGACCACAATTCGGTGATTGTGGAAGATTGCTCCTACCTCATGGTCAAGTGATGATGATGATCATACTACCACAAGATCACTTGACAAGGTTTATGATGATGCCACAAGTGTTGCACATTAAGATTCTACCTCAAGCACACTTGGTGGTGATCTTGATGATGTTGGTTCATGCTCAAGCCATGATGATGATGCTACTACAAGCTCTCCAACTACATCACATTGCTTCATGTCACAAGGTGACACTAAGGTATCTAATGCAAATGTGATTGATCTTGATTCATATGAGGAGCTTCTAGATAGATATGGTTGCATGATCAAAGCTTTAGAAAAAGAGATGGCTAAAACCAAGAAATTGAAAAATGAAAACTCTTTTCTAAAGAACATATGTGAACAACAAAAGCTTCTACTTTATGTTACTACTTGTTCACATGAGAAGCTAAAATTGGCTCATGAGGAACTTAGTGTTACTCATGATAACTTGGTACAAGACCATGCTTTTCTCACTAAAGAACTTTCAAATGGAAAAACTAAAACTAGTGAGAGCTCATCACATGTGTCAATTGATCAATCACATATTGTTGCTAACCTTTGTGATGTAGGCAAGAAGCATGTATCTACCTCTTGTGATGATTTATTAGAAATACCATGTTCTTCACAAATAGATGATTGTTCTACTTCTATGTCTTGTGAGACTAACCTTCTAA
Source organism: Miscanthus floridulus (assembly GCF_019320115.1). Classification (NCBI taxonomy): domain Eukaryota; kingdom Viridiplantae; phylum Streptophyta; class Magnoliopsida; order Poales; family Poaceae; genus Miscanthus; species Miscanthus floridulus. The sequence goes on along the minus strand of NC_089587.1, from coordinate 179,295,089 downwards.
AGGAGAACAATGGGCTCAAAAATGAAATGAAGAATTTGAGCAACAAGTTAGAGAGGTGCTACAACTCAAAAGTCACCTTTGAGCACATGTTGAAGACTTCAAAGAAGCTATGGTGACAAGTGTGGCATCGGCTTCAACAAGAAGAGCATGTCCAAGGGCGAAAGAAAAAGAGAAAGAAAGATAAAGAAGCAAGAAAAGGAGAGGCTCTCTCATTTCATGTGCTTCAAATGCCATGAAGTGGGACATCTTGCAAATGGTTGCCCCAATGAACAAAAGCTCAAGTTGAAGAAAGAAGAAGAAAGGCTCAAGCATGTGAAGTGCTTCAAGTGCCGCACTTGGGGTCATCTTACCTCAATGTGCCTAACCAAGCAATTGGTAAAGCAACAAGTGAAGCCTCAACCAAAGCCACAAGTTGAGCAAGAGAAGACACCCTAAGAGCAAGCCAAGATCTATCATGAAGATGGTGGTGGCTTGATGACGAAGAAGAAGAAGAAAACAAGAAGGGGTGGAAAGGCAAGACATCCAATGCGAACTCAAGATGCCAAGATGATGAGCAAGAATGAAGATAAGAAGAAAGATTATGCTCACATCAAGTGCTTCAAGTATGGAAATATGAGACACTTTGCCTCTAAGTGTCCTACCAATCCTTGAGAAGAAGGCTCAAGCAATCCATAAGAGGCAAGGCAATGGGAAGCACCACATGAGCAAGGAAGAAAAGGCTCAATCAAAGAGAAAGTGCTACTCATGTCGGGAACAGGGGACACATGGCTTATTCATGTCCCCTAGGTAACAATTCTAAGCCTATTTCAATTATTGATAATAATGTGCTTAGAAAGGATGGCAATGGTATCTCATTGGTTGCAATTGCAAAACATCCCACTAACTCATACTAAGGCTATGCCTAAGTATGTTGCTCCTAACTTGAGAGGACCCAAACTAGTTTGGGTACCATCAAAAAGTGGATGATTGAATGTAGGTACCATTGGTATTGGAGGATTGGTTCAAATAGTATTCATCTTGTTGATCATGTAGTTGAGCCAAGTATTGCTAAGTGATGATCATTATCCCAATGCCATGACAAATTGAGTGAAGTCCAAGTCCTATCAACAAACAAGTGCATTGTGTCAAGTTGTTGGTGATTTATTGGAATATTTAATGGCTTACAAATATTTGAGTTGAAGCTTGCTAGTTGGATGATCATGAGCTAACCAAGGTATATCTCTTGTTGATCATTTCATTTGGGTGCATATAAGTTGATTGAATTGGATAAATATGCAATGTTTCTTGCTATGAGATGTTTGAATGGATAAATAGCTTAGTAATCAAGTTTAGATTGATTTGTGTTGGATAAGTTCATAAGATGACATTTAGTAAGTGGATTGAATGGATTTATGTCTTGTGAAAGTATTCAAACAAGTTGATTTCAAGTTTGATTCACATTTGATGAAGTATAGCTCAAGTGATTGAAATATGTCCTATATTGAAAATCTGAGTGACCTGTGATTCTAGACTTATGGTATAAGATGTTGTACAAATTTCATGAGCATTGGATAAGAGATGCTTCGGTTTTGGAGTGGATCTTGTCAGCTATAGTACAACAATTTTCAGCATATAACAGTAGGTGGAAGAATTGAAATATGGTAGCAATCTAGAAGTCAAATGAAGCTCAAATTTTTATAGCTGATAGATAACTTAGTGAAGCACATCTCCACCAAATTTCGTGGTATTTGGATTTGTACTTTGGGAGATGTATTTTTCTTTGAAGAGTACATAATCTTATTAGATTTATTTAGAGTCACTTTGATTGAAAGGTCCTCAAGTTAGAAACATGTTTATAAGTGTTTGAGGCACCTAAATTTGGTTTTGAGATGATCTAGAAGCATAACAAGCAAAGAGTACAAGATCATTTGATTGTGGAGTGTACTTTGCACACATTTGGTACTCAAATTGGAAGATCAAGATCAAACTCAAGATGAAGATGAAGTTTAAGTTCTAGTGACTATTGGAAATTATTTGGTAGAAAGAAAAGGGCTTAAACAAGTAGAAAGAAAAGGACTTGAAGAAGGAATCAAGGTTACTCATCAAGTTAAGTTCATCACTTGGATTAATCAATCAAGTCATTTCAAGTGAGTGTCAAGAATGATTCTTGGAGAGAGGTCACTTCTCCCTAGTGTAGGGGCTTGCCGTCTATGTGTAGGCAAACCAAGGTGGTACTTAGAAGGCTAACATAGAAGTGGTGATCTGAGGAACATTTGAGATGCTTAGTTGAAGCAATCAAAAGGGTTGATCAAGAAAAGCAAGCAACACCTAAAACATAGCTAGTCATGATATTTCAAGTGGTATTCTCACATTGATGCTCTCATGCAAGCATTGATCAAAAGATGAAGCAAGCTAACCACAACAAGATAGTGCACTTGATCATTAGTGGTTCTCATTTCATATGGGTGAAGAAAGGACTCTATCTATGATGATTGGTCTTGACCAAGCTATAAATTAGACTTCACATTGCTATTGGAGTAATGAATTGGAATCTATGTGACTATCCTCTAATCCATCATAGCAAAGGTATCATTGTAATGTGCATGATCATTTCATCCCTTACTATTATAGCGATTAGTGCATATAGTCAATGCTTCATAGGATCATGCATAACAAATGAAATGTTTTAATTCATAGCCTACCACTATTGCTTGAATGATTAGTTGATCTAGTGGTTAGTATATGAATTAGCTCATGAGCTAGTGAACCCAAGTACTTGATTTAATTTGGATTGCTAACAAGTTATAAGTACAACATTGGTAAGATAACCCTTGTAAGAGGTGTGAAGAAGCTTGTCATTGGTTCAAACTGGGCTTGGAAGTTTAGGCAAATCAATTTAGTCAAGTCAAAATTAGAAGCTCATGATAGTGATAAGAGTACAAGCACAAGACAACAATGCAAATGGATATCTAGTTTGTTTGTTTCAAGTGGCATCTAGACTCATGTATTTCATTAAGAATTCACAAGTGATGTCTAGATCAACTCACAAGTGATACCCTATAAGTAGTACTCATGAAGATAGCAAAGGTTCAAGAAATGTTTTTTATTGATAAATCCAACAAGTGGTTCCATACTAGAAAATTCTTTCAAGTGTTATCACATCTACACGTGGTATCAATCATACAAGACGATGGTTCCACAAGTGATCCTCAACTTTAAGTGATCATCAAATGAAGAATGCATCCCTCACCTACAAGAGCTCAAGTTTATCAAATGGATGACCCATGCTATGACATAGGGGGAGGTGTCCCACAAATTGGTATCAAGGTCAAAGATCCTATGTGTGGTATCTCAAGGGCTATAGGTGGTGTCATTCCAACAATCAAGTGATGTCCATAAAAAATGCAAGATTCAAGCTTCAACCATCTACCCCAAATGCAAACCTTTGCATCACTGAGAAGCACACCTTTTATGGAAATTAATGACAAAGGAGGAGAGATTGTACAAAGATATGAAAGATTTAGGAGATATTGAGACAAAGAAGTAGAGGTTGGACATGGATATGGACAAAGAGAGAGCAACATTGAAGAAAAGAGATGGATCAAATTCTTAGACAAGAGAAGCACACAAGTAGGGGGAGCAATGCTCATGAACTTTGATTGGTTGCATTTGATATGTGCATAGTCATGATATGTGCATAGTCATGTGCATGCTTGCATTACATAATTTTTTAAATTTGATATGCATGCTTGTGTGGTGCATGCTAGTTGTAGAACTTGAATGATGATTTGATAACTAACATGCATAGGATGGTAGCTAGACTTGTATTTTTACATGTGGTACTAGAACCTTGCTTATAATGTTGATCTCATGGGGTTTCTAGTATTTTTATTGTCTAGGCTACTCATGGTGCTAAGGATGGTGTTAAAATGTGCAACTCCGATTAGTATCACACTTTAAAGGTTTATTCTATCCACCTTAGCATCATTTGGTAGTAATTACTCTCCCACAATTTCAATATATGCATATGTGCGAGCTTCAAACCAAACACTCTAGCACATATGTATAGGGAGCTAATACTACCATTTTGGGTTTGTGGTACTTGTCCAAAATCATTTACACATGGTAAAATTGCTTGGGCAAGCAACATGAATCCAAAAGAGCTTAATTTCTATATCTTTGTAGAGTTGTCATTAATCACCAAAAAGGGGAGAGATTGAAAGGTCCTTGTTTGGTTTTGGTAATTGAGTGACAACCCTAGGTGGACTAATTATGTTTCTGTGAGATACATAGGTGATTAGTTCACAAGTACGTGTGTGTGAGCAACATATGTCATGGAGGTGGAAATGGCTCAGAGATGTTGCAAAGCTCACACATGTGATGATTGTCGATGTTTCAGCACCGATAGTCCTACCACTGAGTGGTACCCAGGGGTAGTATGTTCGGGCTTCAAGTGTATGCGAAACTCGATGGTTAATGCAAGAGATAGTCTATTTATCCTGGTTTAGGACCCTCGATCTTTGATCGAGTAATAGCCCTACGTCCAGTCGGCGTTAGCCTTTGCGTTGGATTGATTGTAAAGTGTTGTGTCACCAAAGTCGTCCGTCTAAAAGTCCTGTCTCTAGAAACTCTGTCCTCCTTTATATAGTCAGGAGGTTAGAATCCTAGTCGGTTTATAATGAGAGCTCCTAGTAGGATTATAGAATAATACTACTACTAAGATTACATGGGGAGAATCCTAGTTGGACTAGATCTTCTCTCTTCCTTGTAGGGTATCCTATGGATCCCGCATTGACTAAGCCCCTTGTCGCAGAACCGAACCAATTTATAAGAGTACAAGTACAATGGCAGCCCGCAAGCGGTCGCACTGTCATACTTGAACCCATATAAACCCGATAGTCCGTCGAGTACCCCGACGGGTCTCGATAAATGATTTACAACAACCAAGATCGTACATGATTCAACATACATGCCACATATTACATAAAGTTCATAGATACATTTTCATCATCAGAGTACGAATAAAAGTTATTACAAACCGAGTTTGATAGATAAAGCAGAAGCAATTAAGTTCGAAAATAAAGTTTCCAACATAGTTTGATATAGTGCCAAGTAGGATCACGGTCCACAAAACCAAAGATAGGGATTAGTAAAGAAGCCTGCCCAAGGCTTACTCCTTATCCACTGGTGGGATAGAAGCAACTCTTGCAATAACCATGATACATAGTGCCATCTACAACAATGGGAAATAAAACCCTGAGTACGAGAAGGTACTCAGCTAGACTTACCCATCATAAACCTAGAAATAAATTGACTCCAAGGATTATGCAAGGCTATATAAGTGGAGATAGCTTGACAACATTTTGCATAAAAGTAATTGACTTAGTTGTACAATAATGACCCATTTATCAAGTTAATTATACTATCCATCTCTAGATTAGCAGCTATCCTATGCCAAACATGTGGTATCTTAATTTAAAAGCATACAATAGTAACCATAGCAAGTATTATAATTCCATATTCATTCGAACCATCATGTTCCATAACACAGTTACTACGATATTGGGACTAGCCAAGTTTCTCACTATCCGGGAGAGACAGGCGATTCGAATCGATTTCAACCAGCTGGGAATTTATTCCTAACACAAACCCAGGCATACCGCGCGAAGGCAGCCTAAGGTCACCTTTGGTACAACTCAGGTCCATATTTCCGGGGTCCATACCGCACCACACAATCTGGGACACCAGATGCCAGGATGTTCAGGCCTAGCCTGCCCTTGGGCTTAGTCTGATCAGCCCCCCAGCAAGGAGCGCACAACAGAATGGGTCCCTGACCTGAGTTGAACTACTCGGCTTCGTGGTCGGAATGAGTTATCTAGCCAGCTAAGTGATATGCATGCGTTCAATCTTGTCAGAAGCGCCAACAATGGTACGGTCCTTAATTGGCTCAGACTAGAATCACATGAGTCAACCTACGCATAGACTCTGCCTCGGCCTCGATTTTCTTTTACCCCATGATTCTGTTCCACGATAGCAAATATAGCCAACCGTGCTCCGGTATCCACCTATATCTCACAGGTGACAGGACATCACCCTGACTTCTACCGGTCTAAGCATGGCTAAGCATATATTCGATCCTGGACCTATACCGGTTAAAGGTGTAATATCTAGGACAAGGAACTTATATACATCAAGTGGTTCCATTCAACTCTTATAACCTAATGCATCAATCATAAGTACTTAAGTAATCATTTGTCAAATATTGGGAGAGTTAGAATGCTCCGGGGCTTGCCTTGCAAAAAAGAAGTGGGGCGGTGGTCAGGACACTCTGGAAGCTCTTTAGGATTCTACTCCATGTCCTTCGGGAGCTGTGACTTGAGGATTCTCCTGCTGGTCCCCTTCCTCTATCTCAGTCGAATTCCAGTAACGTTATTTCTTCCTCCGATCCTAGATGCATGAATATGGCATAAGATATTGCGAATGCATATATGTTAACAAGAGTAGTGTGATGATACATGAAGAATGCATTCTTGCAATTATTCTTATCAGCATGTGGTTTAAGTAACAACAAGTGCATCGCAGTTTACTGAGTAGGTGCATATCTCTTCTTGATTATGTAATTAATTACTTTGATAATGCATCTACTACTTCACAAACAGCAGCTACTTGTTTTACTCATAACTGGAGTTCTAATTATCCAAATGTAGTGATCCTAGACTTTCTGGAAAGCTTATAAAATTACCTACAACTTTGTTATTAACCATTTTTATAGTAAACATCATTTTTATCATGCAACTTATCAAACTCCTAGAATCTGTCCGGAATCCTTCCAATTTGCATTACAAAGTAACAATACTTCTACTTCATGTAATCATTCAAAGTTTGACAATACAAAGTCTACCAACAGTTTAAGCATACCAAATACATCCAAGAAAATATAATGGTGAAGCCCAAACTATTTCTTTATATGCCTTTATTATTTTATTTAGATACATAGGTTAAATAATAAATATATATCAAATGTGCATAAAAAATTCTTAAAAATTTATAGTGCCTTATTAATGCTACCAAAAGACTACTGTAAAAATTTCATGCAATTTTATTCAGTAAAACACTCTATACAAAAAAGACAAAGCATAAATGCTTAAAATAGCATAAATAGAAAACCCTAGTGAAAAGTGTCAAGCAACAGATTTCCTATTTTTCTTATCATCCTTATGGTACTAGGATAACCTCCAACAAATTTTATGAATATTGGATTCCTAAATAATTTATGTAAATTCACACAATGATTACCTATTTATAAAAGAAAAATCTATAACTACAAATCTGTGCATGCACTGATCCTCAAATTTTTACCAGAGCTCATACATGTCAAGAATAGCTTACCACAAAAATTTCATAATTTTTGGAGTACAGTAACTCTAGATATAAAATAAACAAGTTTGCATGCATTCAAAAACACATTTCAAATCTCTATTTAAATCTTCCAAAATTTCTACTGTAAGTGTCAAGATCATATTTTTCTTAAATACTTCACTGCCTATGGAACACTACCAAATTTATTTCACCATTTTTGAAGCTACCAAATTGGAGATACAAATATTACAAAACAGTACAAAATCTGGAATTAATGAACTATCCTATACTCTCACTGCCGCTGACCGGTGGGACCCGCTGGTCAGAGGACCCCACGCGTCATTGACCCGAAACAGGGCAGCTACGCTGCGCGACTGATGGCGCGGCCAAAGCTCGCCGACGGCGAACTTGCCGGTAATGACATCTTCACTCGGTGATCCTCGTGACCTAATGCGTCGATTGGACTACTTGGTGGGACCTCTCATCGGAGCTAGCGACTACGGCGGCGTCAATGGCGGGGCGGTGGAGTAGGAAGATGGTGAGATGCCGAGGCTGGCCATGAAAACTCAATCAAACGCTACGCCGAGCATCGACACACGACGACGAAGCTATTGCACTCACTATCACTGCTAGAGGTGGTCGGAGATGTCCTGGCCACGGCGTCGTGGCGTGGTGGCGAACTCCGGCGAGGCTGCGCGCGGGGCTAGAGCTTACGGAGCACCGGCAGCGGGCATGGGTGGATGCGGTGAGCTGCTAGGGTGGCGGTGGAGTGCTGCGGTGGTGATGGAGTAGCTAGGCGCAAGCTGGTGCCGTCAACGGCGATGGCGGCGCTCGGTGCTGAGGCTGCAGCTGCTGCGGGTGCTGCGAACGGCAAAGGAGGAGCCGGGAAAAATGTGAAATGGTGCGCTAGGCGGGAGCAGGTGGTGCTGGGGGTGATAATGGCCTGCTCTGGCTCGGTGCGGCCTGGCTATTTAGAGCAACGATGACGCGTGACCGTTCCTCGCATCCACGCGGTGGCGCTGTCCTAGCGACAGGTCGGCCACTGAGCCGAGCGATTTAGTTCATTCAGACTCGCGACTTGATGCCTGACAGCGGGTTTTTCATTTGAATCATCTCCCGATACAAAACCGTTCAGTGAATGATTCCAAAACAAAAGTTGTAGTCCTAAGTACCATCTACAATTCTTGTTCAATGAACTCATGCTAATTCGCAACCAAAACTGAGTAAAATCTCCCCCAATATCAGCCTGTCAGTCGTTCAGTGAACATGACTTAGAAAAATTTTTATGTGTTGAAATGTTTGTTTTGCTGACTCTTGTGATCCAATTTCAAATATGTTAGGAGCTGAATCATTCAATGACCCAAAAATAAAAGTTGTTCCTTATATCAAATAGTACAACTTTGCTTTAGTGACCACCTCCATGCAAGGTCTCTAACACCTAGTTCAAACTTGGTCAAACATGTCACATTTAAAGAATGGTATGCTTCAAACTATGGCTTAATGACCTAATTACCCCTAAGCATGAATATCAAAGTTGTTCATAATGATACTCTAAACATGTTTAAGCAAATTGCATGGTCATACAATCATTTCATGTATTAGTCACTCATAGAGCTATTTAGTGTAATCACATGACACATGACTTAAGGGCTTGATCATGGGAAGTGACATTCATGAACCATGTTCCATTTGCTAACCTAAGTATTGCCAATATATTTTTGTGACTCATATCAACCATCTACATGTATACACTCATGATCATATGCATATACACATGGAGACATGAAATAATGAGAAAAGTTGCATATGTTCAAGGAAACATGCGATAACAAGCAAATGTTGCAGATGTTTCAATTGTAAATGCTTGTTTATGAATGCTTGATGCTCATGCTCATGTTATGCAAGTCAAGTTATGCAATGCTAACACCTGAGGTGTTACACCCCCGAGCACTTCATGGTTGAAATCTGGAAGCCTCATCTTGTTCCTCTTGTCAAGTAGGAACAAGGGTTGTCCAAGTGCTTTCTTGAGTAAAACCATGTAGCGCTTCTGGGATCTTCGAGTGGTGTGCGCTTTTTTTGAAAAAAGTTCATCCATCTAGGTGTAGCCCCTTGAGCCTCTTGCTCTTTGGCACAAGGAGCTAGAGGATCTTGTCTTGATCTCTTTCTTCATTGAAGGTCAAAAATAACTCGGATATTGCTTGGTCTGGGTTCTTTTTATCGTAAGGTCTTGAAGTGGTCTGCCCTGAAGAAGTCTTTTCTATGATGTGCGCTTTTTGAGAAAAAGTGCACTCACTGAGTGTAGCCCCCGAGCCTCTTGCTGTTTGGAATAAAAAGTTGGAGGGTCTTGAATCTTTATGTTGTTTGAAAATTCCTATTCTGAAGAAGTCTTCTGAGTGATGTGCGCTTTTTTGAAGAAAAAAGTGCACTCACTGAGTGTAGCCCCCGAGCCTCTTGCTATTTGGAATAAAAAGTTAGAGGGTCTTGAATTTGAGTTGTTCAATGAACTGAAAACTTCTCCTATTGCAGCCCCCGAGCATTGTTCACAAAGAACTCAGATACAGAATCTTGGCATATTCTCTAGTAGTTTGTTGTTGTCAGATGTAGAGTCTGCTGCTTTTAGATGTAGAGTCTGCTGCTTTCAGATGTAGAGTCTGCTATTGTCAGGTGTAGTTGTATGGTGGTGGTTGAGTGTAAATGCCTTTCGTTCATGGGTTGTACTGTGTTGGTATATTCTCCCGAATATGCTTGTTGTCGAGTACTGTTCCTTCACGCCTGAGTTCCTCTTCATTATTGAGTTCTATCTTTTCACTGTGCCCTTTGTTAGGCTTGTTCCATTGGTGCTCTTGGTCTATGTGCACTGCTCCTTCGGTCTATAAATAGCCCCCTGGAGTGTTGTTTTGATTCATTGAGCATTCTGTTGCTTGTTCTGAAGTCTCTATAGTCATGAATATGATAGTTTGTGAAGTAGAGCAGCCTCCGGACGCATTTTATAGTTTTCGTATATCTTGTCATAGCTGGAGGAAGTCTTGTGACAGGGGTTAGAGGTAGACTAATCCCACAACAACAATGTACCAGGAAGTACATGGCAGTAGTTGGAGGAAGTCTTGTGATATGGGCTTCGCTCCTTCATCTGGCAGTTCTGGGTTGATCCTCGTCGCTTGTCTTGAGACTGTCCGGTGTAGATCAACACCATATCTAGCATCACATTGAACTTGAATAGACAGATGCCTACCGGCCTTCTCTGCTCCATGTTGTCCTGCTGTTCTGCTGATTTCCACCTTGGGTGCACTACGTCCATCCTTTGAAGAAAACAGTGTAGTCGAGTGCGGTTTGTTCTACCAAGTAGCAATTTGGAACACATAGTCATTCCAGAGCCTAGTTGTTTCTAGGTTCCTTTTTGCTACTTGCCTATCGTAGTTCCAAGTTCGTTGGGTCTTGTAAGATGTGTAATCTTGTATCTTTTGAAGTCATTTGTAATAGAGAGAATCTTATCTTCTGAGTTGTCATTCTTTATTCTGCTGATGTCCTAGTTGTCTATGAGATTCCTGAGTTCTTTATGTTAGAACCAGGTTGTTATGTTCCTTGTGAGGTAACCTTCTATTGCTTCATGGCTAATGAATTCTTTTTGTAGCCATATGGTAACTCTGCCGTTTTGCTAGATGGATAAGTCTGAAATCTGCCTGTTGAACTGTACCGTTGTGTGGATTTGTGTCTTTCATCATTTTAGCTGTGTCAGTAAATGGACCGTTGTGTTCTTACACCATGTTTTAACAGGCCTAGTGGGCCGCATTTTTACTAGTGTAAAATCTATTTAAAGGCCTTTGTCCTCCTTTTCTTTGGTACTCTGCCTTCGCCTTAAAAAACCCTAGCCTTCGCAACTCCGCCGTCACCATTGCCACCGCCATCTGAGCACCACCGTCCGTGCCTTCTCTTTCCCTAGTGCCTTTTTGCCTCTGTTAGTACATGGGTAGGAAGAAAGCTGTGAGCAAGTCCCAGACAACCTTTGTGGATGAGGAGTCATCCCTCTCCATGATCGAGAACCAAGAGTTCATGGCCATGAGGGCTGCCCAGAAGTTTTGGCCAGCTCCGACAATGACTGAAGACCAGCTTCATGAGCTTGTCAGCGATGGCTTGATCTAGAGCAAGGACATTGCTAAATGGAGAGCTCTAGGTGAGCATTGGGTCCCTGCTCCTGGTCTTGGTGAGATCATTCTTTTCGTCTCCTTTATCCGTTCTGGACTTTGCCTTCCTGCTTCCGCCTTCCTTCATCGATTTCTCAATTATTTTGGGGTTAGCTTGAATCATCTTGCTCCCAATGCTGTCCTCCATCTTTCTATTTTTGTACATCTCTATGAAGCTTTTCTTGGAATTCCTTCTTCTCTTTCTCTCTTCTGTCACTTCTTTCATCTGAAGCCTCAACCCCGCCATGAAGACACCAATGTTCTTGGTGGCTGCGGGATTTAGTTTTGCCAGGGTCTTAAAAGCAAGTTCTTTGACTATGACTTGGTTGATTCTATGAGGGATTGGCATGCTGACTGGTTCTATGCCGCCAATTTGATTCCTTCTCTCGCCATTCATTCTAGATCTGGTCCCTCGGTTAACGACCGGTGGGAAAAGAACTCCCTGACGTCGGATGAGCTCCAAGCGATCGAGCTGTTCCTTGAGCGGATAAGCACTCTAAAGCTGCAGGGCTTGACCAGTTTCAGAATTGTCTTGAGTTTTCTTTGCCGTCGGGTTCAGCCTCTGAAGGAGCGAGAGAACTTTGGCTTTGAGTACTCTAGGGCTAAGGATCCTTCACGCATGGTCCCTGCCCTTGAGTTGACCGACGAGGAGGTACTCGAGTGCCTTTAGAAGATGCTAAAAGGAGCAAGTATTGTCCCGCTTACCGTCTCCGAGTACTATACAAAGAACCCGCCTCTAGCTATAAGCTATTTTCTCTTTGTGCGGGTACTTTTTGTATTTCTTTTTGCTGTATCTATTTTTGCTTAATCTTCCTTGTCTTATTCTTTTCATAGGAATTGGGGCATAACTTCGTTGACTCGATTCCCCTTCATGACCTCCCTACCATTGTGGGGGCTAGGGGTAGTCTTGCTAGGGCTTCTTTAACCAGTAAGTCGTAAACTGTCGTAATGCTTCCTAGTGTTTCTTCCGCGAACCCTGATGTATATGTAGAGTATGTTCCTCGTTCAGTTCCTCGAGCTGCTCATAGCATCGGCAAGAGGGGGTGAGTGGCTAGTTCTTCTTCTGGTGTTCCCGCTGCCAAGAAAGCTCGCTAGTCGAGTACTTCTCTAGGTACTCAAGTTATAGCTAGCATGCTCTTAGGTGAGCACATTAATATGCTTTGTCCTTCTGTTGCTTGTTTTCGTCTTTAACTGAGTACTTTTGTCCTTTTTCAGCTGGTGCTATGGTGGCCTTGGTTGAGGCTAAGGAAGAAGAGGATGATGATGCACCCCTTATCATGCGACGATGAGTTGTTTTCTTATTTTCCTGTAGTTGAAACCTTCTTTTTGTTTTGACATTGGTCTTGATCTCTTTGTAGTAAGCGGTCTTCAGGTATTAGTTCTTCTGAGGCTCCTACACCAGGGTTCTTCTGTAGCTCCGGTACCGAGTTCTTCCGTAGCTCCTGGTACCGAAGTTCTTCTGGGGCTCCAGTATCGGCTACGCCACTCCTACCAGCCGAGTGGCGGGGACATTTTTGCTGCCAGTGGTTCCCCAGTGAGGTCTTCTTTTGGTTTAATGAGGAAGAAGATAGCTGAGTGAGTGAATTTTGGTTTTATTTCTCTACTTCTATTGTTCTTTTTTCTTATTCCTTTTTGACGGGTTTCCTTGTCATCTTTCAGGCTTCATCTTCCCCAAGCCTCTAGTCGACTTCTTGTCAAACCTCTAGTGCGCCCTTACGTACTGAGTCTCAGGACTTGGAATGCACGGGCGCCGAGGTGGCTATGAGGGGGATAGAGTCCATAGCTACTGATTTGCCAACTCCCGAAGTGACCAGTGGCCATGGCGGTGGGTTCATCTGAGGGATTGGCCTTGGCTTCCCTAGGAGATTGCTCTAGGTCATGCCTTCTTCGCCTCGGCTAGCTTCTCCTTCTCCTTCTCTTGCCTCCGGTGGTCCGCCTTTTGCTGATGACGTGGTGCAGCAGTTTGATGCCACTCATCGACTATCGGAGCTAACTGCCGCCTAGGGAAGCTTATCAACCCTTGCAACTTCTTTTGGGGAAAAGCTCTAGGTAAGTTTTTCTGCCATTCCTTCTTTGATGTTCATTTTTCTTCTGTCCTTATGTCTCGTTTTTCTTTGTCTCTTTTTGCTTAGTCTTTTTCTCATGATTATACTGGCTTCTTTTTCTCGTCTGAAAACTGAGAAAAAGTTGTCCTCTGAGGTGAGTACCCTGAAGGTAGAGCTTGACCTCTATCGGGCCGAGCTAGAGACTAAGCGTCAGATGCATTAGAAGGAGGAGAAGGCTCTTCAGTGCCTAGGTGGTGGAGGCAGGAGAAGCAAAAGGATGCTGCGGTGGAATCCATGAAGAACGAGTGCAAAGGTATTATGGGTTCCGCTTGTTTCCTTTTGTATTCTGACTTCCTTTTTTGCTAACTTGTTTTTGTTGCTTCACCTAGCTCTCTGAGTTGAAAAGCAGAAGCTCTCGGAGGGTATCGAAGAGATGAAGACACTCATCCGCACTAACCACAACAAAGCTGAGGAGGTAATTACTCGAGCTAAAGAAGAACTCGCGCTTGCTAAGTTGATTAGGCATAGAGCTTACAGGGATCTTATACAGGCCCAAAAGACTATTCAAGGACTTGACTAGGTAGGTTGGCAATGGCTACTGATAACTAGAATGCTTTGTGGAAGTCTTTTCGGTTAGTAGCCGAACATTCTCCAGACTCCAGCGGATGATGGTCAATCTTGGGCTCAATTTATTCCCCAAGTGCCGACTCATTTCTAGGAGTTCATGAAGAGGGTGTGCCCATTTGTGTACCAAGAACGTCCTTGCCCTAGGTCTGGGTTCTTTCTCCAGACTTTCCTTTGTCCAAGGTTGCCGATGAAGCCGAGAGCCAAGAGTACTTGGATGCTGTTGAGAGGTTGGAGCCTGAGGTCGATGACTTAGCCAGGAAGATTAGTAGATAATCTTAATATTGATGTTTCTTCTCCTAATGACAATGCCTGATGTAATCGACTCTTGTATTCTAGCTTCTGTAACAAAACACTATACTTGAAAACTGAATGGAGATTTTTTGTTCTTTGTTGATGTCTTCTTTGCTTGTATTTCTTTGTCTCATAAACAACCCGGGTTGGGTAGATCATTGATCTATCATGTTCTTTCTTGGCTTTAGTTTGCGCCTTGTAAACAACTTGGTATATGTAGGTTGGCAGGCTTCCTTGATCTGTCAAGTGCTTGTCTGTGACTTGTGAACAACCCGGTGTAGACCATTGTCTCGATAAACTTTGTGTTCTTGTTAGTACTGAAAAGACTTAGGATATCTCTAGCTTCTTCTTCTCGGCTTGGCTCATAGTGTCGTCAGCATCTGGTCCTATCTCTGGTTGCAAAAATATCCTAGGACCGGCAAGCCCCTGAGCACTTCATGGTAGAGCTCTGGAAGCCTCGTCTTGTTTTCTCCAAGTCTTGTTGAGCAGGAACAAGCGTTGTCCGAGTGCTTTCTTGAGCAAAACCATGTAGCGCTTCTTGGGATCTTCTGAGTGTAGCCCCCTGAGCCTCTTGCTATTTGGAACAAGGAGCTGGAGGGTCTTGTCTTGAAATTGCTCTGATTTATGTTTAGGCTTATTTTCAGTCAGTTTTGCTTTTTGGTTTGGGTGTTAGCTTATTAGCTACCCTCATCGGCGGGCTCAAGCATGTTTTTAGCTCTTTTGCTCTCGGCTGGTATGCTCAGGCGTCTTTTCAGCCATTTTGCTTTTTGGTTCGGGTGTTAGCTTGTTAGCTACCCTCATCGGTGGGCTCAAGCATGTTTTCTAGCTCTTTTGCTCTCGGCCGGTATGCTCAGGCATCTTTTCAGCCATTTTGCTTTTTAATTCGGATGTTAGCTTATTAGCTACCCTCATCGGCGGGCTCAAGCATCTTTTCAACTATTTTGCTCTCGGCCGGTATACTCAGGCGTCTTTTCAGCCATTTTGCTTTTTAGTTCAGGGTGTTAGCTTATTAGCTACCCTCATCAGCTGGCTCAAGCTGTCTTTTCAGCTATTTTGCTCTCGACCGGTATGCTCAGGCTGTCTTTTCAGCCATTTTGCTTTTTAATTCGGGTGTTAGCTTATTAGCTACCCTCATTGGCAGGGCTCAAGCATCTTTTCAGCTATATTGCTCTCGGCTGGTATGCTCAGGCGTCTTTTCAGCCATTTTGCTTAGTGAAGACAACTTCGGAGAAAGTCATAACAAGACATATGTTGTGTGGAAAGACCATCTTTATTGATCGTGAATCAGTTGATAAGACATAATAATACATATGTTGTCGATGAGTATTATCTGTATTGATCATGAACTTTGATCCCTTGCTTCTTGAATATATATTCTTCCTTGAATTGTTTTCACGCGTAGAATCTTCTTAGTTGGCTGATGTGCCATGTATTGCTGACTTCTTTTCCATCCTCGGTTGTCAACTTGTATGTGCCTGGTCTAGTGACTGTTGTGACAATAAAAAAACCTTCCCATGTACTGAGTAGTTTATGGCGTCCATCATTTTTTTGTATTCTTCTTAGTACCAAATCTCTGATTTGGAGTGATCGAGGCTGGGTACTCTTGTTGTAGTGGCGTCTTAGGCCTTGAAGGTATCTAGCTGATTGAAGGGTACCGTTTACTCTGACTTGTTCTGAACTGTCGAGTTCTAATCTTCTGGTGTGTTCTGCTTCCCCTTCGTCATACTGTTCTATTCTTGGTGATGTCCAGATCAAGTCGGTAGGTAGTATGGCTTCTGACCCGTAAACTAGGAAAAAGGGGGAGTATCCAGTGGCCCTGCTTGTTTGAGTTCGTAGCCCCCATACCACTTTGGGTAGTTCTTCAATCCATTTGGATCCATAGTCTACTAGTTCTTCATACAGTCTTGGCTTTAGTCCAGCTAGTATGAGTCCATTAGCCCTTTCTACCTGTCCGTTGGCTTCTAGATGTGTGACTGACACGTAATCTATGCTGAAGCCACAGTCCTGTGCCCAACTTTTGAATTCTGTAGCTATGAAGGGAGAGCCCAAATCTATGATTATTCGATTGGGCATGCCGAATCTATGCATAATGTCTTGGATGAACTTGACTGCTTTGGCTACGTTGTATTTTGCGAGTGGTTTGTATTCAATCCACTTGGTGAACTTGTCAATTGCTATGAAGATGTACTCAAAACCGCCCTTTGCTTTCTTGAGAGGTCCTACTTGATCTAGCCCCTAGCAAGAGAAAGGCCAAGCAGGTGGGATGCAGATGAAATTATAAGCTGGCACATGAGCTTGCCTTGCGAATATTTGACAACCTTTGCATTTTCTAACAAGTTCTTCTGCAGTCCTTCAAAGCGGTTGGCCAGTAGAATCTGGTGTGAAATGCTTTGCCGACTAGTGTTCTTGAAGCGGCATGATTTCCACAGCAACCTGAGTGTATTTCATCTAAGATCTTTTTGCCTTCTTCAAACGAGACACATTTTAGGAGTACTCCTGATGATGCGGCTCTTCTGTATAGTTTGTGCCCTACTAGTACGTAGTTCTTGCTTCTGCGAACAACTCTGGTAGCCTCCTCTTTATCTGCTGGCAACTTGTTTTCTTTGATATAATCAATAAAGACCTAGGTCCATGAGGTGTTGATTACTAGAATCTGGTTGTTCTTAGCTGGGAGCTCAGGGGTTGTCTCACCTGGGTTGTTTGATAGAGGGAGATGATAACTCCTCTATGAATACGCCAGGTGGAACCTTTGCCCTGTCTGATCCGAGCTTGGCGAGGATGTCTGCTGTAATATTAGAATCAGCGCAGGACATGTAGAATTTCCAATCCTTGAAAATGTTTTTCGAGTTTTTGTATTTTGGTATAGTAGGCGCCCATGTTTTCTTTTGTGTAGTCCCAATCTTTGTTGACCTGGTTGATGACTACTGTCGAATCGCCGTATATGAGTAACCGCTTGATTCCGAGGGTAATTGCCACTCGGAGCCCGTGGATGAGGGCTTCGTATTCTGCTTCATTATTTGTAGCTTGCCATAATATCTAAAGAACATACTTGAGTTGTTTTCCATCTGGAGAAATGAGGAGAACGCCTACCCCGGCTCCTCCTAGCTTGAGTGATCCATCAAAGTACATCTTTCAATGGTCAAGGATGGCATTTGACATAGGCTATTGAATTTCTGTCCATTCGGCCACAAAATCGGCCAGGGCCTAAGATTTAATTGCTTTCCATAGGGTGAAATCGATGTTGAGAGCACCAAGTTCAACCGCCTATTTGGATATGCGCCTTGTTGCGTCTTTATTGTGTAGGATAGTCTCTGAGTGGGAAATATGTCACTACAGTGATCTTAGTGGCTTTCAAAATAGTGGCGAAGCTTGCGTGAAGTGATCAGGAGGGCAGTAGAGTAGTTTTTGCACATGCTGGGTACCAGATTTTTTATTTTGATAGTACTTCATTGATGTAGTATATGGGACGTTGTACTTTATATACATGCCCTTCTTCTTCTCTTTCTACGACAATCGCAGTGCTGATCACCGTAGAAGTTGCCGCAATGTATAGCATCATGTCTTCGTATTTCTTTGGAGGTGTGAGAACTGGTGAGGAGGTGAGGTATGCCTTGAGCTTCTTGAAAGCTTCGTTAGCTTCTTCTGTCCACTCGAACTTTTCTATCTTCTTCAGCAATTTAAAGAAAGATAACCCTTTTTCACCCAGTCTTGATATGAAATGATTGAGGGCCGCCATGCAGCCTGTTAGTTTCTACACATCTTTGACACTTTGAGGAGGGCCCATCTCTATTATGGCTCAAATCTACTTGGCGCTTACTTCGATTCCGCGATGACTGACCAGGAATCTGAGTAGTTGTCCTGAAGGAACTCCAAATACACATTTGTTTGGATTCAATTTCCACCTCCATCTTTTTAGGTTTTCGAAGGTTTGTTTTAGGTCCTCAATTAGTGCATCCGGGTTCTTTGTCTTTACCACTACGTCATCCATGTATGCTTCTACATTTTTGCCGATCTGATCACCAAGGCATGTTTGAATAGCTCTTTGGTAGGTGGCTCCAGCATTCTTGAGTCCAAATGACATGGTCTTATAGCAGTAGGCACCGAACGAAGTGATGAAAGATGTCTTGCTCTAGTCTTGTTCTTTTAATGCAATCTGGTGATATCCTGAATAGCAATCAAGAAAGGATAATAGGGTAGATCCTGCCATTGAGTCAACTATCTGATCAATGCGCGGTAGCCCAAATGGATCTTTTGGGTAGTGTTTGTTGAGATCTATGTAGTCGACGCACATGTGCCACTCGTCTGTATTATTTTTCTATACTAGAACTAGGTTTGCTAGCCAATCTGGATGAAGGATCTCTCTGATGAACCCGGCTGCCAATAGCTTCATGATTTCTTTTTTAATTGCTGCTTTCTTGTCGGGTGAGAATCGTCGTAGCCATTGCTTTACGGGCTTGGAGCCTTCATTGATATCAATTCTGTGCTCAGCCAACTCTATTGGGACACCTAGGCATGTCAGCTGGCTTCCAAGCAAAGATATCTTTGTTGTCCCGAAGAAAGTTGGTGAGCGCTGAGTTCCTATTTTGTTGAGAGGTGGGCGCTGATGGTTGTTGTTTTGGAGGGATCGCCAGTGCCCAGGTCGATTTGCTTGATGTCGGCTTCTTTTGGTGGTGCGAGGATACTGGGCTTTTAGCTGGTATCTCTAATTCTTCTTAGCTTATTTATGCGGCAATAGTGGCTATTTCTTTTCTACCATTGTCGGCTTGTGCTTTGGCTGCAATTTGGATTGCCTGAACTGTTCGCAGTCGAAAGGCACGCTTCAAATCACTTGCAAGAGAAAGGACACCGTTAGGTCCTGGCATCTTAAGCAATAGGTACGGATAATGTGGTATTGCCATAAATTTTGCTAGTGCTAGGGCGCCCAAGGATTGAGTGGTATGATGAATCAAAGTCTACAACTTCAAACTTGATGAACTCTGTACGGTAGTTCGATGGAGTCCCAAAAGTAACCGGTAGAGTGATTTGTCCAAGTGGCATTGCTGCCTTGCCTAGGTACTATGCCATAAAAAGGCGTGCTTGTAGGTGTGATCATCTTGGCGAGTTATAGTCCTATCTTCCTTAGAGTTTCTGAAAAAATGATGTTGAGTCTGGCTCCTCCGTCGATTAGTACTTTCGTAACAGTCATACTGGCAATGGTTGGATCTAGAACTAGTGGGTAATGGCCTATGTTTCCTACGCTGGTCCATTGGTCTTCTCTTGAGAATTGGATTGGATACTCTGACCAATTGAGATATCTTGGTGTAGCAGGTTCTGCTGCTATGATGGTTCCATAACGCTAGCTTTTCTTGATGTTTGCTTCTGGAATCTGGAACCCCGACAAAGATTACTTGCCACTATCCCCCTGGATTTTTGGAATCCCTTATCTTCATGGTTGTCTTCTTTTTTCTGATTGTCTTTTTATTGTTCCCCTTACTATCTTTCCTTTTGTATCTTTCATTGAAGGTGTAGCAATTTCTGATGGTGTGCTTTCCATTGGGGTGCAAGATGCAACGCATGTTTTCAATGTCGTCATACCTTCTAGGGTTTTGAAAACTTCTTTGATTTGTCAGCCATTGCTACTGTGTTGTCTGGTCCATGTTTCCTTTCCTGATGTCTGTTGTTTCGATGATTTTGCTTGCCCGGGTTGTCTCAGTTATTTTTATTCAGGAATCTTTATCGTGTCTTCTCTTCTGCAGTAATCATCTTTTCTACTGTTTGTCTAAATTCTTCATTGTTTCTCGGGTTTTCTTTGTAGAAGTCCTAAAATTGCCACCTAGCCATGATTTCATGAGAGAAAGCTTTGATTACTTCTCGTTCGTTGATGTCATGTACTTGGGCACGTAATTCGCCAAATCATCGATAGTAATCTCTGAGACTTTCACCTCCTTTCTGCTTTAGTCCCTTTAGTTCTGCGTGGGTGATTGGATGCGTAATGATACCCACGAAATTTTCACAGAAAGCCCTTTGCAAGTCCTCCCAATTTCTGATTGACCCTGGATTCAATTTATCGAACCATTGGAGGGGCATGGTTTCTAGGGCCATGGGAAAGAACATGGTCTTGATATTGTCGTCTCGTCCGACTAGTTCAATCGATTGCGAGTATATCCTGAGCCACTGCCTTGGTTCAGTCTTGCCATCATACTTAGAGTGGTTGGACGGCTTGAACTTGTGAGGTAGTCATATTGAAGCAAGTCTGCTTGCAAAATAGGGGAATCTATCGTGCGTTCCGGCTTCTTTGTATTCTGATTTAGCACCTCCTTCTGGCCAACTGTTGTTTTGGTGAGAGTAGTTCTGCTGAGGTTGTCTGGGCAGGCGCCCTACTTCTGGTCTTTCTTGGTTGTTCAACTCGGTAACTTTGACTATGGTCCCTTCTACTTTCTCTATTGTGGCTTCCGCTTGGTCCAAGTCTCTCAAAAGCGTACTTTCCTTTGATTTTGATCTTCTTGCCTATGAGACGTTGACCTGGTGGGTAGTCTTGAGCATGTCTTTCCATCGTGCATCCTTAGGGCTACTGATCGGAGGAAATCCTAGAGCTATTCTTATTCTTCTCTAGGATGTGAAATTGCTCTAAGTTCCTCTAGTGCTTCTCTGATCTTATCGTAGGGTGTATTTGTCGTGCACCTTTCTTCAACTTCTTGTTCTGATTTTCTTCTATTGTATTCGGCCAGTTCTGACTCATATCTGATCCAAGCTTCTTTGCGCTGCCTAGCACGGTTTTGGCGTCCTTATTTTGACTTATTTTTTCTTTCTCTGGCTTGCTTCTAAGTCTTGGTCTCACCATCATAGCCCTGGACGAAGGGTGATATGTTGGATTTCGATTCATCTAATGACCTGACATCAGGCATTTCTGGGGGGACTAATGGCGATCAAGGACAGCGAACCATGAGTACTTCCCGTGCGTGTACTGTTCTGTTATCGGCATTAGTTCCCACACTCTTAGAGTTGCTGATAACTTTAGTAGAGGCTTCGAGGTCGCAGATCGAGTCTCCTTCTTGGTAGGGTAGAATTGCTGTTGTCGTCATGTCGACCAGTTGGGTACCGCTACCTTTAGGAATAGAGCCTGGCAAGTGAACGATGCAGTCTTGAGATGTTATAGTTAGTACAAGACCTTCCTGAGCTCCTCTTAGTGGCATTCTAAACAACGGATCGAGGGATCCTTCGAGCTGTGCCTGGTAAGTCCTTGCCATGTTGTGGAGTCCAAACTGAAAAAAGATTCGACTTCTTGGAAATATTCTGAGTGCACTCTGAGTTGTATTCTTGATATGTCGAGGTCGCGTTCTAGAACCCCATTGGAAAAGAACTTGGATTCTTGAAAGAACTCGGTCCATACTCCATCTTGGATGTGGAGCCTGAATTCGAGTCAGGATGCGCAAAGTCAGTGGAACCTGAGTTGAATCAGACATCACGAGCTGTGCGAATCTTCCGGTGATTTGATTCATCATAGTCGCCAAAATAGGAAAGTTTTCATGATGATCCGAATCTTTGAGAAGATGGCTTCGAAGCTTGCCATTGTCGCCTGCCTCGCAGATCCATGAACCGAAGATGAAGGTTGATCTCGTTGAGAAGATCATGTTGTCGAGGTCCATCGAGCTCTCAGATGCAAATTCACTGAAATCCCCTACCTAGCGCACCACCTGTCAATGTTTCACCACCGATAGCCTACCACGAGGGTACCTAGGGTAGTATGTTTGGGCTTCAACGTATGCGGAACTCGATGGTTAACGCAAGAGACAGTCGATTTATCCTAGTTTGAACCCTCAATCTTTGATCGAGTAATAGCCCTACGTCTAGTCGGCGTTAGCCTTTGCGTTGGATTGATTGTAAAGTGTTGTGTCACCAAAGTCGCCATCTAAAAGTCCTGTCTCTAGGAACTTTGTCCTCCCTTATATAGTCAGGAGGTCAGAATCCTAGTCGGTTTACAATGAGAGTTCCTAGTAGGATTATAGAATACTACTACTACTAAGATTACATGGGGAGAATCCTAGTTGGACTAGATCTTCTCTCTTCCTTGCGGGGTATCCTATGGGTCCCGCATCGACAATGATGAAGGAGCTCATTGCACATCAGACATGACATTGAGTCATATGATCAAGGTGGAGAAGATCAAGACATGACTTGGTTCGACGAACCAGTTGCGAGTGTGAAGGGCAAGTTGAGTGATGACTTGGCGCCGATGGACCGAGGCAACGGTGAAGAGCAAATCAAGTCAAGATCGATGAACCAATATGATCACATGATGATATGAAGTGGATCATATCATTGTTGATCATGTTGGAGCATGTGTTGCATCGACATTAGAGGAGATGGAATGGAATGTGCAAGGCAAAGGTATAACCTAGGGCATTTCATTTCACCAAGTTTAGGATAGATGGCCGTACTATCAAGAGGGGCAAACTTGTTTGCATATCGGTCATCTAGTGCCACTTGAGCGATCTAACTTTGCATCATTGCTAGGATCGAGTGGCATGGCAAGTTAAGTGGTTAACTCCTTGAAAAATGTTTGTGAAAAGCTAACACACGTACACAAGATGTTGTACACTTGGTGGTGTTGGCACATTTGCAAAGGAGAAGAAGTTGGTGAATTGAAGGAAGTGTTTTTCACTGTCAAACAGTGATCGGACACTGAGTTCGAAGTGACCAGACTCAGGGTTCCAATGTTCAGTCAATTATAAAAGAAGGTGGTGCTCTCAGGCTTGATTTGGCCTATGACCAGACTCGGAGAAGAAAAGTGATTGAATTCTAGCTAAAAACTATTCAGCGTCTGGTCCTGTTGATATGGCGGCGCATAGAGAAGAGGCTAGAGAGGATCAGATGCACCTGTGCATCTGGTCACATGCGAATGAACGTGTCAGGTAGCATTTTTAGCTCTCTAGGAGCTCTCTAGAAATGACTAGATGGTGAGGTGTGGTGAGTCCGGTCAAGCTAAGTAGCGCATCCGATCAGTGGATGAAGGCTCGTGCATGAGGTAGCCATTGGTGGCAACGGCTATTTTCAAACGACTAGTGCCATGTGGAGGTGGTAGAGCAACCGGACATAGGGACCGGCGCGTCTGGTCGTCCCAAAATCTACCTAGTGAAGGGGTATGGCTATTTTAGCCCATGGGGCTATAAATAGAAGTGTTGGTCGGCCTTTGGCCATAAGTGGAGCACCCTTGAGCCTTGGTGGCTTGTGTAGGTGAGCTTGGGAGCCCTCTAACTCACTTGAGCTTGATAGTATTCATCCGATCGAGTGAGTGAGCGATTCTAGTGCGATTGCATCATGGGGTTGCATCGAGTGGCATTAGGTGATCGAGTTGCAAGCTGGTGGTGCTTGTTACTCTTGGAGGTTGCCACCTCCTAGATGGCTTGGTGGTGGTCTCCATTGAAGCATGCAAAGAAGATTGTGTGGTGCTCCGGAGAAGTGATTGTGAGGGGGATTGTGCTCACCCCACGGGAGCCACGAAGAGCAACTCTAGTAGAGCAAGACACGAAGGGCGACAAGTGGTCCAGCTGGGTCAAGGGCTAGAGCTTGTGGTAAGCACTCCATATGGGAGAGTGTGACTTGTGGGTCACCACTAGCAAGAGGACCAATGGCAACCTTGGAGCTTGTCTCAATGGGGACTAGCATGTTGGCAAGCACGTGAACCTCAGGATACAAATCATTGTGTCATCCTTGTATTCCCGTTGGTTTGCATCCTCGTTACACAAGCTTGTATTTACTTCATTTACATTGTGCTTGTGTAGTTGCTCTTGTAATTAGTTAGCTTATGTAGCTCACTAGTTACCTTCTTGCTTGTGTAGCATAGAAGTAGCTCCCTTGTGTGGCTAATTTGGTTTGTGTAACCTTGTTAGTCACATTGTTTAGTTTGTGTAGCTAAGTATTTGAGCTCTCTAATTTGGCATTGGTTGCCTTGTTATTGAGCATTGCTAGTAAGCTTAGGAGCTTTGTGCTTTTGCTTACTAGATTGTGTAGGAGCTCCCCTGGTTGTGCAAAGTACTAGTGCATAGGTTTGTGCGACCTTGCTCTAGAATTGATTAGGTGAGCTCTAGCTAGCCGGGCACCTTTGTTGCATAATTATGATCTTTATAAGGTGCTTGTGAACTTAGATAGAGGGGTGTAGTCTTGACTAGATCATTAGTTTTAATTCCGCATTTATCTCGGTTAGCCAACTCATTTAATTTTAGAAAGGACTATTCACACCCCCCTCTAGTACGCTATCTCAACCCTTCAGGCGGGTGCGATGCAGCCGGTCGTGACCCCACCGACGCAGGTGGAGGTGGTGGTGGCAGTTGTCGCAGAACCGACCAATTTATAAGAATACAAGTACAATGGCAATCCGCAAGCGGTCGCACTGTCATACTTGAACCCATATAAACCCGGTAGTCCGTCGAGTACCGCGATGGGTCTCGATAAACGATTTACAACAACCAAGATCATACATGATTCAACATACATGCCACATATTACATAAAGTTCATAGATACTTTTCATCATCAGAGTACGAATAAAAGTTATTACAAACTGAGTTTGATAAATAAAGCGGAAGCAAATAAGTTCGAAGAGAAAGTTTCCAACATAGTTTGATACAGTGCCAAGCCATATCACGGTCCACAAAAGTAAAGATAGGAATTTCTAAAGAAGCCTACCCAAGGCTTACTCCTCATCCACGGCAGGATAGAAGCAACTCTTGCAATACCCATGATACACAGTGCCATCTGCAACAATGGAAAAATAAACCCTGAGTACGAGAAGGTACTCAGCTAGACTTACCCATCATGAACTAGAAATAAAATGACTCTAAGGATTATGCAAGGCTATATAAGTGGACGTAACTCGACAACATTTTTGCGTAAAAGCAAATGAGTCATGGTATAGTTACAATTTCTTTATCAGGTTAACTATAACTATCCATTTCTAGATTAGCAACTATCCTGTGCCAAACATGTGGTATATCATTTAGAAGCATACAATAGTAACCATAGCAGGTGTTGTAATTCCATATTCATCCTGAACCATCATGTTTCATAACACAGTTACTACGATGTTGGAGCTAGCCAAGTTTCTCACTATCCAGGAGAGACGACGATTCGAATCGATTTCAACCAGCTGGAAATTTATTCCTAACACAAACCTAGGTCTACCAGCCACGATAGCCTTAGGTCACCTTTGGTACAACTCTGGTACACATTTCGCGGGTCCGTACTACGCCGCACAATCTAGAACACCAGATGCCAGGATGCTCAGGCCAAGCCTGCCCTTGGGCTCAGTCTGATCGTTCCCCGGAAGGAGCGTACAACAGAATGATTCCTGGCCTAAGTTGAATTACTCGGCTTCGCGGTCCGAACGAGTTATCCGGCCAGCTAAGTGAGAGGCATGCGTTCAATCTTGTCAGAAGTTCCAACAACGGTACGGTCCTTGATTGACACAGACAGGGATAGATCCACACCCAAGACCTTCATGTCTTGTTGCTTCTCTATCGACCTCCCGTCCGGTCTTGATTTACTTTTACCTCATGGTTCTGTTCCACGATGGCAGATATAGCCAACCGTGCTTCGGTATCCACCTATATCTCGCAGGTGACAGGATATCACCCGACTTTTACCGGTCTAAGCATGGCTAAGCATTTATTCGATCCTAGACCTATACCGGTTAAAGGTGTAATATCTGGACAAGGAATGTACATGCATCAAGTGGTTTCATTCAACTCTTATAACCTAATGCATCAACCATAAATACGTAAGTAAACATTTGTAAATTACTGGGAGACTTATAATGCTCTAGGGCTTGCCTCACAGAAAGGAAGTAGGACGGTGGTCAGGACACTCCGGAAGCTCTTCAGGGTTCTGCTCCACGCCTTCGGGAGCTATGGCTTGCGGATCCTCCTGCTGGTTCCCTTCCTCTGCTTCTTCGAATTCCAGCAATGTGATCTCTTCCTCTGATCCTAGATGCATGAGTATGGCATAAGTATTACGAATGCATATATGTTAACAAGTGCATCATGTTTATTGAGTAGGTGCATATCTCTTCTCGATTATTACTTAACTACTTCTACAATGCATTGACCATGCCATAAACAGTAGCTACTTGTTTCACTCATAACTGGAGTTCTACTAATCCAAAAACAGTGATCCTGGACTTTCTGGAAAGCTTATCAAATGCTCTACAACTTTTTTATTAACCATTTTTACAGTACACATCAGTTTCAACATGCAACTCATCACACTCTAGAATCAGTCCGGAAACTATTTAATTTGCAATATAAAGTAATAATACTTCTACTTCATATAATCATTCAAAATTTGACAACATAGAATCTACCAACAGTTTAAGCATACCAAATACATTTAAGATAATATAATGGTGAAGCCCAAACTATTTATTTAATTGCCTTTATTATTTTATTTAGATATCTAGATTAAATAATAAACATATATCAGATAAACTTAATCAATTCTCAAAAATTTACAGTGCCTTACTAATGCTTTCAAAGGACTACTATAAAAAGTTCATGTCATTTTACCAAGTAGAGCATCCTATACAAAAATGACAAGGAAGCAAGGCTTGAAATAGCATAAATGGAAAATCCTATTGAAAAGTGTCAAGTAACAGATTTCCTATTTTTCTTAACATCCATATGGTACTAGGATTACCTCCAACAAATTTCATGAATTTTGGACTCATAATTAATTTATGAAAATTCATGCAAGGATTGACTATCCCTAAAAGAAAACTCTATAACTATAAATCTAACCATGCACTGGTCCTCAAATTTTTACCAGAGCTCATATATGCTAAGACTAGCTTACCACAAAAATTTCATAATTTTTGGAGCAAAGGAACTCTAGATATAAAATAAACAAATTTGAATGCATTCAAAAGCACATTTCAAATCCCTATTTAAATCTCCAAAACTTTCTACTGTAAATGTTAAAAACATATTTTTCCTAAATACTACACTTCCTAAGGAACACTACAAAATTTATTTCACAAATTTAGGAGCTACCAAACTGAAGATACAAAAATAACAAAACACATGAAATCAGGATTTAAATCTATAAAAATTGAACTAGCTTACTCTTCTTGTGTCGCTGACAAGCGGGACCCACTGTTCAGCGAGACACAGCAGAGCACGGCGGCGCTGCTCGACTGACGTGGCTAGAACTCGACGGCGGTGAGTTCACCGGCGGTGACATCTTCACTATGTGATCTACTTGACCTAGCGAATCTACTGAGCCACTTGGTGGGACCTCTCATCGGGGCTACGCATGGCGGCGGCGCTTATGGCGGCACGGCGGAGCTGGACAACAGCGGTACGTCGATGGGGGCTATGGTGGCTCGAACGAACACTATGCCGAGCACCACTGAGCTGCGGCGGAGCTATCTAGCGCCCTAACGTGGCCTAGTGTGGACGGTGGCGACGTGGCCACAGAGACAGGGCTCGCGGTGGAACTCCGGCGAGCTCGCATGCGTTGCGTGGCTTACCAAGCGCTACCGGCGGACACGGGAGGAGGTAGTAGGTTGCTGGGGTGGCGATGGAGTGCTGCAGTGGTGATGGAGTGGCTAGGCATGAGCTTGAGCACGGTTATGGCGATGGCGGAGCTGCGGGAGCTCGGCGGCTGCTGCTGGCGCTGCGAGACGACGAAGGAGGAGTGGGGAAAACAAACTGAGGGCGCTGGGCATTGCGGGTGGGTGCTGGCATGATGAAGGCGCACTTCGGCCTGCCTTGGCCGTGCTGGGCAGAGCACCGGCGACGCGCGGCCACGCTCCGCGCCACGCGGCGACCACGGCCTGAACCGGTCGGCCACAGATGGCTTGATTCAGTTCGTTCAGTCGCGACATGCCGAGCCTGACGACGAGTTTCGCAAATGATTTTACCAAAAATCTATGGCTTCGTTGTGCAAACATCCTAAACCGAATTTGTAGACCTATGTACCAGCTACACTTCTTGTTCAAGGCACTTGTTCTAATTCGCAACAAAAACAGAGAAAAATCATGCTCAAGGTTGGCGTGTCAGGCTGTTAGTGTTCATGACTTAGCAAAATTTGCTAAGTGTTGAAATTGTTGATTTCACTGATTTTTGTGATCCAAATTCACACATGTTAGGAGCTGAATCAGTCAAAGATCCAAAAATCAAAGTTGTTCCTTATGTCAAACACTACAACATTGCTTTAGTGATCTCCTCCATGCAAGGTCTCTAGCACCTAGTTCAACTTTAGTCAAACATGTCACTTTGAAATCATGATACATACTCAAACCATGACTAAATGACCAAAATAGCCCTAGCCCTAAATACCAAAGTTGTTCATAATGATATCCTAAGCATGTTTAAGCAATTTGCAAGGTCACTCAATCATTCTATGTAGTAGTCACTCATAGAGCTAGTTAGGGCAAACACATGAAACATGCCTTAAAGGCTTGATTAAGGAAAGTGACTTTCATGAACAATGTTCTAATTGCTAACCCAAGTGTGGTTACATGTTTTTGTGACTCACATCTACTAAGTACATGTTTTCATTCATGATCATTTGCAAATACTCATGGAGACATGAAATAACGAGAAAGGTTGCATATGATAATGAAACATGCGATAACAAGCAAATGTTGCAGATGTTTCAATTGTAAATGCTTGTTTATGAATGCGTGATGATCATGCTCATGTTATGCAAGTCAAGTTATGCAAGGCTAACACCCGAGGTGTTACAGTCCCTCCCCCTTATAAAAATCTCATCCTGAGATTTGCAAGACCTACCATTCTCGGAAAAAGGCAGGATAAACTTCTCGTAGGTAATCTTCTCTTTCCCACGTAGCATCTTGTTCACTATGATTGTTCCACACCACCTTATAGAACTTAATAATCTTACTCCTTGTCACTCTCTCCATCTCTTCTACTACTCGAATTGGCTTTTCTTCATAGGTCAAATCCGATTGAAGCTGCACGTTGGTGGATGCAATAGCTTCTTCTAGTACTCGAAGACATTTCTTTAGCTGAGAAACATGGAACACATCAAAGATTGCACTCATCTCTGGTGGAAGTTGTAACTTATACGCAACCTTCCCTTTTTGTTCCAAAATTTTGTATGGCCCTACATATCTTGGTGAAAGCTTCTTTTTCATCCCAAATCTTTTCGCACCTTTCATGGGTGATACTCTCAAGTATACATAGTCACCCACTTCAAAAGTTAGTGGTCTTCTTCTTCTGTCGGCATAACTCTTCTGTCTTGATTGAGCTGCCTTCATGTGTTGTTGGATGATACGTACTTGCTCTTCGGCTTCATTGACAAAATCAATACCAAAGTATCTCCTTTCACCGGGCTCAATCCAATTCAATGGAGTTCTGCACTTTCTGCCATACAAGGCTTCAAATAGAGCCATTTTGATACTTGCTTGATAACTGTTGTTATAGGAGAATTCAGCTAAAGGTAACCATTTCTCCCATGAACCTTTTGAAGATATAACACAAGCTCTAAGTAAATCTTCTAGGATTTGGTTCACTCGCTCTGTCTGTCCTGAAGTTTGCGGATGATAAGTTGAACTTCTGATTAGCTTGGTTCCCAAAGCCTAGTGTAAGTGCTCCTAGAAACGAGCTATGAACTGTGGTCCTCGATCTGAGATTATAGTCCTGGGTACTCCATGCAGTCTCCCGATCTGGGAAACATATAACTCAGAGTATTTCCCCATGTGATATGTTGTGTGAACTGGTACAAAATGTGCTGACTTGGTGAGATGATCAACAATAACCCATATTGAATCGTGACCTTGTGGCGTTGTTGGAAGGCCTGTGATAAAATCCATGCTGATTTCCTCCCATTTCCATCCTGGAATAGGCAATGAATGAAGTAATCCAGTAGTTTTCATATGGACAGCTTTTACCCTACTGCAGTTATCACACCTAGCAACATAGGCTGCGATCTCTTTCTTCATCTTAGTCCACCAAAAATGGGTTCTTAAATCTTGATACATTTTACTACTACCCGGATGGATAGACAATTTGGATGAGTGAGCTTCTTCTAAAATTTGATTCCTTAGCTCACGGTCTTTTGGTACCACTAGTTGGTCCTCAAACCATAATACACCTCTTTCGTCCAATCTAAAATGTTTGGTTTCTTGCTCTTGCATTTTTCTCTTGATGTGACTTATTCCTACATCTGTCTGCTGTAGCTCTATGATTTTGCTCTCAAGTGAACAACTGATTGTGATATTGTGTAGTACAGCAGGATATAACAAGTTGAATCCATCTTCCAACAATGCTTCCACAGTATTGCAATGGGACTTCCGACTAAGTGCATCGGCTACTACATTTGCTTTACCCGGATGGTAATGCACTTCTAAATTATAGTCCTTAATCAATTCTAACCATCTTCGTTGTCTCATGTTCAGTTTTGGCTGGGTAAAGATATACTTGAGACTTTTGTGGTCAGTATAAATATGACATACATTGCCCAACAAGTAATGTCTCCATATCTTTAATGCATGAACAACGGCTGCAAGTTCCAAATCATGTGTAGGGTAGTTGACTTCATGTTTTCTCAATTGCCGAGAGACATATGCAATTACTCTCCCTTCTTGCATAAGTACACATCCCAAACCTATTCCTGATGCATCACAAAATACATCAAACGGCTTTTCAATGTCTGGTTGTGCTAACACAGGTGTTGTAGTCAACAAAGTTCTGAGGGTGTGAAAAGCTGCTTCACATTCTGGTGTCCATTGGTACTTCTCATCTTTCTAAAGTAGTCTGGTCATAGGCTTAGCTATCTTTGAGAAATCTGGAATAAACCGACGATAGTATCCTGCTAACCCTAGAAAACTCCAAACTTCGTGGACCGAAGTTGGGGCTTTCCAATCCATGACCTCTTGTACTTTGGATGGGTCTACTGAGATTCCATCTCTTGATAAAATATGACCTAAGAAAGGTACTTTGCTCATCCAAAATTCACATTTGCTAAACTTGGCATATAGCTTATGCTCCCTCAGTCTAGATAGGACAATCCTCAGATGCTCCTCATGATCTGACTCATTTTCTGAATAAATTAATATGTCATCGATAAACACGACCATGAACTTATCTAGTTTGGGCATGAATACCGAGTTCATCAGGTACATGAAATAGGCTAGAGAATTCGTTAGTCCGAAAGACATAACTAAATACTCGTATAAGCTGTACCTAGTAGAGAAAGCAGTTTTAGGTATATCCTCCGGTCTGATCTTTATCTGATGGTAACCTGATCTCAAGTCAATTTTGGAGAATACCTTTGCCTTCGCTAGCTGATCGAACAAGATGTCTATGCGGGGCAACGGATATTTGTTCTTGATGGTCACAGCATTGAGTGGTCTGTAATCTACACACATTCTCAGTGACTTATCCTTCTTTTTTCACAAATAAGGCTGGGCATCCCCACGGAGATGAGCTAGGTTGGATAAGACCCTTGTCCAATAGATCTTGCAATTAAACCTTAAGTTCTGCTAACTCATTGGGTGGCATTCTATAGGGCCTTCTAGATATGGGGGCGGTACCTAGCACTAATTCAATCTTAAATTCCACGTCCCTATCCAGTGGTAGACCTAGTAATTCTTCTGGGAATACATCCAGAAACTCACAAACCACGGGGATATCACATATTGTGGTGGTTTGGATAGCACAGGCTAAATGTTGGGGTTCGAAATCGCGGGAGAGTGGGACTAGAAAAGCATTCCCTCCCGTGGGTTCTCTCAACATAATAGTGCGGGTGCTAGTGTCAATAAGAGCACCATGATACTTCATCCAATTCATGCCTAAGATTACACTTATCGACAACCCCAGCAATATTATCAAATCTGTTGTGTACTCCCTTCCTTGTATCGAGATGAGTACATTTTTGACTATCTTTTTGGTAGCAACAGTTCCCCCTGCTAAACTTATGTTAAAACCCCCTTTGCTTACTTCAATTATTTCTTGATCATGTCTAGATGCAAATGCTTGACTCATAAATGAATGAGAAGCTCCCGAATCAAATAAAACAACAGCAGGATGCTTGTTGACGAGAAACATACCAGCCGTGACAACTTCTCCGGCGGGCACTTCCTCCACAGTGGTATAATGCACTTGTCCCTGATGTGCCCTAGCATTCACCTGCCTCTGATTGTTCTGATTTGGGTTGCCATTCCTCTTGGGGTGGGGGCACTCCTTGGACCAATGACCCAGTTGGTTGCAGTTGAAACATGGTTGATTACTTCTGAATCCGGTGGAGCTGTCCTGATTGCCATTTCCTTTTGGTAAGGCAATAGTGAATGCCTTACGGAATGGTTTCTGTGGCCTATTATTCTGAGCTTTTGGTGGTGGAGGCCTAAACTTGGGTGCAGGTGGATGGAATTGTGGCCTAGCTGTGATAGGTGCTTTCAACTGGAAGGACCCGGATGCACCGGCCTCATATGTCCTTTTTCGACCCTTAGCAACTGCATGCATGTTGTTGTGGTTTTCTTGGGTCAAGGCATCACTAATAAACTCATTGTACATGGCACATCGAGAATTAGCCATAGTCTTCATCAGTTTGGTACCCAAACCTCGCTTGAAACTCTCTATCTTTTTCTCCTCGGTATCCACAAAACTTGGAGCATATCTTGACAAGTTGTTGAATGCGTGCATATATTCTATGAGTGACTTTGTTCCTTGAGTGAGCCTCATGAATTCGGCTGCTTTCATGTGCATCAGGCCTGGGGGAATATGGTGTCCCCTAAAAGCCAGCTTAAACTGTTCCCAGGTCACTCGCGCATTAGCAGGCAGAGATGACAGGAAGTGTGTCCACCAGATCCCTGCTGGTCCTTGCAATTGATGAGAAGCATACTCTGCTTTCAGATGCTCTATGACCCTCAACAGATGGAATTTCTACTCAATGATATTCAGCCACTCATCGGCCTACAGTGGTTCCTCAGCCACCTTGAAGATCGAAGGCTTCGTGTCCAGAAACTCCTTGAATGTACTGTGCTAATTTGGCTCGGCCCCTAGTTGATGTGGGTGGCCACGAGCAGTGTTTTGCGCGATAAGGCACAAACCTTCTTCCATTGTCCTCTGGCTACCCAAGAATGGTGTAAAGAACTCCTAAGCAGATGGCGATGGTGGGGGTGGCAAGTCATCCTGGTTGCCATCCTGGCTACCACCAGCTCTAGCATGGGTGCGCGTCATCTACGAATTTGCAACAATAAGCGATTATTGGTTGATGTCAAGAGATTGCAGATGAATTAGGTACTCATGCCAAACTGAAATTACTGGAGAAAATTCTCAAAAGCTCAATAAAAACAGAGGCATAACAATTTATTCTCGCAACATGACATCACCAATTCGACCACTTATCGTGCTCATGACGCATGCAAATTTAAATCGTGATTACCGACAAAGGACTGGAATTGCACTGATGTTCATCCAAATGTGCGATTAATCAACATTACATGATAGTTTGGTTACTAATGCCAAATTCAAACTACAGGTCCATTACATAAATAAAGGTGATACATTAGTCCGTCCACTAAGTGCTAAGCGATCTAATCCTCATCATGATCACTATCGAGGTCAGACATAGGATCATCTCCTTCCTCAGGTTCTACTTCTTCTTCAGGCTCCACTTCTTTTTCTTCCTCGTACCCTTCTAGATCCGTTTCTGCGGCTCCAGGTGGGACATAAGGGTGGAGCTGATTATTTAGTAGATGAACCTCTTCATGCAGATTATCGTTGTATTCTTCTGCATTGGCCAGCTGCTGTCCCAGCTCAAACTATCGAGCTCTTAGGACATCTTCCCTGGACCAAGCTACATTTCGCTGGTGAGTTAACCGAGTCATCTCTTTAGTGAGCCTCTAAATCTCGGCGTCATGCTCCCTCTGAAGCTGACGTCTGTCCTCACGGGCATAACCAAGAGCACCAGACACACATCTGAGGCTACCTTCAACTCCATCTAACACTCTCATCATTGCGAACATGGCGCTCATGGCAGGGTTATCACTGTTCTGCCCTTCTGCTACACCAATCTCTAAAGATCTTCCTCTTGCCTGCTGCCATGAGTCAGTGGAGGGGTTACCTCTTGGAAAGACTCCAACCAAAGCGGCTACCAGCTCTTGAGGAAAATGATCCATGATATTCCTCAAGATCCCAAAGGCTACCCTGCCAGCTGCTTCTTCAGCAGTCCTACCAGTTGACTCATGACACCAGCCTGTCCACTCAGAATCGTCACCTCGGGGATGAACAACAGCCTCCACAGTAACTAAGAGACCTTCTCCCAACCGCTCATTCGCCCAGAAGTAGCAGGGTTCCATTCCATCAGGATAGCCTACATAGCTGAGCACTCTCCACAAGAGTGTAGGCGTCCCAAACTCTCCAAGGAACATGTGACATTGATGGGTACATGGAGCAAGCTGATGGCTAGGAGCTCTGCCTTCGGTGGACTTGTGAGCAGTCTGCTTGGTGCGTGCCATCTGCACCATTAACATGTACCCATTGGTGAGACAATGCCATAGTGGATAAGAGTTACATAACCGAGTAAGAATTTTATAAGGGGAGGAACAATGTAATTATGTGAAGGGTAATTTAACATGATGCATGCTCGTGCCATACGTCCTCACAAACTTATGAAAAATTTGTTTCTAATGGTAGACACGGTGGCATACATACGTTCTCTCATAAATAGCGTAACTAATCGAGCTACACATTTCATTGTTAGTGTACCTACATAAAATTTCATTTCAGCCCTAAACCCATAATGAAATATGCAGAATGTAAATGTAAATACTTTCATATATGTATACCCATACATATACTTCCGTATCAATCTACCCAACAATAATTTAAACCCACAATTAAATACGTACCATATACACATGCAAGCTACATACATAGCCGTACCAAAGCTAACTCTTCCCGACCGCATGCTCACATCTTGCGGTCATACACTCATCTTACCTTGGCGTAGAGGCATTTGATCCATACATTACCACTCAGGTGAATGGCATCCATACTATAGCACGCCGTATGGACGACGAAGTAAAAACCCCCATGTTAGTACTTAAATAGCCACCTAATAGTCCTTAATTTGGGCATAAGGAAAGTGATCATTGGCACACTTTAGATTTCAAATACCTATTATATAACTAATAGTTGCTAGAGAAGGGTTTTTTGAAAAACAAAAACTTTTGT
This sequence comes from Miscanthus floridulus, assembly GCF_019320115.1. Lineage (NCBI taxonomy): Eukaryota > Viridiplantae > Streptophyta > Magnoliopsida > Poales > Poaceae > Miscanthus > Miscanthus floridulus. The sequence goes on along the minus strand of NC_089587.1, from coordinate 179,259,432 downwards.
TTTAAATACACTTGTGACAATTAACGTTGAATCTTGCTCTGATGCCAGCTGTCGCAGAACCAACCAATTTATAAGAATACAAGTACAATGGCAATCCGCAAGCGGTCGCACTGTCATACTTGAACCCATATAAACCCGGTAGTCCATCGAGTACCGCGACGGGTCTCGATAAACGATTTACAACAACCAAGATCGTATAGGATTCAACATACATGCCACATATTACATAAAGTTCACAGATACTTTTCATCATCAGAGTACGAATAAAAGTTATTACAAACCGAGTTTGATAAATAAAGCGGAAGCAAATAAGTTTGAAGAGAAAGTTTCCAACATAGTTTGATACAGTGCCAAGCCAGATCACGGTCCATAAAAGCAAAGATAGGAATTTCTAAAGAAGCCTGCCCAAGGCTTACTCCTCATCCACAGTGGGATAGAAGCAACTCTTGCAATACCCATGATACACAGTGCCATCTGCAACAATGGGAAAATAAACCCTGAGTATGAGAAGGTACTCAGCTAGACTTACCCGTCATGAACCAGAAATAAAATGACTCCAAGGATTATGCAAGGCTGTATAAGTGGATGTAACTCGACAACATTTTTGCGTAAAAGCAAATGAGTCATGGTATAGTTACAATTTCTTTATCAGGTTAACTATAACTATCCATTTCTAGATTAGCAACTATCCTGTGCCAAACATGTGGTATATCATTTAGAAGCATACAATAGTAACCATAGCAGGTGTTGTAATTCCATATTCATCCGAACCATCATGTTTCATAACACAGTTACTACAATGTTGGAGCTAGCCAAGTTTCTCACTATCCAGGAGAGACGGCGATTCGAATCGATTTCAACCAGCTGGGAATTTATTCTTAACACAAACCCAGGTCTACCAGCCACGATAGCCTTAGGTCACCTTTGGTACAACTCCGGTACACATTTCATGGGTCCGTACTGCACCGCACAATCTAGAACACTAGATGCCAGGATTCTCAGGCCAAGCCTGCCCTTGGGCTCAGTTTGATCATTCCCTAGAAGGAGCGCACAACAGAATGATTCTCGGCCTGAGTTGAATTACTCGGCTTCGCGGTCGGAACGAGTTATCCGGCTAGCTAAGTGAGAGGCATGCGTTCAATCTTGTCAGAAGTTCCAACAACGGTACGGTCCTTGATCGACACAGATGGGGATAGATCCACACCCAAGACCTCCATGTCTTGTTGCTTCTCTATCGACCTCTCGTCCGGTCTTGATTTACTTTTACCTCATGGTTCTGTTCCATGATGGCAGATATAGCCAACTGTGCTCCGGTATCCACCTATATCTCGCAGGTGACAGGATATCACCCGACTTTTACCGGTCTAAGCATGGCTAAGCATTTATTCGATCCTGGACCTATACCGGTTAAAGGTGTAATATCTGGACAAGGAATGTACATGCATCAAGTGGTTTCATTCAACTCTTATAACCTAATGCATCAACAATAAATACGTAAGTAAACATTTGTAAATTACTGGGAGACTTATAATGCTCTGGGGCTTGCCTCGCACAAAGGAAGTAGGACAGTGGTCAGGACACTCCAGAAGCTCTTCAAGGTTCTGCTCCACGCCTTCGGGAGCTGTGGCTTGCGGATCCTCCTGCTGGTTCCCTTCCTCTGCTTCTTTGAATTCCAGCAACGTGATCTCTTCCTCCGATCCTAGATGCATGAGTATGGCATAAGTATTACGAATGCATATATGTTAACAAGTGCATCATGTTTATTGAGTAGGTGCATATCTCTTCTCGATTATTACTTAACTACTTCTACAATGCATCGACCATGCCACAAACAGTAGCTACTTGTTTCACTCATAACTGGAGTTCTACTAATCCAAAAACAGTGATCCTAGACTTTCTGGAAAGCTTATCAAATGATCTACAACTTTGTTATTAACTATTTTTACAGTACACATCAGTTTCAACATGCAACTCATCACACTCTAGAATCAGTCTGGAAACTATTTAATATGCAATATAAAGTAATAATACTTCTACTTCATGTAATCATTCAAAATTTGACAACATATAATCTACCAACAGTTTAAGCATACCAAATACATTTAAGATAATATAATGGTGAAGTCCAAACTATTTATTTAATTGCCTTTATTATTTTATTTAGATATCTAGGTTAAATAATAAACATATATCAGATATACTTAATAAATTCTCAAAAATTTACAGTGCCTTACTAATGCTTTCAAAGGACTACTATAAAAATTTCATATCATTTTACCAAGTAGAACATCCTATACAAAAATGACAAGGAAGCAAGGCTTGAAATAGCATAAATGGAAAATCCTATTGAAAAGTGTCAAGCAACAGATTTCCTATTTTTCTTAACATCCATATGGTACTAGGATTACCTCCAACAAATTTCATGAATTTTGGACTCATAATTAATTTATGAAAATTCATGCAAGGATTGACTATCCCTAAAAGAAAACTCTATAACTATAAATCTAACCATGCACTGGTCCTCAAATTTTTACCAGAGCTCATATATGCTAAGACTACCTTACCACAAAAATTTCATAATTTTTGGAGCAAAGGAACTCTAGATATAAAATAAACAAATTTGAATGCATTCAAAAGCACATTTCAAATCCCTATTTAAATCTCCAAAACTTTCTACTGTAAATGTTAAAAACATATTTTTCCTAAATACTACACTTCCTAAGGAACACTACAAAATTTATTTCACAAATTTAGGAGCTACCAAACTGAAGATACAAAAATAACAAAACACATGAAATCAGGATTTAAATCTATAAAAATTGAACTAGCTTACTCTTCTTGTGTCGCTGACAAGCGGGACCCACTGTTCAGCGAGACACAGCAGAGCACGGCGGCGCTGCTCGACTGACGTGGCTAGAACTCGACGGCGGCGAGTTCGCCGGTGGTGACATCTTCACTATGTGATCTACTTGACCTAGCGAATCTACTGAGCCACTTGGTGGGACCTCTCGTCGGGGCTACGCACGGTGGCGGCGCTTATGGCGGCACGGCGGAGCTGGACAATGGCGGTATGCTGATGGGGGCTACGGTGGCTCGAACGAACACTACGCTGAGCACCACTGAGCTACGGCGGAGCTATCTAGCGCCCTAACGTGGCCTGGGGTGGACGGTGGCGACGTGGCCACGGAGACGGGGCTCGCGGCGAAACTCTGGCGAGCTCGCATGCGTTGCGTGGCTTACCTAGCACTACCGGCGGACATGGGAGGAGGTAGTAGGTTGCTGGGGTGGCGATGGAGTGCTGCGGTGGTGATGGAGTGGCTAGGCATGAGCTTGAGCACGGTTATGGTGACGGTGGAGCCACGGGAGCTCAGCGGCTGCTGCTGGCGCTGCGAGACGACGAAGGAGGAGCGGGGAAAACAAACTGAGGGCGCTGGGCATTGCGGGCGGGTGCTGGCATGATGAAGGCGTGCTTCGGCCTGCCTTAGCCACGCTGGGCAGAGCACCGGTGACGCGCGGCCACGCTCTGCGCCACGCGGCGACCATAGCCTAAACCGGTCGGCACTGATGGCTTGATTCAGTTCGTTCAATCGCGACATGCCGAGCCTGACGACGAGTTTCGCAAACGATTTTACAGAAAATCCGTGGCTCCATTGTGCAAACATCCTAAACCGAATTTGTAGGACCTATGTACCAGCTACACTTCTTGTTCAAGGCACTTGTTCTAATTCGCAACAGAAATAGAGAAAAATCGTGCTCAAGGTTGGCCTGTCAGGCTGTCAGTGTTCATGACTTAGCAAAATTTGCTAAGTGTTGAAATTGTTGATTTCACTGATTTTTGTGATCCAAATTCACACATGTTAGGAGCTGAATCAGTCAAAGACCCAAAAATCAAAGTTGTTCCTTATGTCAAACACTACAACATTGCTTTCGTGATCTCCTCCATGCAAGGTCTCTAGCACCTAGTTCAACTTTAGTCAAATATGTCACTTTGAAATCATGATACATACTCAAACCATGACTAAATGACCAAAATAGCCCTAGCCCTAAATACCAAAGTTGTTCATAATGATATCCTAAGCATGTTTAAGCAATTTGCAAGGTCACTCAATCATTCTATGTAGTAGTCACTCATAGAGCTAGTTAGGGCAAACACATGAAACATGCCTTAAAGGCTTGATTAAGGAAAGTGACTTTCATGAACAATGTTCTAATTGCTAACCCAAGTGTGGTTACATGTTTTTGTGACTCACATCTACTAAGTACATGTTTTCATTCATGATCATTTGCAAATACTCATGGAGACATGAAATAACGAGAAAGGTTGCATATGATAATGAAACATGCGATAACAAGCAAATGTTGCAGATGTTTCAATTGTAAATGCTTGTTTATGAATGCGTGATGATCATGCTCATGTTATGCAAGTCAAGTTATGCAAGGCTAACACCCAAGGTGTTACAGCAGTGATAGATGGGTCATAACCAGGCGCAACCACAGCGTTGCCTGAGGCATTAGCATGACCCATGCCATTGATGGCCCAAGCGACGGCGCCTGGCGTGGGACGGATGGAGGGGGACACGGCCAAGGGGTCCTCAGGAGTTGTGGTGTTGGGAGAGAGGTTCACATCTGCATCGCTACCCCCTTCCATCACTAGAGGGGGCATCCCAGTGGGGACATCATGGCGAGAGGGGTCCGTGGTGCTTAGGGCCAACAGGGAGTCCTCCCTGACCCTGACATCGATGGGTAGTGGCTCGCCCACGTGGGGTGAGCCCCTACTCTAGTGGATGGATCCGTAGGATCTAGTGTCGATGATTTTTACCCTTGACAATGCCACAGAGAGCATGGAGCCGGAGAGCCTCGACATAGGGATCGTGTATGTGCTCGAGGCCCTTGACCACGCTACGAGGGCATTGCACGAGATTGTTGTTCCCTTTGGCCGAATATTGCATGGTCCTACTTCTTGCCCTTTTCTTTGTCTATATACTTTTTGTATCCTGACCATCGTCTCCCTGTAGTCCCTTATAGCTCGCAGTCGGGGGAAATCTCAGTTCCTTCATCAACAGAAGGAAGCCTGGGACCGCCTCATCGAGGAGGCGCAACTTCATGGGGAGGTGACAGCTCAGCTCATTGCTGCCCAATAGAGGGTGGTCAAGCTAACTCCCCTCACCAAGGAGGTAGCCATTGTTGGCCATGCAGCCTGAGCCCGTCGGCCCGGCCCAAGGCCCATTTTTCTGGCCCGACCCATGCACGGCCCGACACGGAGGCTAGCGGGCCTAGGCTGGCCTGACCCAAAGTAGCAGGCCATACCTAGGCCTTACCCTAGGCACGTGGGCCAGCACAGCATGGCCTGCTATAGAGCAGCCAACCCGCTAGCAGCCTAGCCTGTAGCCATAGCCCACAGCCTCCCCACGCCCCCCGTGCCACGCCCCACCCCCGCATATAAGCGGCTTGCCCAGTCAGTTGTCACCTCGCCTCCTCGCCTGTTCCGCAGTCCGCAGTCACCTCGCCTCCTTGTCTGCTCTGCTCTCTGCTCCCAACCCTAACCCTAATCCCTAGTTCCTTACTCGCTCGTTGTGGCGCAGCCGACCCCGCTTGCCCAGTTGCCTTGCCGACGGCTGGCTCTATAGTCTGCTCCCAACCCTAACCCTAATCCCCACTCACTCGTCGGCTCGCCATGGCACAATCTCCGCTCTCTCTCTCGCCCACATCAGCCACATCCATGATCTGGTAAATCTGAGCTCTCTCTCGTGATCTACTGATCTCGTCCATCATCCCTGACTCTGGTGACCTCGATCCACCTCTCCTCCCTTTTTCCTCTCTCCTCCCTTCTCCCTCTCTCTTCTCTCGCTCTCGGTGAACTATGTGAGTTCATGATCATGTTCCTATCCGTCCCTCCTCCATTGTTCACCGTTGTTTCTAATCGGTCTCTCTCCTCTAGGTGGCCCTCGTCATCTCTGGCATCGGGCTTCGGTTGCACAGGTAATCCACTATTCCTAACCCTAACCCTAACCCTAGATCTATCTTCTCCACTTCTTATGTCTCTTTCACTAACTCTGGATCTATAGTTCTGTACCTCTATCTCTCTGACTCTATTTTTCTCCTCCGTGCAGGTCGGTTGCTAATGCCTCGTCGTTCTCTTCCTATGGCATAGACTGGGCATGGCGGCCATGCACACCATTGAGGAATGGTGCTGGAGATAAGCCGTCCACGGCCAAGGTTGCCATGGCGGATGACAATGATGTCATCTATCCACTCATCGGCAACGATGACCTGATCGCAGTAGGGCTACTCCCAAAGGATGATGATGACATCTGTGACGATGCTGCTGCGTTGTTGGGTATCGATGTCAGTAGCGGCTCTGCTCTGATCGATCTGGACAGTGATGACAGTGGTGGAGGGGCAGAGCTGGCACCGTCGGTGACGGCGATAGGGACACTGGTTGACTCCAACAGCACAGATGGTACCTCATGCCTTAGTAAGCATAAATCTAGTGTCTAGGTTGATGTTGATGAGATCTATGAGACTGTGAATGGTCAAAAGGTTCGAACTGCTGCTATCTATAAAATGTGTAAGAGTAGATTGTCTGCTAAATCTTCTGCTATCACTAGCCATTTGATTAGGCATAAAAAATCTTGTAGGAAATAGGTTGATCATGTTGCTAGGGTTCAATCTAGGTTTTCTTACAATCCTGATGGATCTATGCATAACTGGGACTACAATCCTGCTGTTGCTCGCTTTGAGTTGTGTAGGTTGATTGCTAGGATTGACCTTCCATTAGGTATAGGTGAGTTATAGGCATGGGAGGATTACATTGTTCTTGCTCATAACTCTAGGTTTGCCAAGGTTTCTAGACAGACCACCACTAGAGATCTTGGTAAGCTATTTACTGAACGTCATGATAAGCTTATGAATTTTGTGTTGCCTGCTGCTTCTTCTGTTGCTTTGACTTCAGACATTTGGTCTGGTAATGCTAAGGAGGACTATATTAGTGTTGTTGCTCACTATATGAATGCTGATTGGGAGTTATAGAAAAGGGTTATTGGTCTTAGGCTGATTGAGGTTAAACATTTTGGTGAAAACATTGTTGAAAGAATTACTACTGTGGTTGAGGAGTATTATCTGATTGACAAGATTTTCTCTGTCACTCTAGATAATGCTTCTTCTAATGCTAGGGCTATGAACACTTTGACACCTCTATCTGCTTGTTACTTAGGTCCTGATCCTTTGGATCCTAGTAACCATAAGTATAGTCTTGTACATCAATGTTGTGCTTGTCATATCATTAATCTCATTGTAAAAGCTAGATTAAAGAGGTTGAAACCTTACATAGAAGATTTTAGAACTACATTTAACTTCTTAAATTCCTCTAATCAAAGAATTGCATTATTCAAGGAATACTGTAATGCTAAGGGTGTTAGACCTAGAAAGTTTGTCTTAGATATGGATGTTAGATGGAATTCTACTCACCTGATGCTTAAACACTTGGTTCCATACAAGAATGTCTTTTCTATGTTCATTAATTCCCATTATGGTTCACAATTGTTGACTACAAATTATTGGTATTTTGCTGAGAAGTTATTGGAGTTCCTGAAACTCTTCTATGACTCCACTGTTGTACTGTCTGGTGTTTATTATCCTACAAGTCCACTTGTTCTGCACCATATCCTAGAGATTGCTTCTCATTTGCATGCATGTGAAAAAGATCATAATCTGAGAGCTATTGTATATCCTATGAAGCTTAAGTTCCTTAAATATTGGCAGGACATACCTCTGTTATATTCATATGCATTCATTCTTGATCCTAGAGCTAAGGTGAGAGGTTTCTTTAATGTGCTATAATTACTTGGTGAATACACTAGTTCTGAGTATAGTTCATACTATGCTGATGTCAAAACTGAATTGTATAAACCATTTAACAAATATGAGAGCAAGTTTGGTGCAGCTAGGTCTCAAAGGGTTGCACAACCATCACATCATACAAGTAAGAAAAAGCAGGCATGGGGAAGAATCTTTGGTCATGGATCAGGTGTTGTTGGTCCTTCCCCTCTCCCTACCACTTCATCTTCATCTACTTCTGCTATTTCTGAGCTATCAGCTTACTTAGACAGTGACAATGTCACTTCTTATGAGGATGATTTTGACCTACTTCTGTGCTGGCATGACCACAAGCTAACCTTTCCAATCCTGTCTATAATGGCTAGAGATATCATATCAGTTCCTATATCTACTATCTCTTCGGAGTCTTATTTTAGTTTGATAGGTAGGATAATTGAGGAATGGCGGTGACGCTTGTCACCATAGACTATGGAGATGCTAACCTGCTTAAAGGACTGGGAGTTAGGAGAAAAAAAGGGAACAACATGCTATTGACAACCAAGAGCTTGAAGACTCATTCCAGAACTTGTACCTTGATGAAGATGGACCTGTCGGTGGTGCTCCTGGTACTTAGTGAGGTACTGAGGTTGAGACTTGACTCCTGAGTGTGTGTGGGTGATCTGTGATTGTGAAAGGGTGTGTGTGACTATGAAAGATTTGTCTATCATTTGAACAATGGTTAATTAAGAGTTGGCTACACTTTTTTTTCCTTTTTAGGGTTTCTCATAAGGGTAAGTTTTACTAGAAAGGTTTTTTCTATTGTCTGTTGGCTTTGGACTTCGATTCTGTGAATGTATGAAACTATGATCTGTGAATGTATCGGACATCTCGACTTTGATTCTATGAATGTATGAAAATGTGACTATATCGGACAAGTTTTGGACTTTGATTTTGTTAATGTCAGAAACTATGATGATGTGAACTATGAAAGAATGAATTATGAAACTGTGAACTATGAACTTTTGTGAAATTGTGAATGCAAAGGGTAACAGGCCGGGGGCTGGCACGACCCATGATTTTGGTCATGCTTCGTGGGCTAGCCCAGCACGAAAATCAGCCCATAGGGCCATGCCTGGGCCAAAGGCCAGGCCTGTGGCCCTATGAGGCATGGCTCGGAAGGCACAGCATGCTGTGGCAGCCCATTGGCTATCGAGCCATGCTGGCATGGGCCCATGTCATGTCATGCTAGGCTGGCCTATTAGCCATATATAGAGGTAGCTAATCTTTGGTCATGGGTGGCTGAGGCCCATCGGGATACTGATGAGGCTAAGAAGGCATTAGAGGCCCTATCGGTGAGGTCATAGAAGGATGATGAAGAAGCCACTAGGGTCCGAAAGGAGTGAGATGAGTTGCTCTAGAAGGACGCCGAAACCTGCCAGTGGATCCTTGACCTTCTAGGCGAGGTTGAGAAAGAAAGGGATCTGAAGCTAGGGGTCGAGGAGAAGCTCATGGCCCTAGAGAAAAGGGCGAGCCTAGATGCCATGGTGGTCGCTCGGCTATGCAAGGAGAGAGATGTGTAGATCCAAACCATAGAGAGGCTCTGCTCAGAACGCGGCGTGGCTTATGAGGAGCGTGACCAAGCTTTCTGAGAGCATGACTAGGCCTACCAAGAGCGCAATGATGTGTAGCAGAAGGTCGGCTCCCTCCAGGCCGAGCTCGAAAGAGAGATGACCCAGAAGCTAGAGGTTGAGAGTGTTCCTGTGGGGCTGGCTGTGGATCTCGCTGAGGTCTGGGGAAATCTTTAGGCGGAGAGTGATGAGCTTGGTATCCTAAGCACCACCCTCGAAGTGGTCTGCGACGACCTTGAGGTAGTGCGGTCAGAGGGGACTAGCTCATTCGTGGCTCGTGCCATCGAGATCATGGCTCGGGTGCGCCAGCTTGAGAGGAATGCCCTTCGCGCTAGGGTCAATCAGTCCTTCATGATTGCTCATTCTCATTATGGGGACAACATCGATCTAGAGGCGATGAGCCATGGCTACGCGCTCGGTTATGAAGTCCACGAGCTGGAGGAGATGGAAATGGTGGTGGCTCCCCTTTCATAGGACCTGGCGAATAGGATAGACGGCATAGTTCTCCCCTAGATGGGCTAGTTAGTTAAATAGGTTGGATGATCATTTTTGTAATAAGCGGACAAGTTCCATCCCTTTTGTTTTATTTGAACAAGTCTGTTCTTTCGTTTTGGTTTGAACAAATTTGTTATTTCTCCCCTTTTTATGTGTAAAAAGGGGTAAAGCGCTCTGACCCTTCCTGTTGTTAAGATTGTAGAGCTCAAGGTGCGGGCGAGAAACTCTAATCATGCTGGTAAGCAAGAGTGTCATAGCTGCTGGGGTATAGGTTTCTTGTAGTCCGACCAGCCTTACTCTGTTGTTCATTTCTGCAAACCTTGCCTCTAGGTTTTTAACATGAGAAAGGGGTTAGGCATGGCTACTGTTTTAGAAAGGGTATATATACCCTTATTAGCCCTCGAGTGAGACTTGACCCTTTGCCATTGCTAGGGTCGAGTTTCACTAAAGATTAAGAAGAGGATAACGAAACTAGTAGGAGAAAGTGTTTTTTTGTTTTAGAAACATTATTCTTAGTTTTTGTTCGTACCCCCTCCCTAGGATCCAAGCCATCGTTCTACGATTGTGCATTCAGTCTCCTTGTGAGTCCAAGTTTCCTCGAGCTCCCATGCATAGCGGGGGTTCAGTCGAGGGTTGGCTCGTCTTTATGATTGCCACCCCATCCGTGGTTTTCGCAACCGGAGGGATTGAGCTAACATCACTTGCCTCGATGGATCGAGTGTTGTGCTCAGTGAGCTCGCTAACGGGCATGTCCTAGTGGAATCTAGGTCCGTCATTTATAACAGGGTTGGCATAGCCCTCATGTGGCATTCCACTGCTCCTTAACCTGCCTCCCGGTAGATGCCCGAGTCATTCTGGAGACCGACTCAGGTGGCCTGCTGGCCTCCCCTCGATGGTGATTCTATGGGTATGGCTTGAGGTTAGGATCAAATGAGAAGGTCAAGATAGCCCTATCCGCTTCTGAGTAGGTCGGGTAAGGGCCACTGGGGCTCATCTGTATTTTCTCCCCTAGCCCTGTTCAATGCAAGGCGGCCTCAAGCCCTTCATGCGCCGGCCTTTGAACCTCGGTCGGTCACTGCTCAGATCGAATGAGATGACTACCGCTTCATGACATGATGCGAAGCATTATGATGCAATAATTGCATATGTGATGCTTGGATGTATGAGAATGGATGAATGAATGACCATGCACTAGAAAAGTAAAGTGGGGGTTGGTAAAGTTACCTCGATGGCTTGAGTGATGGGTTCGAGGAGCTCTTATCAGATATGTTCGAGTGGAATCCAGGTCCGTCATTCATGATGGAGTTGGCGTAACCCACATGGGGCATCATGCTACTCCTTACCCATCTCTCGGCAGTGGCCCGAGCCATTCGATAGACTTGGGTGACACATTGTCATAGGACTTACCTCGATGGCTCGAGTGATGGGTTTGGGGAGCTCTTACAGGATATGTTCGAGTGGAATCTGGGTCCGTCGTTCGTGATGGAGTCAGCATAACCCACATGTGGCATCCTACTGCTCCTTACCCATCTCTCAGCAGTGGGCTGAGCCGTCCGATTGACTTGGGTGACCTGCTAGCACAGGACTTACCTCGATGGCTCGAGTGATGGGTTCAGGGAGCTCTTATCGGATATGTTCGAGTGGAATCTGGGTCTGTCATTCATGACAGAGTTAGCATAACCCGCATGAGGCATCCGGCTGCTCCTTACCTATCTCTTAGCAATGGTCCAAGCCATCTGATCAACTTGGGTGACCCACTAGCATAGGACTTACCTTGATGGCTTGAGTGATGGGTTCGAGCAGCTCTTATCGGATATGTCCGAGTGGAATCCAGGTCCATCGTTCATGACAGAGTCGGCATAACCTACATGGGGCATCCTATTGCTCCTTACCCATCTCTTGGCAGTGGCCAAGCCATCCGATTGACTTGGGTGACCCGCTGGCATAGGACTTACCTACGGAGATAGAGGATGAGATCATCCCACCCAAGAAATTAGTTAGGTAGATAAGCGAGGCAGCAAACTTGTAATAAATGGACGAGCTCTTAAATTTTGTTATGGCCAAATAGATTTTTATCCCTTCTCCTCTTTTTGTATAAAAAGGTTAATGCATTTTGACCCTTTCCATCGTTAAGGCTATAAAGCTCAGGATGCGGGTGAACAAACTCTGATCATGCTGGTGAGCAAAAATGCCGTAGCCACTGGGGTGTTGGTTTTTTACAGTCCGACCAGTTTTACTCAGCATTTATTTCCACAACCCTTGCTTCTAGGTCTCAATGTGAGAGAGGGTCGGGCACATAGAATGTTTGCCATGTGGATATAATCTTAAACACGTACCAACTCTTTTTGTAGTTAAGGCTAAAAAGCTCATGGTGCGAAAAAAAACTCTGATCATGCTGGTGAGCAAAAATGTTGTAGCCGCTGGGGCATAGGTTTCTTGTAGTCTAACCAATTTTACTCAGCATTTGTTTTCGCGACCCTCGCTTCTAGGTCTTAACGTGAGAAAGGATCAGGCATAGAGAATGTCTACCAGATAGATATGCTCTTATCAGCCCTCGAGTGAGGCCTGACCTCCTACCATTGTTGGGGTCAGGTGTCACTAAAGATCAAGGAGTTGATAGTGAAACTGATAAGAGAAAGTGTGCTTAAATTAAGGGTAAAAGTGACATAGCTGTTCGATGTTCCAAGCATTGACGAAGACTTCACCGTTGATGATCTTGAGCTTGTAGGTGTCTGGTTAGAGCACCTCTGTGACGACGTATGGTCCCTCCCACGATGGAGAGAGCTTGTGACGGTTCTTGTTTCTCTAGACAAGGCAGAGCACTAGGTCCCTGACGTTGAAGGCCCAACCCCGTACTCAACGATTGTGGTACCGACGCAACGCTTGCTGGTACTTGGCCAAGCGGAGGAGGGCGATGTCATGCGCTTCATCTAGCTGGTCCATGGCATCCTCGAGGGACACCTTGGCTCCCTATTCGTCGTACGCCCTAACCCTTAGCGCTCCATAATCGAGGTCAGTTGGGAGGATAGCCTCGAAACTGTAGACCATAAAGAATGGTGTGTAGCTGGTGGCCCAGCTGGGGTCATCCTCAGGCTCTAGAGCACCACGAGAAGCTTGTGACCCACCATCCGCCAAACTTGTTCAACTGGTTTAAGATCCTAGGCTTAAGGCCTTATAGGACCATGCCATTTGCACGCTCAACCTACCCATTCATGAGGGGGTGCATCATGGCAGCCCAATCAGCATGGATGTGGTATTCATCGCAAAATCATAGGAACTTCTTTTCTGGTGAACTATGTGTCGTTGTCTGTGATGATGGAGTTTGGGACCCCAAAGCGATGGACGATGTCAAGGAAGAATAGCATGGCATGCTCGAACTTGATCACAGAGATCGGTCGAGCCTCTATCCACTTTGTAAACTTGTCTATGGTGACAAGCAAGTGCGTATAGCCCCCGGGCACCCTCTTGAGAGGTCCAACTAGATCGAGCCCCTAGACCATGAATGGTCATGTGATGGGGATTGTTTGGAGCGCTTGGACCGATAGGTGGGTCAACCGAGCGTAGTATTGACACCTTTCATAGGTGGCACAATCTATTCAGCATCGGCTACTGCAGTCGACCAGTAGAAGCCTTGTTAGAATGCATTTCTGACTAGGGTCCTAGGCGTGGCATGGTGCCCGCAGACCCCACCGTGGATATCACTCAGCAACTGCTTCCCTTGTTCAATGGGGATGCAATGCTGTAGGATCCCAGTGTGGCTTCACCTATAGAGCTCACCCTCAATAAGGACAAAGGACTAGGCATGACACATGACCCGCCGAGCCTATGTTTTGTCCATCTGTAGCGCCTCATGGAGGTGGTAGTCGAGGTAGGGCATCCTCTAGTCAGCCAGAGGGTCGGGCTCTATCGCTAGATCCTCGTCAAGCTCTATGACTTTGGGGTCATATGGAGCCATTGGCTAGTTAGCCCCTGAGCCTAAGGTAGGTGGCCCATCATTGGTTTGTTCTAGCTCCTCATAGTGGACTGAGGGCTTGTACTGATCACTGGAAAAGACGCCTGTTAGCACCGGCTCTCAGTCGAACGCCGTTTTCGCCAGTGCGTTGGCCACCTCATTGAGACACCTTGGGATGTGACTGAGCTCGAGACCATCAAACTTGTCTTCCAGCTGGCAGACTTTTCAGCAATATGCAACCATCTTAGCATTGTGGCAGCTTGACTCCTTCATGACTTGGTCGATGACCAGCTGGGAGTCGCCTCAGACATTGAGCCATCGGATACCTAACTTGATGGCGATGCGTAGGTCATTGATGAGTGCCTCATACTCAGCCATATTGTTGGAGGAGGGGAAATGAATGCAAACCATGTACCTCAGGTGTACCCCAAGGGGCGAAATGAAGACCAACCCTACATCGGTGCCTTTCTTCATCAGTGATACATCAAAGTACATCGTCCAGTACTCTTGGTCGATGATTACTGGCGGCATTTGGACCTCGGTCCACTCTGCAACAAAATCAACCAGCACTTGGGACTTGATGGCCACCTGAGGGCATATGAAATGCCTTGACCATCAACTCGAGTGCCCACTTCATGATTCTTCCTATGGCATCTTGGTTTTGGATGACCTCGCCAAGAGGGTAGGACATCATGGCTGTCACCAGATGCAACTCAAAGTAGTGACGCAACTTCCTCTTAGCGACAAGGATGGTGTACAGGAGCTTGTAGATTTGGGGGTAGTGAGTCATAGAATCGGACAAGACCTCACTAATGAAGGTACAAAGGACATTGCACTTTGAGGGTGTGTCCCTCTTCTTCTCGCTCTACCACTAGGGCGGTGCTAACCACTTGCATGGTGGCCGCAATCTAGAGCAGAAGTGGTTCCCCATCAGTTAGATGGACTAGGATCAGTGCCTTCGTCAGAAGCTGCTTGACCATGTCAAGTGCCTCCTGGGCCTCGGGCGTCCATTTGAAATGGTCAGCCTTCTTCAAAAGCTGATAGAGGGGGAGACCTCATTCACCGAGGCACGAGATAAAGTGGCTAAGTGCGGCGAGGCACCTTGTAACTTGTTGTACCCCATTTATGTTCTGAATCGGGCCCATCCTTGTGATGGCCGAGATCTTCTCTGGGTTGGCCTCGATGCCATGCTCGGAGATGATAAACCTAGCAGCATACCCCTTGGGACTTCAAAAACGCACTTCTTAGGGTTGAGCTTAATGCTATTTGCTTGGAGTTTTGTGAAGGCTTGCTCTAGGTTGGCTATGACCTGGTCAGCTCATTTGGATTTGACCACGATGACATCCACATAGGCCTCGATGGTCCACTCGATGAGATCCCCGAAACACTTTAGCATACAACATCGGTACATAGCTCTCGTGTTCTTCTGGTCAAACGGTATTGTGACATAGCATAATGATCTGAACAGGGTGATTAAAGATGTCGTGAGCTGGTCAGACTCTTTCATCGCGATTTGATGGTACTCGGACTAGCATCAAGGATGCAAAGGGTTTCACACCCTGAGGTTGAGTTGACTACTTGGTCTATGCATGGCAAAGGAAACAGATCCTTTGGACATGCTTTGTTGAGACACGTGTAGTCAACACACATTCTCCATTTCCCACTCTTTTTTTTGTACAAGAATAGGATTGGCTATCCACTTAGGGTGGTATACTTCCTTGATGAACCCAGCTGCCAAAAGCTTCGCAATCTCCTCACCGATGGCCCTGTGTTTCTCCTCGTCGAAGTGACACAGGCGCTGCTTTACCGGCTTGGAGCTTGGCCTGATCTTCAAGGCATGCTCGGCGACTTCTCTCGAAATGCCTGGCATGTTTGAGGGTCTCCACACAAAGATGTCTCTATTGGCACGGAGGAAGTTGACGAGCATGCTTTCCTATTCAGAGGAAAGTGTGGTGCCAATGTGCACCACTTTGCCCTCAGAGCCACTAGGGTCTATGAGGGCCTCTTTGGCGCCTTTTATAGGCTCAAAAGACCTAGCCGGCCACTTAGGGTCGGGCATCTCTTCAATGATCTCCTCCCTAATGGCCGCAAGCTCTTTTTAGGTGACAATTGTCGTGGCATGTTCGTAGCACTCAACCTCGCACTCATAGGCACGCTGGAAGGAGGTGCCGATGGTGATGACCCCGTGTGGACCCAGCATCTTCAACTTCAGATAGGTGTAGTTGGGGATGTCCATGAACTTCATGTAGCATGGACATCCTAGGATGGC
Source organism: Miscanthus floridulus (assembly GCF_019320115.1). Classification (NCBI taxonomy): domain Eukaryota; kingdom Viridiplantae; phylum Streptophyta; class Magnoliopsida; order Poales; family Poaceae; genus Miscanthus; species Miscanthus floridulus. The sequence goes on along the minus strand of NC_089587.1, from coordinate 179,243,273 downwards.
GTGGTAGGTTCTGTGGAACCCAACCACCTCGAAGGTAATGGTCTCCATCCTGTAATTGGTCGGATCCCCAAAGGTGATAGGTAGATCGATCTGCCCAAGTGGTATGGCCTACTTTCCTAGCACAATGCCATGGAAAGGCACCCTAGTTGGCCAAATGTGCGCTTGGTTGATGCCCATGGCGTCGAGTGTTTTAGCGTACATGATGTTGAGCCCATTGCCTCATCCATCAGCACTTTGGTGAGCCACTTCATGCCGATGATTGGATCAACCATGAGTGGATATCTTCCTAGCTGTGGTATGCTTTTTGGGTGGTCTATCTAATCAAAGGTTGTGGAGGACTCTAACCATTGGATAAAGGTAGGCGTGGCTAGCTTGGCCGTATAGACCTCATGACGCGCAAGCTTCTAGCGGCGCTTGGAGTCATAGGCCGCCGACCCTCCAAAGATGATGAGGCAGCCATCTAGCACTGGAAATCCACTGTCCTTCCCCTTGGTGTCATCTACGGTTGGCTTGAGCTCCTTCCTATGCCCCCCTTGTTGGAGCCTCCGGACAAGAACCGCTTCATGACGACATAGTACTTGTATAGGTGCTTGACAGGGAAAGCATGGTTTAGGCATGGCCCTTCAAGCAGCTTCTCGAAGTGGTCTAGGGTACCCTTGATGGGCTTTCGACCCCCTTTGTGGTCGATGGTGGCCACAAGTGAGCCCTCGCATTGCTGCTTGTTCTTCTTTTTGTTGGGACGGTTGGAGGCGCCTTCGCCGGTGTCCTCGTCCCGCTTTTCCTTGCCTTTGAGGCAGTCAAAAATCACCCCGACTGCCTCCTCACCTGAGACATGGCTAGTGGTAATGTCGAGGAGCTCCTTGGTGGTTCGTGGGCCCTTACATCCTAGCTTGTAAACTAGGGACTCACAGGTGGTCCCAGACAGGAAAGCTCCTATGACGTCGGCATCGACGATGTTGCGCAGCTCGTTGCACTACCGGGAGAAGCGTCGGATGTACCCATGAAGAGTTTCCTTGGACTTCTATCAGCAGTATTTGAGATCCCATGGGTTTTTAGGATGCGTGTATGTGCCCTAGAAGTTTCCCACGAAGATCTCTTTTAGGTCCGCCCAACTTTGGATTTGGTTGGGCGGAAGGTGTTTCAACCATGTTCGTGCTGAATTGGCCCAGAACAATGGAAGGTTGTGGATAATGAAATCATCATTATCCGCTCTACTGGCTTGGCAAGCAAGCCGATAATCCTCTAGCCATAGTCCAAGGTTCATTTCCCTAGAGTATTTTAGGATGTTGGTCGGCGATCGGTACCACAGTGGGAAGGTGGCATTGAGGATGTGTCGACCAAAGGCCTAAGGTCCTGGCAAGTCAGGGTTTGGGCTTTGATCTTTGCCACTATTGTAGCATCCAAAACGATGAGGGTGGTAGCCATGGCTAGCCTTTTCCCTTACATCACCATGGGTACACTTACGGGCGTTGAGAGTGTCACACATGTCATGGTGGAGGCCGAAACATTCATGCACCGAGACCACGGCGCATGGCCTACCACCTTGCTATGCCTGGTGGACTGACACATCCTTGTTGGGTTGCTCTAATGGCATGCACTAGCTGGAGTCGAGCTTGCGTTGTTGGGACAATGAGCTCTCAGCCTGTTGCGTCGCCGCATGCTCGAGTAGTGTATGAATCTCACAATGGGCCCAACAATCCTAGGGTGTCGTGGGCCTCGGAAGCACCCAGAGCAAGGCTGTCGTAGCAGCAATGTTCTGGCTTGCCCGAGTGAAGTGTGGGATGGCTTCATCATCCTCAATGATCCTTTGGTTCACATCGCGGACCACGGCACATGCATGCCCACCGTCTCCATAGTGCTTGGTATCTCGTTCGAGCTCCACGCGTTCCTACTTGAGCTAGAGTCATGCTTCCTCAAGCTCTTGGTGTCAGGCCTTTAGCTGCTCTACCCATAGGTGAGGTGGGGCCCCTACATCCCCCTCGACCTCATCATCAAAGCCGTTTATTAGGGTAGCCTCTCCCTTGTGGATGCCTTCGACTTAACCCTCAAGGGTACCTGCCATGAAACATTCATGAGAGGGGTGATGGCTTGTAACACCTCTGGTGTTACGAGCTCGCTAAGCACTGAGATTTTGGCCTAAGAGATAGATTTAATAATATAGTGAGTTTGTTTACTTAGCGTAAAGAGGTGGTGATGAACATTCCTAACAAAAAGAATAGAATGAGTTGTGTTAATTGTTGGCACGAAAACAATTTCTATGAACAATGACCAATTATAACTGGACTATAGTGTGGAAATAAAGATTTGAGGGCAAGTTACATAGCTGGGCATGCAATTTTAAATCTTGGAGAATAATAATATCAACTAGTATTTTTGGGAAGCTCAGAAATCAAATTAAAATTAAATCCACTCTCCATGGTTAAGTCGGCAAACAAACGATTTAAGTTTAAAGTGCTATTTTTGGTAAATTATATAGTGGAACATACTTAAATAGTGCTTTAATATTTTATTCCTATGAGTTAGTACAAAGTATGGACTAGGTCATGGTATGTTATTTAGTTGAAATTAACAAGGTTTAGACCTTCTAAAAATTATGGCAAAAGCGCTAAAGGTTGTTAGTTCTAACCAAGGCTTTACTCTATCAAGTTAGAAAAGAATTGTAGACAATGCTATTTTGGCATTTAAAATTCAACAAAATGATTAATCAATACATCCATATTTTTGTATAGTTGATTGAATCAAGACAAGCACTTGGGCATGGTGTAGGTTATAGTCATGTTGGTTGTCATGTGGAATTCGTAAAAATTGCCCAAAACCCCTTAGAACACGTGACAAATCATGTTTCGGGGCTCTGTTCGTGAACTGGCGCTAGCGCGATGAGCTCGTTTTGGCATGCTTCTATCTCCCTCTCTAGTTGCTCTCAGGGCATGATGTTTACTTCGCTAGCTAGTGGGTAGTACCATCCTCAGGTTAGCATAATTAGTTGGACTTTAGTTGAGTTAATCGACGACCTTTGGTTCACTTTAAAATTCATGCATGTCACTGATAGCAGCCACTCAGCTAGAGTTCATGGTCACCATGTGCACGGCGTGGCTGGCGACGAGTTCTGGTGTGGCTGGGTGGTTGCCGCTCCGTCGACGCACGCATGTTTGGTCATTGGCGCATGGCGTGCCTGGCTCTGCCTGCCCGTTCCTAGCGGGGCTGTGGCCTTGCTCCTGCCGCTGCCCGTGGGCTTGCCAGGCTCAGGCGACTAGCCGTCATGCCATACATCAAGTCGGGTCTAGCCTACAGCTATCGTGGCTAGGCCAACGTGGTGACCGCCCTGCCCCTCATTCCACCTACTATGGCATTGACCCGGTCACTCTGAAGATGGGACACCTTCTTGCCCCGCTTTGATCAGCTAGCCGACGCTGGTGCGCCACTCGGGTTGGCCACTCTGATTCAACCGCGTTGCGCCAAGCCTCCTTGTCACATTACCAATGCACAAGTACTTGCACTACCACCCCTGGTTGGAGCTACCCCATCTTAACTGGCTCGGCTTGCTCGGGCGCCCGTGCGCTAGACCGCCGCTCTCCTTACCAATTGGTGTTTTCTTGGGCACTTTTGCCCATAGTTCGTGCCTGTAGCTCGACTTGGGAGTTAGCTCGCTTTCACAACCGCATCGAGCCCTAGCCGAGCCGTATGCTGTGCCAATTTGATGTTTTGCTCGCCACCGGCCATCTCACCTCCGGAACAAAGCATGGTTGGGGGTAAGGCCCTATCCCTCGGTAGGGGTTCAATTGGTGGTTCCTTAGAGTTTGCTTTGGTCCTCTTGCATGGTTGCTCACCCTAGTTTGACCAAGAATGACATGGGTGAGGTCTTGGCACGCCAGTGCCACGCTCGGAGCGCCACCGTGGGGTGGACATGCATGTGGCCAGACCTGCTTAGGCCACCTCTGCTTCAAATGTCACCTCGGCTAGACTCGTGGTAATCTCTTGGTGCTCCTACCCTTTCCGTTGTCCTCGTCATCACTCTAGCTCGTCGGGAAAAGCGTCGCCACCATTGGTCGGTGTATGCGTGCTGCGTCGGCCAGAGTCAGACCGTCATGCGTAGGCCATCGGGGACCATCTCATGGTAAAGACAGGGTAGTTTAGGGGTCTTTCTACAAAATTTGTCTCTGTCGCAGTAGTGCGCATAGTGCCGCGTAATAAATGGATAGATTGGGGACTCTTCTGTAAAACCATCAGCGCGCACGTAGACTCCCCACCTTGGGCCATGGTTGGGCTGGCCTACTGCGCACGCCCACATTCTGCGTGGGCCGTATTGGGCTGCTAGGCCAGATTCGATTACCGCCGGCCTTTTCAATTCTAAGACAATTCCTAATTTAGCTTCTAAGCAAACTTGCAAATTTAATATAAAATTTTGTAGGAATCCAAAAATTATGAAACCAATTTTGTTTAGCTTCTAAAATCATGATCTACCTGCTAGTGTACTTGGTTCATGTGGTTCTAAAATATTTCATGGATGCTTTAAATATTTTAACATGCTCTAAAATTATTAAAGTATGAACTTGTAGGGATTTTTGGGGCAAAATAATGGTAGTGTTAGCTTTGAAAATTTTACAGTAGATTCACAATATTATTATGTGCTTTCTGTAATTTTTGCAGCTCTAGAATAATTAGTTTGCTAGAATACCTATTAAGCCCTAGTTTGAAAATATATTAAATCAATAAAATGAATTAAGGATATATCTGGGGATTTTGTAGCTTAAATACTTATTGGGAAGTAATGCCTCGCCTGACAACATGGATACGTAGCTTAGTATGTTAGTCATTAGAGCTGACTCGTTAGCTTGTGAGACGTAATTGTATTTTAGAGTTGCGGTTGCCATTTATTATTTACGCCCCTACGTTGCATCCACGTATTTCATGATAGGAGCGATGTTGGATCACGGAGTCGTCTGGAGTAGCGGAAGCAGATGGTGACTTGATGATCATGCCACCATGATGAAAAGCTAACTTGGTTATATTTTACCCAGGCAAGCCCCAGTGCATAACCTCTATTATTCTTTATTTAATTTTATGCTTGTGCATTAAGTTTTAAGGAGTTAAATGAAACCCACTTGCATATATATATATATCCTTATCCTTATCCTATGAGTCTTACTAGTATGATAGGATCATGTAGATTGCTATGCTATAGGACTCCAGTAGAAGTCAGGTGATTGCCTGTCACTCGTGAGAGATAGGAAATATATTATTGTTACTATTATTATGTTACTATCACATGGAATATATATGGATAATAAATGGAGACCGGGCAGGACCATACTTTGGATTTGGATTTGGACTTGGTTAGGTAACCAAGCTAGGCTCTAGTTGCATTTGTCCCGCCTATGTCAATTGAGGATCATCTGTTGTAGTGGATTCTAGTCAGGTCACAGACTTATTATCCTGAGCACATACTTGCTTATGGGAGTGGGAAGACTCGTTGCTCTCTTGTCGTGGGTTCTGGCTCTTTCCAGACCGACTGATTGAAGGCGGGGATGGTGGAGGTCTAAGCACCACACTGAGTCTAAGACTTAGGAGTGGGAGCTTGGAGTCCAAGTTTGGACGGGGACCTGGACTCCTTGATAGGAGAGTGGTGGGTTGGTCTTGCTTGTGCCTGGGGTACAAGCGGGGCATGTGTTTTGGGGTACCTAACTGGGATACATTGGTTCATGAACCACCGTATGATACGGTACAACTTGGCTATGATCTAGCACCATAGTAAGAACTAGAACATGAAAGATGGCAAAATGGTTCTGATTGCTTACCACTTGCTTGAAAGTAGCATAGGTGCTTACATAGATTGGTTAGTGAAAGTCTAGGCCCCTAGTTGGGTTTTGGTGATTAATGACGACACGAGATTACTATCACTAACATGTGTTTTGCAAAGGCAATTTGAGTTAGGTCATGGAAATGGCAATTGATTGGGCAATCATGGTTGTCATTCCTCTATCGATGGAAATCGTTTTGGTTTTCAAAGGATGGACGACAAGGTTAAGGATGGACTAGTTCTAAGTGTCGTTTGATGTTGGAGAGATACTTAGAGTAGTTTAGGACTTTGTTTTTTCTTTGGCCATACTATTAAGGGGGGTATGGACTAGTAGCTTGACCTAGGTGAGTCTTGTGGGTTAGGTGTGGTGCACACTTGTCAAAACTAGCACTAGGTAGCTCAGGAATATCTCTCAGATCAATTGGAGTCAACTTCATTCACATAGGATTTTGAGTTGGAAGTGAATGGAGGGTCAAATGACCGACCGGACAATGGTCTAGTTGTGACCGGACGTTGGAGGGTGAGTTCGGTCAGTTCATTTGATCAACTATAGCCGTCTGGTACTGATCGGATGCTAAGTAGTGAAGTGACCGGACTTTGAGTGTCGTTGTCTGGTCAACATCAGTAAGGTTCCAGAGAGGGTTTTTCTTGACCGGACGCATCCAGTCAGTGCTGACCGAACGCTGGTCAGAATCCGATACCTGACCGGATGCTGAACAGTGAAGTGACTGGACTCTAGGTGCCAGCATCCGGTCAACATCAGTAAGGGTCCAGAAATGGTTTTTGATGACTGAACGCGTCCAGTCAGTGTTGACTAGACGCTGGTCAGAGTCCGGTCAGTGCTTAATGGCTCTTTCTAACACAGTGGTGGGTATAACTGACTGGAGCGTCCGGTCAACCCACAGAATGCTGCCTTAGCCTCCAAACGTTATGTTTTGAATGAGGGGGTATAAATACTTACTCCACTCATCCATGGGAGGTCTCTTGCCCATTTATTCTAGTGAAAAACACCTTTGGAGTGCAAGGGAGAGTAAGAGCCTAGTGAGGTGATTGAGATTTAAGAATCCAAGATTAAGGTCCTCATTTGTGCATAGAGAGTAGCAAGTGTGCATCCACCCTTCTCATTAGGCTTGTCGTGGTCAAGTAAGAGTTTGTGCTTGTTACTCTTGGTGATCGCCATCACCTAGATGGATCAGTGGTGATTGGGAGGTTAGAGATCATCTGGCAAAGCTTGTGGATGACCCAAGTCAAGTTGTGAGCGGTTGTGGGTGATTCACTGCAACGGAGTGTCAAAGAATTAGCCTGTATAGAGCAATTGATCCTTGCACGGATCAAGGGAGAGCTACACCCTTGCACGGGTGCTCCAACAAGGACTAGTGGGGAGTGGCGACTCTCTGATACCTCGAGAAAACATCGCCATGTTCCTTTCCCTCTCTTTACTTTGAGCATTTACATTTGAGCAATTCATTTTATGTCTTTACATTCCTAGAATTGCCATGCTAGAGTAGGATTGGAACCTATGGTGCAAAACTTTTGTGCGTGAGATCAATAGAAACACATTCTAGGCACAAGGGATGAAGTGGGCTAAGTGTAGGCTTTTTGATTCCAAAGAATTTAGAATTAGCCCATTCACCCCCCTCTTGGGCATCTTGATCCTTTCAGTTAGTAAATGAACTTATGATGGCTTCTAATAAAATTAAATATAAGGACGCACGTTTAGTAATGCTTCCTGCAATACAATAACCCACATGCCAAATAGCCTTGCATATCCTTGGAGTCTTTTATTTTCCTCCTATTGGTTAAGTCTTGCTAAGTACAATCGAGTACTTAGGGTTTTATTCTCCTTGTTGCACGTGATAGGTGTGGCAGAACCGCCCAAAATAATGCACATACGGAGGCGCTCATCTTCCACCAGACACTAAGCACCCCAAAAGCAAGCTACAGTGGACGAGCTCCGTCGGGCACACCCCAAGGGAGAGCCCGAATAGTCCACATTTTTCCCCAAGGATCCAATAATGAGAATGAGTTATAATACTTCACCTATTTCATACATCTAGAGTTCTTAGAAATTCATTATTACATTGCCAAATTCAGAGTGCGGAATATTAAACAGCGAAATAATAATAAACATCTATCGATAATGACAAGGATCCGTCTGTGCCCACCTGAAGAATCCTTCACACAATGGGTACTCCTCAAGTTGAACCTACAACAGGAGTAAATAAACCCTGAGTACACAATGTACTCACAAGACTTATTTGACTAGTGGGAATAATTTCCTAACTCCAATAGATATGCAAAGCTTTATGGTTTGTAGGGTTTTTTTTGTAGAAAGCAATTCTAGTAGTGAATCATTACTTATGTTATTATTAGTAGTCCTGATTAATTTATTATCTAACCATTCTATGTAAGCACCTATTCTACTTTCAAACAAGGGTTGAGCAATTAGTTCCATTTCATCACATTTCATCTTTCAGTTCTTACTACGGTGCTAGACTATAGACAAGCCGTACCGAAACGCCGGTGATTGGCAAATCAATGCCCCTAGCTAGGTACCCCAAAAACACACGCCCTGCTTATACCCTAGGCACAAGTAGGACCAACCCATCACTCTCCTATCACGGGGTCTAGGTCCCCATCCAAACTTGGACTCTAAGCCCCTGCTCCTAAGTCCTGAACTTAGTGCGGTGCAAGGACCACCACCATCCCCGCCTCCAATCAGTTAGTCTGAAAAAGTGCCGGAACCCACAACAAGAGAGCAACAAGTCTTCCCAGCACCCATACCCAAGTATGTGCTCAGGATAATAAGTCTATGACTTGCGTAGAACCCAATGCAATGGCCGGTCCTTAACCAACATAGACATGAAAAAAGTGTAACCAAGTTATGACCTATTGGCCGTAGGACATAGCCTCTTACACCCACCAATACCCAAACCATATCCCTACCTGATCTCCATTTTTCTTTCCACCATTTTATCATGAGTAATCATAATTATCACCTATTGTGAGTAACGATAGGTTACTCATGCTACCGATACCCTGAGCATAGCAGCTACTCGACCTATACTAGTAGGACTCATAGGTAGGTATATCTATGCTTGTAGTTTCCATGAAATGCCTGTAACGTAAATGCACATCATATATATATTCAGTGATCATTCAAAAATAGGGGTTATGCACCTGGGCTTGCCTTGGGCAGGCGATGTGTCAACAAAGTTAGCAATGAATGGCTCCAAGGCTCCCTCCTATACGAGAACCTCTTCCTCATACTCCTCCATAATCTCCTCATAGTCCTGTTTGTCCGCAAGCACAAACTATACCAACTCATGATCTACATGCATGAAATGATGATGCAACACTTAGTAATACGGCAACAACAACTCTTAAAATATGAATACATCTATTAAGCTACTAAGCTAGTTCTACCAACTAAGGTGTTATGCTACCTATTGTTACCACTAACAAGTATGAAACATGGCATGTACTATCTTAGCAACTAAAGGCATTCTTACTTTTAATACCGGTTTACCCTATATATGATAAAACAAGAAGTACTAGCTATTCTATTTATCGACCTACTCTAGGGCTACAAAAATTATAGTGAGTGCATAATAATCTAATGAGCCTACTATAAAAATTTCATGACTAAAGCTATCATCAATTTGCCACAAAAATTACTACAAATATTAAGCTAAATAATACTAAGCTTTCAAAAGTGAATTTATGAGTTTATCATTACCACAACTAACTGTAAACTAACTACACCAATAGATAGATAGGATTTTTGTGAACCTAACAAATTTTGTTTTACTATTTTTGGACATCTACCAAATTTACTATAATTTCACAAAGTTTAGCTCAAAACTAAATTGAATAAACATTCATAACTTCACTGGAAAAGGAAAACTGAATCCACCCACGTGGCCCACTGCGTGAGCGGCTTGGCCCACTCCACTCAGCGCGTGCATGCTTGCGCTCCACTGGCATGGCCCATGTGGGGGCGTGGCCTAGCCGAGCGACGACGACCCATGATGGGAAGGCCCCCGCGCATCGGTACATTTGCTGGAATGCCCTTTCTCTAAAACCTAATCTAACCGAGGTCCACAACACTATTCCATCAGTCAGCTATCTTACAATTCTGCCCCTCCCCCTTTCCTTCTTTACCACAGCCATACCCTCGCCCCCCCCACGCGCGCGTACCGGCACAGCGGCGCTGGCACTGGGTGGTTACGCCGGCCAGACTAGCCCTTCCCCGCCTATCTAAGGAGCCGATACCTGCCTAGGCGTGAACACAAAGCACTGGGAGAATAAAGCGTGAGCTGGTACGCCATAGTAAGGCCGGTCCATGGTGGCAGATCTCCTGTAACAAGGCGATGGCATTCCGGTGAGTCACAACAATGCCAGGGTAAATCGGCCAGCGAGTGAGCTCCAGGCACTCACCACGGACCCAAATGAGGTGGCGGTTCGACCAGAGGTGGCCCAAGCCAAGCTGGCCGCATGCGCATGGATGGTGCGGTGGTGCGCCATGGTGGCAAGACTACATGAGGGGTGGCTAGGCGGTGGTAGCAATTTGGCAAGGGTGCACAGGATGATGAGTAGGTGGAGGCAAAGTTGGTGGTGCAACGAAATGAACGTGAGCAGCACTAGAGTGGGGGCCTTGCCGTCGACGCGTGCCATGATGGTCTTAACGACCTAGCAGGAGGAAAACTCTAAATTGGAGCATGGCATAGTAGGGATCATGGCATGATGGGGTCGGGTAGCTGGCTGACTACACCACAAAGCCGTGGACTAAGGCGACTCCACCAAGCCAAATTGAAGGCATGGGTCCAGCGACCATGGTGATAGAGGAACAGGAAAGGCAGGCATGGCTTGGCTCGTCACTGCCGTGGTGGGATGTGGCTATCAACTCAGTGCACAATCGCACTCGTGCTACAGGCCACTAGGGAAGCAGCCTAACATGCTAAGGACGGTTGGCCTCATTGTCATAACTCACAAACCAATGGTGGCTCGGCCCTGCACGCCTTAGTGGATGGCGCCAGTCTGAGGAGGCAGCAGCGTAGCATCGTATCAAGCATGGATGTGATGGCAATGTAGGTGGGGCAAGCCCACGCATGGCAAGGTGATGTGCAAGCAAGGCCATGTGCCGGCCACAGCAGGCCAAGTGTGGCCATGCGTGCACTATCCCACGTAGGCGAGCACAAGGTGGCAGAGCGGCTAGGCGAACACGATGACGGTGGTAGAGTGACCTAGGTAGACACGATGAGAGCAGTGTGAGGACATGACACAACGTAGGCAGCAACATGGTGAAGCGGCGGTAGCGGACTAGCTAGGGCAGTAGGCCCACGATGATGGCTATGGTGGCAGAGCGGCCAGGCCCACTGGCACGGTGTGTGCACGCGTGCGTGAATCGCGTGCTTGGGCGCCGCAGCAGGTGGCAGTGACCAGCAGCATGGAGCCAGTGGCTAGACTGGCTAGTGTGGTGGCACGCGTGTGAGCGTGCGTGTCGGTCGGCCGGTGTGGCGACGCCGAGTCCCAAGCATGGGTACCGCACCCAAACGCTACAACCGTCTGGAAACACGTCATGCATGCTTTTTAAAGCGTCCCAAAAATCCTACCCAAAGCTTCAATTGCTAAACCACCTATTCTATTCTGAAGAAGGCATGTCAAGCTACTAAAACAAACCCTAAGACCATACCACTAGTTAACCCAATTCTTCTACAAAAATTGCCGAACCTAGCTTCGTCAAAGAGTCATCCGACTTAGGAAATTCGACTAAGTCTCAAATGGTTTCACGTCGAAATTGATTTTTAAGCTATTCGATACGCAAGCTAGTGAATTCCATTCTTGACCGCAAGTATTTCATTGTCACCTATGAAGCTTATACTACAAACTTTATTAAAGTTTTGTACATGTGTTCTATATCATTTTTGTACCATAAAAATTCATTTAAAACCCTAAGTGATATAACGCGACATGAAATATAACATTCGTTTCGCGTTTCTGATGAACGTTTCAAGTTACATTCAATGCTTTACACCCTATATTACATACATTCACACATAAATATAATGCTCATGCATTGTTTTAGCAAAAGCCTGTGCAGTGTAACACCAAGGGTGTTACAAATCTACCCCCCTAAAACAAAATCTCAACCCGAGATTTCATGTGCATAGTGTGGGAAAAGAGATAAGAATTACATTTCAATGTAAATAACTACCTATCAGAACCAGAGAGAAGGTGGGGGTAATGCTTCAATATATAGCTCTCTTGTTCCCACGTGGCCTCATCCTCTGAGTGGTTTTGCCACCGTACCTTGTAGAACTTCACCACATTGTTCCTTGTCGCTCTTTCCTTTTCATTCAGGATTTTGATAGGGTGCTCAACATACGTCAAGTCAGGCTGGAGTGGAATTCCTTCAATTTCCATAGCTTCATCAGGGACCCACAAACATTTCTTCAATTGCGATACATGAAACACATTATGTACCATAGACAAAATATCAGGAAGCTAGAGATGATAAGCAACTAGGCCACACCGCTCCAACACCTTGTAAGGACCCATATATCGAGGGGCTAGCTTGCCACGAACACCAAACCGATGCACCCTCTCATAGGAGACACCTTGAGGTACACATAATCCCCAAATGCAAACAATAAGGGCCTTCTTTGCTTGTTCGTATAAGCTTTCTATCGGCTCTGAGCTGCCTTCAAGTGACTCTAAATAATGCTCACTTGTTCTCGAGTCTCTTTGATGAAATCAGGCCCAAAATATCCACGGTATCCTACTTCAACCTAGTTAGTTGGTGTCCTACATTTCCTTCCATACAGAGCTTCAAACGGTGCCATACGAATACTCTCTTGATAGCTATTGTTGTAGGAAAACTCAGCTAAGTTCAAGCATCCATCCCACTTCTCCAGAAAAGAAATGGCACAAGCTCTCAATATATCTTCTAGTACCTGGTTTACCCTTTCTGTTTGGCCATCAGTCTAGAGGTGATAGGCTAAACTGTGGAGGAGACTAGTACCAAGACACTCCTAGAGTTGCTCCTAGAAGCAAGAGATAAAAACTGACCCTCTATCAGAAACAATAGTAAGGGGTACTCCATGCAGGGTCACAATCCGGTCCAAATACAACTCGGCATACTTTCTGGTAGAATATGTGGAATTCACTAGGAGAAAATGGGCTGACTTGGTAAGGCGATCCACAATGACCCAAATAGAGTTATAGCCCTTAGATGTGCGGGGTAAACCCATAATGAAATCCATGGAAATATCCATGGTCTCCTACTTCAACCCAATTAAGTGGTGTCCTACACTTCTTTCCATACAAAGCTTCAAATGGTGCCATACGAATGCTCTCTTGATAGCTATTGTTGTAAGAAAACTGGGCTAACTTTAGGCATTCATCCCACTTCTCAGGAAAAGAAATGGCACAAGCTCTCAATATGTCCTCGAGCACCTGGTTCACCCTTTCCATTTGGCCATCAGTTTGTGGATGATAAGCTGAGCTTCTGAGGAGACGAGTACCAAGACATTACTGCAGTTGGTCCCAAAAACGAGAGACAAAAACTGACCCTCTATCAGAGATGATAGTAAGGGGTACTTCGTGCAAGGTCACAATCCGATCAAAATATATTTGGGCATACTTCCTGGCTATATATCTGGTGTCCACTGGGATAAAATGAGCAGACTTAGTGAGACAGTCCACAATGACCCAAATAGAATCATAGCCCTTGGATGTGTGGGGCAAACACAAAGTCCATGGAGATATCTTTCCATTTCCAAATAGGAATGGGCAAGGGCTGCAAATATCCTGGGGTACGCATATGATCTGCTTTAACTCTCCCACAAGTGTTGCACTCCACGACATACTGGGTGATGTCTTGTTTCATGTTGGACCACCAATACAAGTGGCACAAATCATGGTACATCTTGTTGCTACCAGGATGGATAGACAACTTGGAACGGTGAGCTTCATTCAAAATCTTCCTTCTCAGCTCCTCATTTGATGGGACCACCAATCTGTCCTTGTATCTCACTACACCTTGCTCATCAATACTAAACTAAGGACCATACCCTTCGACAATTAGTTTCTTGATGTGAGGAATTTCTAAAGTGTCTTGTCTTTGCTCTAGAATAATCTGCTCAATTAATTCTAAAACTAAGGCAATGTGAGCTAGCACCTCAGCATGGTTGAGAGACAAAGGTGTTTCTTCAACCTAGTAAGACTTCCAGCTCAAGGCATCAGCTACCACATTGGCCTTTCTGGGGTGATAATGTACCTCCAAGTTATAATCCTTGATTAATTCCAACCATCTCCTCTGCCTCATATTTAAGTCAGACTGAGTAAAATTATATTTGAGGCTCTTATGATCTGTAAAAATATATACTTTGTTGCCCAACAAATAATGCCTCCAAATTTTTAGAGCATGGACCACAACAGCTAGCTCTAAATCATTGGTGGGGTCATTCACTTTGTGCTTCTCTAAATCATGGGTGGGGTCATTCACTTTGTGCTTTTTTAGTTGGCATGAAGCGTAAGCTATCACATGCCCATCCTACATAAGCACACATCCCAACCCCGTCTTTGAGACATCACAATATATATCAAAAGGTCTGTCAATATCTGGTTGGGCCAAAACAGGAGCATTGGTCAGAAATGTCTTGAAAGCTTGGAAGGTTTCTTCATAGGCTGGGCTCCAATCAAACTTGGCTTCTTTTTGGAGCAGCTTGGTCATCAGCTCAGCTATCTTGGAGAAATCCAGGATGAAATGTTGATGGTACCTAGCTAGACCAAGGAACTGATGAATCTGGTGCACTGACTTGGGAGACTTCCAGTTTAGCACATCTTGCACCTTGCTGGGGTCAACAGAGATACCATCAGGTGTTAAAACATGCCCCAAAAACTGCACTCGATCTAACCAGAATTCACACTTGTTGAATTTAGTATACAACTTGTGTTCCCTCAATCGAGTCAGCACTATCCAAAGGTGTTGGGCATGCTCTTCCTTATTCTTGGAATATATTAGGATATCATCAATTAATACCACTACAAACTTGTCCAACTCTGGCATGAAGACTGAGTTCATCAGGTACATGAAGAATGCAGGAGCATTGGTAAGACCAAAAGACATGACCAGGTATTCATACAGCCCATACCTAGTAGAAAAAGTTGTCTTTGGTATATCTTGTGGTCCAATCTTGATCTGATGATAGCCTGAACGAAGGTCAATCTTGGAGAACACCTTGGCACCAGCTAGTTGATCGAACAAAGTATCTATGCGGGGTAAAGGATACTTGTTCTTAATGGTTACCATATTGAGAGGGCGGTAATCCACACACATCCGAAGAGTGCTATCCTTCTTCTTCACAAAAATGGCTGGACAACCCCAAGGTAGAGCTAGGACGGATGAAGCCCTTTTCCAACAACTCTTCCAACTACTTCTTCATTTCAGCCAATTCCTTTGGGGCCATGCGGTATGGGTGTCGGGAGATAGGAGCAGTACCAGGCTCTAACTCAATGGAGAATTCCACATCTCTATCCGGTGGCAACCTAGGCAGATCTTCAGGAAAAATATCTAGGAACTCATATACTACCGGAATAGAGGCAAGCTCAGGAGAAGCTTTAGCATGAGCAGCAACAGGTAAGACTAGATCTGAGGGTATAAGAAGAGACATCCTATCCTCAGAAGAAGGAAACTGCAACTCAACAACTCTTTGCTTCAGATCCAAGACTACCCCATATACCCACAACCAGTTCATTCCTAGAATTGCATCAATGCCTTGCCTAGGCAACACCATAAACTGAAGATGGTAAGTGTGAGTGACTAATACTAGGTTCACTGTGTTTGTCTGAGTATTAACGCACATCTACGCACCTAGAGTATTGATTCTATAGGCAAAAGATATAGCCATAAGAGGTATATTGTGCTGGTGTGCAAATCACATGCTCATGAATGAATGTGATGCACTAAAATCAAATAACACATAAGGTGGATGGAAATCAATGGTGAACATAAGAGCCATCACTGGTTCATTTTGCAATATTTCCTTAGCCTCTGTGAAATCAACCTACCTAGATCAGCTAATCGACACTTTCTTCTTAATCATTGTCCGCTGGATTAGCCTGGAGTTAGCTGAAGGCTGAGCAAACTAGGTCGGCTAGTTTTGCGAACACTTTCGAGCATAGTGGCCTTCCTTGCCACATTTGAAACAAGCACCTGGCTTGTTTCCCTGTCCCTAACAAGGTGGGACCTACTGTCCCTAGGGTTGCTGATGTTGCACCTGCTAAGTGGGTGCATGATATTGAGTGGAAGGAGCCTGGAAAGTCTGCTGAGGTTGTTGAAATGAATGCCTGCCCGAAGATTGATATGGCACCCGTCTGACAACATGTACTTTCTAGGCATGGGGGTGACTAGAAGGCCCAGTAGCCACCTGCTTGTGCTTCCATTCTGCCTGAGAGTCCCCCTACAAGCCCTCCATGGTGATAACAACATTCATCATTGCCCCAAAGGTCTGATAGTTCCTAGTATGTAGCTCCTTTTGTAGGCTGCAAGAGAGGCCACAATAGAAACAATCCCTCTTCTTCTCATCTATATCAAAATGAGTCCAGCATACTATGACAAGTGATTGAACTTGTTAACGTAGTCCATCATGGACATACTCCCTTTCCAAAGGTCCAGAAACTATGTCAACTTTCTGTTGACAACACCAGTAGGAATATAATACTCTCTGAAGGCTGCAGTAAACTCTTGCTAGGTCACCCGATGATCCGGCTACTACATAGCATTGAATGTATCCCACCATGCACTCGTGGACCCCAACAACTATTGCGCTACAAAGCGCACCCTCTGCTCATCAGTCATGGTGAGCAACAAAAACTTTTCCTCTAGAATGCGAAGCCAATGCTCCACATCTAGGGGCTCAGCCATCAGTGTGAACGTGGGTGGGTGTATCTTTTAGAAATCCTGATAAGAGCAGGGTCCCTAGGACCACGGCCATCACCCTCGTTCCCACCATTGCCCCGCTGTGGGGGTATTAACCCCTATACCCTTACGGCTAAGCTTGGGCCGGCCCGGATCGATGGGTTCGGTCCACCCGAAAGACGACGTGCGGCCTAGCCAACCTGATCAGAGTCCCACACAAGGAGTCAAGGCAGATTTGGCGATCAAGCAGGATCCTGGTCGGTTAGAATAGGAATCCTTATCCAACCACATATGGCAATTGTAACTGACTAGGATTGGTTTCCAGATCTATAACCCTGCCCCCCGGACTATATAAGGTGGGCAGGGGATCCCTCTAAAAACATCTCTCATTAACATACAACAATACAAATCAGATGCAGGACGTAGGTGTTATGCCTTCTTGGAGGCCGAACCTGGATAAAACCTCGTGTCTGTCTTGCATCACCATCTTGTTTGTGGCTTGCGCATCTGTCTGCCGACAATCTACTACCTTGGGCATACCCCTAGGTAGACTACTGACCGTATTTCGTCGACAGTGGTGCGCTAGGTAGGGGGTGTGCATACTGCTCTCCAAGCAAACAAGATGGTCATCGCCTCTGACTCCATGGCTATGCCGAACGGCCTCACGTTCACTATCGGTCAGATCACCTGGACCACCGGCTTTGACGACTTCATCGCCATGACCACGGAGGAGGCGTGGATTCAGTCCGTGCCGACCACTACTTCACCTGCATTGGCTATGGCTGCGACCATGATGGGTACGGCTCCGACCATGATGGATCCGGCTCTGACCATGGTACATCTAGCTCCGACCATGCCTGCATCATCAGCCACACCAACAACTCGTCATCCGCTTCCCCACTACAAAGGGAAGCAGATCGACAACACCGACCTGCTCAACTCCATCGATCGGGTCGGCACCAAACTCGTTGAAACCCTAGCTCTGGTAAGTACGATTCAAAGTCAACCTAATGAGTAGGTAACTGCTCCCCACAATAGATCTACCCGACCAGCTTGGACTAGTCATCCTGCACGACTTGGTACAGATCTTGTGGTCATATCTACTCCTGAAGGGCGCTCCACTCATCGCCGGCCAGCCTCCGTGATGGGTCCTCGGCTCTTCGAGTACGAAGCCTCGATGGAGAACCACCAGGTCCAGCCCTACGGCCTGTGAAATGCTACCTCCAGCTACGCATATAACCTACAGCGCCGCTTGGATCTATGTTTTATGCACCAACCTCGGCCGAAGCCACGCGACCTCACCAACATGATCCGGACTGAAGATTATCAAGAAGGATCCGTCCACATAGTCCAAGAGGGTGACTCTTGCTCCTTGTTTGGCATCGCATCTAAAGCATCTATACACACCGAGCTTCAGCATCATGAAGACGATGGCACCAAGTATGATCTAGATCTGCCAGGCCAAGCCCTGGGGTTTTCACAATTCCTGTCTTTCCCGCCAAGATGAGGGGATTTGATCCATGTTGTCAGCAATGACGAACCACCGGCGGTTGGTGAAACAGAACAAGAAAGGACCGCACATGAAGCACACAATATTGACTGGTTCAATCGCTGACAAATTGAAGCCGAAGCAGACCAGGAGGCGCAACGCATAAGGGTCCAGCCACATGACCTCAACGATGCTTTCGATAGGGTGGGGGACAAACAGGTCTTTAGGACTCCAAGTGCCAACGTAGCTGTCGCCATAGCAACAATGCAACGGCTACCCAACACCCCGGAAACCCAAGCGGTTTGCGATGAAATACAAGCCTATCTGATGGCTGCTATGGCCTAAACCACTAAGATTGTAAATCAAGTCCGGGCTCCATCCGTCTTAGTCGAGTCAAGCCATAGCTGCTAGCTTCCAAGTCGCTCACAGCCACTCAACCCACGTGGCTCACGCAACAATGACCCATCAAACAACCGTCAAGGTGGAAATAGTGGCCATGACGGTGGTCAAGTTGACAACCGCCGTCGGGAAGACAACCGTCGCGACGTCCGGGACGATAATCACCGAGACAACCGTGATAATCGCCATGATAACCGCGGTCATAGGGCTAATCTAGATGGCAATCGAGATCACTGCAATGGCAATAACGATCTTTGCCATTACCTCGGTGGATGCGATCTGCGCGCTCGCATTAACCAGAGAGCCGACGATCGAGCATCCCACGAAAGCTATCGCCGTATGGAGTATGACACTGCCCACGGTCTGCCGGGTTTGAAGCAATTTACTCCACACCTTCGCCAAGTTATATGGCCCAAGAATTTCAAGCTCGAGAAACTTCAGAAGTACGACGGCAAAGAAAACCCTGAATTATGGGTCATGCTCTACGAAACCACGTGCAGATCAGCCATGGCTGACGAGCACGTCATGTCTAACTACTTCCCAGTCGCTGTTGGCCATGTAGGTCACCAATGGCTAGTCAGCTTGCCGATGAACTACTTTGATTCCTGGAAGGAGCTTAAGCAAGCCTTCATCGACAATTTCATCGCTACTTGTGAACAATCGGGCAACAAGTACGATCTGCAATGGATCCAAGATCGGAAAGATGAGCCACTGTGCGAGTACGTCCGGTGTTTCTCAGAGATGCGCATCAAGGTCCCATCAATCTTCGACAACGAGGCAATCGAGGCTTTCATCACTAGCCCCCGCTTCCACGATGCCCTAAGAGACAAGCTCCTCTGGAAGAGACCTGAATCGGTCACAGCGCTCCTATCCACCGCTAAGAAATATGCAGACGCCAACAACGCCAAGAAGATAATTATTGAAGAAGCAGCAAGGGTTCCATGCTCCGACCACCCCTCACACCACGATGACTATCGCAGCAACCATGGTCGGAATGACAGTTTTGACCGCTGCAACTAGCGCAGTGACTCCCGCGACCACCACGACCAACGTAATCAGCGGCGTAACTGCCGTGACGATTACAGGAGCAAGCATGCTCGGGAAGACGACGGCGAGGTCAATACCGTTAAAAAGGGTGGCGGACGTCGTAATTACGAAGATGACTATGCTAAAGCATTGAAGGGGCCCTGCCAGCTCCATCCTAAGTCAAACCATACCATGGAGAATTGCCGCGTTCTCAAGTCTATCTATATGCGTCAACAGGCTCCAGATACATCTGACAAGCCTAACGATGCAGCGGAACAGCGCAACGAGGATAATGACAACGACGATGCAGACCCTCGTCACAAGTACGTCAAGCCAACCGATCGCGTGCACACCATCATCGGAGGTAAAGTGTCCATCGAGACCAAGCGGGAACGCAAGCTGCTCACCCATGCTTGCTTGAACGTGGCCAACGCCGGTAACCTCCTCGCCGATCCCTGGCTCCCTCTGTGGTCTCACCGCGAAATCTCTTTCAGCAGGAAGGACCAATGGGCCGCAATACCGGAGCCAGGACATTTTCCCCTGGTCCTCGATCCCTATATCAACAAGGTCCAGTTCGACAGAGTACTGATCGACGGCGGCAGCTCCATCGATATACTGTTCAAGAACAGTCTACCCACCTTGAAGATAGCTTAGGCGGATCTTAAGCTATACAAGGCACAGTTCTGGGGTGTTCTCCCCAGACAGAGCTCTACACCTCTTGGGCAAATCATGCTACCTATGCAGTTTGGGACCCCAGACCACTTCCGCACCGACTATGTCAACTTTGTGGTCGCTGACTTTGATGGCACCTACCATGCTATTCTTGGTCGACCGTCGCTCACCAAGTTCATGGCCATACCTCATTATAGGTATCTGGTGCTCAAGATGCCTACCGAGAAAGGAGTCCTAACCCTCTAAGGTAACGTGTACGTAGCTTACACCTGCGAAGATGACAGTTTCAAAATAGCAGAGGCCCACGACCTCTCTATTCGCATGGCCGAGACCATGCTCGACGCTAAGAAGACCTCATCCGACCACCTAGAGATCCCAGAGCTCGAGGCTCCATGCAAGAACATCAAGTCAAAGGAGCACAAGGTGATCTAGCTGGTCGACGGCGACCCTAGCAAAACGGCCCTTATCGGGGCCAACCTGGATCCCAAATAGGAAGACGCGCTCGTCGGGTTCTTGAGGAGCAATGTGGATGTGTTCGCATGGAAACCTACCGACATGCCCGGTGTACCTCGGAACTTGATCGAGCACTCCTTGAATGTCAACAGCAAGGCCAAACCTATCAAACAGAAGCTACGACGGTTCGCTCGTGACAAAAAGAAGGCGATTAGGGTAGAAGTTACATGGCTTTTGGCAGCCGGATTTATCAAAGAAGTGTATCATCCGGAGTGGTTAGCCAACCCGGTTCTTGTACGCAAAAAGAATAATGAATGGAGAATGTGCGTTGATTACACTGATCTCAACAAACACTGCCCTAAGGACCCCTTTGGCTTACCTCGCATAGACGAGGTCGTAGATTCAACCGCCGGTTGTGAGCTCCTTTCCTTTCTCGATTGCTACTCTGGTTATCACTAGATCACTCTCAAAAAGGACGACCAGCTCAAGACGTCTTTCATCACACCTTGTGGCCCCTACTGCTACACGACTATGTCGTTCGGGCTCAATGAACGCTAGGGCTACATACCAATGTGCCATTCAGGCCTGCCTCGCAGATGAGATAAAAGACGACCTTGTAGAGGCCTATGTGGATGATGTAGTTGTCAAAACCAAGGAAGCACATACCCTTGTTGACAACCTAAAACGCACCTTTGCAGCCCTTCAATACATTCCAATGGAAGTTAAACCCAAAGAAGTGCATCTTCGGTGTTCCTTCTGGTATATTGCTAGGCAACGTCATCAGCTACGATGGCATACGCCCTAATCCAGAGAAAGTCAAAGCTGTCTTAGACATGAAGCCCCCCAAAAAGGTGAAGGATGTCCAGAAGCTTACCGGATGCATGGCTGCTCTCAGCCATTTCATATCAAGATTAGGAGAAAAATGGCTACCATTCTTCAAACTGCTCAAAGCATCCGAGAAGTTTGAGTGGTCGGAGGAAGCAGACGCTACCTTCATGTAGCTAAAACAATACCTTACATCACCTCCAGTCCTCACTGCTCCCAGAGAAGATGAAACTCTCCTACTTTACATTGCGGCAACCAATCGGGTGGTCTCCACTACCATGGTGGTCGAGCGTGATGAGCCAGGCCATGCCTATAAGGTACAACGGCCAATTTATTTATCAGTGAGGTACTCAACGAATCCAAGACCAGGTACCCATAGATTCAAAAACTGCTCTACGCAATACTGATAACATCCCGAAAGTTGAGACATTACTTCGATGGATATCGTGTGGTGGTCATGACCGAGTACCCTTTGGGGGACATCATTCGCAATAAGGATGCGAACGGGCGCATCGTCAAATGGGCAATGGAGCTATGCCCCTTCTCCTTAGAATTTGCAAGCCGTACTACAATCAAGTCTTAGGCACTCATCGATTTCATTGTCGAGTGGATAGACTTAAGCACGCCTGCCTCTCCGGGATCCGATGAATATTAGACGATGTACTTCGACGGCTCTCTCAACATTGACGGTGCGGGAGCAGGAGTTCTTTTCGTGTCACCATCCAAGGAGCAGCTCTGGTACGTCCTCAGGATTTATTTCCCAGCATCTAATAATGCCGCCGAATATGAAGCATGTCTACATGGTTTACGCATTGCGGTTGAGCTTGGTGTTAAATGTCTCTATGTCTATGGAGACTCAGCTCTGGTCATCAACCAACTCAACAAGGACTAGGACACGACCAGTGAAAAGATGGACGCATACTGCAAATCGATAAGAAAGCTGGAAGGCAGGTTCTATGGCATCGAGTACATACATGTGGTCCGAGACAAGAACCAAGCAGCGGATGCGCTGTCAAAGTTAGGATCATCCCGAGCCAAAATCCCACATGGCGTATTCGTCCAAGACCTGCTCATGCCTTCCATCGAAGTGGAAGTTTCCACGATAGTCAAGCCTCTAGACTAGCAATTGGTGGCTATGGTTCCGGCGTCGAGCACCATCGGGCCACCTCCGACCACTCATGAGCCCAACTGGAGAGTACCTTTCATCAAGTACTTAACAGATGGCCGCGGTTATACTGATCGGATAGAAAACGAGCGCCTGATGCGTCGCAGTAAGCAGTATCTACTCGTCAATGGCAAGTTATGGCGCAAAAACGCAAAGGAGGAAATTTTGATGAAGTGTATAACCCAGGAGGAAGGCGAACATCTCCTGGACCAAATCCACTCTGGCTCCTGCGATAACCACGCGGCCTCAAGAACACTAGTCGGTAAGGCTTTTCGAGCAGGGTTCTATTGGCCGTCAGCAGTAGCCGACGCAGAGAAGCTAGTCTGCCACTGTGAGGGTTGTCAGTTCTTCGCCAAGAGAATCCACGTACTAGCACATGAGATCTAGACGATTCCAGCCTCTTGGCCCTTCGCATGCTGGGGACTAGATATGATCAGGCCTTTCAAACCGGCTCCTAGGAAATTTACATGCGTCTTCGTGCTGATCGACAAATTTTCTAAGTGGATAGAATACATACCTTTGGTACAGACATCCTTAGAGAAGGCTGTCACGTTCCTCGACTAGGTCATCCACCGTTTTGGCGTACCCAACAGCATCATCACCGATCTAGGAACTTAGTTCACCAGGAACGCTTTTTGGGACTTTTGTGATGAAAGGAGCATAGTAGTAAAATACGTCTCGGTGGCTCACCCTAGAGCTAATGGACAAGTCGAGCGGGCAAATGGCATGATTCTGGACGCATTGAAGAAGAGGATGTATAGAGAAAATGACAAAGCTCCCAGACGATGGCTCAAAGAGTTACCAGCCGTGGTCTGGGGCCTCAGAACTTAGCCTAGTCGAAACACCAGCGTCTCACCATACTTTATGGTTTATGGCGCCGAGGCAGTCCTCCCACCAGATATAGCTTTCAGATCAGCATGGGTAGAGAACTTTGATGAAGGCAAGGTCAATGAAGTATGGGAGCTAGAAGTGAACAGCGCAGAAGAGAAAAGGCTCAATTCTTATGTACGTACGGCCAAGTATCTTGTTGTTTTGCGCAGGTATTACAACAAGAACATTAAAGAGCGTTTCTTCATGGTCGGGGACCTGGTCCTGAAGTGGAAGATGAGCTAGGCTAGCGTCCATAAACTCGCAACCCCATGGGAGGGACCCTTCATGATCAAGGAAGTCACATGACCAACGTCTTATAGGTTAGCTCACCTGGACGGTACGGACATACCAAACTCGTGGCACATCGACAAGCTTAGACGTTTCTATGCTTAACTACTAAGATATGTACTCCTCTTGTACTTTCAATTTACTTCAATAAAGCAATTATGATTCCTCCGACCACTCAAATGTGTCACTTCGAATTTTATGGTTATTCTAACTTAGCCAGTGAAAGCCGACCACTACTCCTTCTATGGTTTTCAGAGCCGGCCCTGTCTCCGGTTCCTCCCAACACGTGCATGGGATCCGCTCTCTATGTTATGGGTTATCGGTAGGTCCCCCTTGGTTTGACTTGTCTGCATCTATGTGTGCATAGGTCATTGTACCTCACACTCCAACCACATGCCAAGCTAGGGCCGCACAAACTTTTAGGATGATGTGTCGAGCAAAATGGTACAACTAAACAGAACATTAACATGTTCTCACTTAGTTACACCAACATAAAGTTTCAAGCTTAAATACGTTTCATACAAAGCAAACAATCTTATAATGATATACAGTTACGTTATTACAAGCTTGCCTGAAGAGGCTCAAGTTTACAATAACACAACTATGTCCTCCTTCTATAGCTCTAAGCCTATTACATTGACTGGTCGGGGCGCGTGGCACTTACTGCTCGTCGATTCTAACATCCTACTCGAGTCTCGTGGACTCTTGTGCTAGTCAAGCTAAAGGGGATGGCCCCGCTGATGCCTAGCTGGTCGAGACCGCATGCTTCGTTGGTTGGTTTGCAACTGATGGCATTTCCAGCTGACTCGTCAATGGCGTACTCTGTACAGGTGCTGTCCCACCTCCACATAGGCTAATGTCGCCAATTATCTTTGATGACAAGTCTAGCTGGGCCGTCCGAAGCTCCTCTGCCTTGTCTGGGTCTACCTCCTTCGGGTACCTAGCCTCCAGGCGCTTGAGATCGATTAGGGGGTAGTGAGCACGTACCATGCTTAGTACATGGGCACCCGTGTACTCACCCACCTCCTTCACGAACTCTTGGAACCATCCCCACGCTTGTCTACATCTCTCGACCAGTTCGAGCTGGGGCGTCTTTAGCTCTTCCTCTGTGAGCACCGGGTCGATAAGGTCGAGGACGGGGACAATGCCAGTTGCCACTTCTTGGCACCGTTTATTCCATGTGTCCCGCTCCTCGGTGGCCTTGAGGCATCGTGCTTTCCAGCCGTCACGCTCTTTGATCATGGCCTCCAAATGCCTCTTGGCATTGACTTTTAAAACTGAACACCGTATGAGACATCAAAATGTTATGGCACGACAAGACAAGGCGGGCAACAGAATGAGAAAGGTGGTCTGGAATACTTACTTTTCAGTTTCTCCTTCATTTTGGTGGTGTGGTCCTGGAGTTGAGACTGGCTGCATGCCAGTTTCTCATTGTCTTCCTTCAGACGACCACACTCTATGGTCACATGGCTATTCCCCTCTTGGAGGCGGGTTACTTCAGCTTCTAAGCTTGCATTACAGCTGTCACTACCAACAACACAACAATACGTGTTACACACTTGCTGTGATAAAGTAACAACTTACTTATTCTTTCCCGCTCTTTGTTACTAAGCTGGCCTACTAGGTTCTGGTTTTGTGCCTCTAGCTCTGCCCTCTTCTGGTCGGCGGCTTCAAGTTGGTGGCGCAAGTGTTCCACCTCGGCCACCAGTTCTTTGTTATTCGCCGTGATCCCCTCAATCTGGTCGAAGCACCTCTTTCGGTACTTCGCGGTCTTCATCAAGTCCTGCTCATAAATAAGCTAAGTTAGACAGATCAACTACATAACAGGGTCAAGTGGTCAAGCCAAACATACCTGGACTTCTGTCACTAGACGCTTTGCCGCCCGTTCAACTCTTAGGGTCTCTTCGACCTCTAGGATTTCTTCATGCATAACCCATTCATTGTTCCACTAGCGCGACACATATACATGTTGTCGCTTATCTTGGGGATGGCCTAGGACCTCTTCTACTTCGTCCTCTTTAGCCTCCTGTTTGGGGGGCGGCGCTGGTCTAGAGTCTATAGTCTCCGCGACCACCATGGCTTTTCCACGAGCCGTTGCATCTGTAAGAGTGCTCTGTGCCACTTCCGGCTGCTGCTCCTCGGCTTGATCTGGCTCCCTTGGCACCAAGGTATCCACCTTAGTAGGGTTTGTGCTCGAAGCACTTGTACTCTGCTCGGCTATCTTTTCGACCAGCCACTCGGGGACTAATGTCTGGTCGCCCACCTGCTAAGGTCCCGGCGGAGTTCCTTCTATAGGCTCCTCCATGGCTGGCTACTGGGCAGTTTTTCCCGCCATTGCTGGCGAAGTTGTGCCGCACCCGGCTAGCTGGTCGGGGTTCTCGGTGGACGCCGACCTAATATATTAGAGAAAAGTTTAGAAGATAATAGTATTCAATACAAATTAAAAGCTTACATCAAAGTTATAGATACTTACAGCTTCGAAGCGCGGAATGATGTGGTGAAGGAGCGTCTCCTCGACTGCCCCTGCTCCACGTGCTCGGCAGGTTCCACCAAAACTCTTTCCACCATCGGTACAGGCGTTGGGGTTTGATGCTCGACATTTCCTTCGTTTGTCCTCTGTGTTGCAGTGGTCGGTGATGCGATCACTGCTGGCACAGAGGAGCCACCCTGCTCCGTCGACCCCATTTGTCTCCTCCTCTTTTGGGGGACGAGCTGGAAGATGTCCGCATCCTCTGCTTCATCGTCCGAAAGGGGGAAGATGGCTTGGCGTCATTTGTTGGCAGCTAGACGCTTGCCAGCGTCTCTGGTCGATGCATCCTCCACAGCCTCGAGTGCCGCCCAGTGGACGTCGTTGGTCCTGGCGCTAGTCTGGGCAGCTGGGCCAGCAACTTGTGGCCAATCCACACTGGGGGGTGGAGACACGAACACTGCTGCCCAGTCATGACCATTACTCTGAGACACATAACGGAGACAACAGTTAATTTCTTGTTACAACATGATTCTACAGGTAAAAGGAAGCATCATTTACCTTTGGGGGAGGTTGGGCCAGCTTGAAGTCATGCTCGATGTCGTTCAACCTGACATAATTGGGATCGGTCAGGTTGAATAGCTCCCCAATTCTGGCCTTGATTTCTATCTTGTCGAGCGCCTCTTTCCTAGTCCTTGTTGGATCTGCGCTCCCCTGGTACTCGAAGCCAGGATGTACCCTCTTCTAGTAGGGCTAGATCCTTCGGATGATGAAGTTCCTGACCACACTTGGGCCATCTAGCCTTCCCCACGAGATCATCCCGAGTAGTTCGGTGATCTGCTCCAAGTTCTCGGGCTTCTCTGACCAGCTATTCTTCTTCTCTGGAATCAGCCCCACGTCACACAGGGTGATGGTGTTTGGCTCTTCACGGATGTAGAACCACTTCTTGTACCACTCGTCCAATGAGGTGTTCCAGGGGCAGTGCAAGTATTGGGCTTTCATACCGTCGCGCAGATTCAGGTAGACGCCTCCGGCTATCTTCGAGCCACCGCTCCCTTTCTTTCAAAGACAGAACAGGTGGCGAAAGAGGTCGAAATGGGGCTGAAAGCCACCATAAGCCTCGTAGAGATGGATGAAGGTGGAGACAAGAAGAATCGAGTTGGGATGCAGATTGCAAATCCCAATCTCGTAATATAAGCAGAGACCCTGAAGGAAAGGGTGCACTAGAACCCCAAAACCCCTGTTTGAAGAAATCCTCGAACACCACAATCTCACCTGGTTGTGGATCGGGGAAGCTTTCTACTTCCGGTGCACGCCATCCCTGTGAGTGCCTTGTTGTGGAGCACTCCCATGGCGACGAGGTCTTCGATGGTCTGCTCATTGCTCCGCGATTTCCACCACTCCTTCGGCATGACTCCGCCTTTCTTCTGGGCATCTCTCTTCGCCATTAGTTTGTCCTTACTAAGTGGGTGGATGCGGTGGCGAGGGGGATGACGATGATTTTCGGAGAAATAGGGTTCGGCAAGAGGAAGAAGAAGGTTGCGGCGGCAAATGACAATGGGGAACGGTATGAGTAACTTACCAGATCTATATTATAAATAACAAAGAGCTCCGTCATTTCGTCCGCCCAAGATTATTGGGAGACGTGTGCACGTGCCGTAGATGGTTGTTCACATAACCTCGAGATCTACGCCAATAAACGCGCTCCTTTGTTACCAGTGTACGCGCCTCTTCGTTGATAGTGTCAGAGGGCTCACACTAACGCACCTCCATACAGGTGCCAAGTGACTGTTTGCCAGAAAAGAGTAAGAAGACAGAATGACATACTATACCCATCTGCTTTTTTGACCAGACATGTCAGACTAGACTTGGCAGAGAAAGGAGATAAATAAATACACCAAATAAATACATCAATGGCGTTTGTATTTTTGATGCTTGTTTTGTGCTCAAGGATGGATCAGACTTCTATAATGCTCGGGGACCGCCCAGACCACTGCCGTGCTCGGGGACTGCCCAGACCACTACCGTGCTCGGGGACTGCCTAGACCACTGCTGTGCTCGTGGACTGCCCAGACCACTGCCATGCTTGGGGACTACCCAGACCACTGCTGTGCTCGTGGACTGTGAAGACCACTACCGTGGTCGGGGATTGCTCCAACCACTGACATGCTCGGGGACTACTCTGACCACTACCATACTCAGGGACTGCTGCGACAACTGATGTGCTCGGGGACTGTCTCGCCCACTGCTCGCAGAATGGTTCTCCTTGGCTACATGTGATTTGTACTCACATACAGTTGAGAGACATTTATTTAGACCTTGCTACAAGGTTCATACATCGCCTTCCAGCAAGCTCGGGGACTACATCGGTACGATGCACCTACCGGTGCATCTCGTATCACCTGTACGACGATTGGGTTCTCAACTTAACTGGGAATTCTTTTTAGACCCTGACACCACGTGCCTACGTCACCTACTACTAGGCTTGGGGATTAAGTGGGCACACTTCACCTTGCGGTGAATGTGTTTGTTTTTCGACTCCTACGCCTCTGATGATCAAAGACTCTACGCTTCAAGATGCACTTACATTTCTTTTCAGAAATACAAGTAGGCACACTTCGCAGGAGGAAAATCTTTTTCTTTCTTCTTAAGAGCACCATACATTCTTCGGACAACCTACTTCACCGGCGATGACGGTGGTCAGAAATGTCAAGAACTCAAGCCTTACTTGTCGGAGAAGGTTAAAATGGCGTGTCTTAGCATAATACATGGTGCTCGGGGACTAGCTGTGGGGGTATTAACCCCTATACCCTTACGGCTAAGCTTGGGCCGGCCCGGATCGATGGGTCTGGTCCACCTGAAAGACGACGTGTGGCCCAGCCAACCTGATCGGAGTCCCACACAAGGAGTCAAGGCAGATTTGGTGATCAAGCAGGATCCTGGTCGGTTAGAATAGGAATCCTTATCCGGCCAAATATGGCAATTGTAACTGACTAGGATTGGTTTCCAGATCTGTAACCCTGCCCCGGACTATATAAGGTGGGCAGGGGATCCCTCTAAAAAACATCTCTCATTAACATACAGCAATACAAATCAGACGCAGGACATAGGTGTTACGCCTTCTTGGTGGCCGAACCTAGATAAAACCTCGTGTCTGTCTTGCATCACCGTCTTGTTTGTGGCTTGCGCATCTGTCTGCTGACAATCTACTACCTTGGGCATACCCCTAGGTAGACTGCCGACTGTATTTCATCGACACTCGTGGCCTCCACGGGTGAAGCCACCGATAGCCTATGCCAGTAGCTTCATGGCACGGGCTGACTCACGGTGAGCAGCCAACATTTCCACCATCATCTCGGCATGAGTCATTGGAGGCAGCGGTGGCAGAGGAGGAGCTAGAAGTGGAGCCTCATGGCTCTCCCTATTGTCGTGCTCATTGCCCCAGGCACTTTCACCTTGGCCTTCACCAAGACCGTGGCATGCCCTAGCACTGGTGCTCCCGTGATTGGACCTCAGGTTCATCTATAAGAGATAGGAACCATCCATTTAGAACAACCCTCTAGATCAGAAACAAGGGATTAGAGGAATGACAAGACATTTATTAAAGCATTCTTTTAACTTATCATATCAATTTACTAATCCAATTTATACGTGTAGGGGAAATTTAGTTTTAGCAAGATTCTATTATCATGATGCATGCATCAGCCTGTACGCTCACTCAAGCCAAAATATAGCGGCATTCGTAAAATTTTGGCACATCGCACACTCACTTTCTATATGCTAAGCGATTTCTTATGCAACGTAAGTTAGTGTACCTATAGAAAACTAATTAGATAAAACCAGTGCCGCTATCCTAGATAGATCATATTACTAGGGCTTATACTTATTTAGATAATTTTAGCGCATCCAACTTTTCGTAAAACTTTTGTTGGTCAAATTTTAGGTTTTGGAAAAGAGTGATGAAACTCGTAAACTCATTATTGGCTCTGATACCAACTGTGGCAGAACCGTCCGAAATAACGCACTTATGGAGGTGCTTGTCTTCCACCAGACACTAAGCACCCCGAAAGCAAGCTATAGCGGACGAGTTCCATCGGGCACACCCCAAGGGAGAGCCCGAATAGTCCACATTTTTTCCCAAGGATCCAATAATAAGAACGAGTTACAATACTTAACCCATTTCATACATCTAGAGTTCTTAGAAATTCATTATTACATTGCCAAATTCAAAGTGTGGAATATTAAATAGCGGAATAATAATAAACATCTATCGATAATGATAAGGATTTCTCTATGCCCACCGGAAGAATCCTTCACACAATGGGTACTTCTCGAGTTGAACCTGCAACAGGGGTAAATAAACCCTGAGTACACAATGTACTCGCAAGACTTATCCGACTAGTGGGAATAATTTTCCGACTCCAATGGATATGCAAAGCTTTATGGCTTGCTAGATTTCTTTTTGCAGAAAGCAATTCTAGTAGTGAATCCTTACTTATGTTATTATTAGCAGTCATGATTAATTTATTATCTAACCATTCTATGTAAGCACCCGTTCTACTTTCAAGCAAGGGTTGAGCAATTAGTTCTATTTCATCACCTTTCATCTTTTAGTTCTTACTACGGTGCTAGACTGTAGACAAGCCGTACCAGAACACCGGTGATTCGTGAATCAATGCCCCCAGCTAGGTACCCCAAAAATACATGCCCCACTTATACCCCAGGCATAAGCAGGATCAACCCATCACCCTCCTATCATGGGGTCCAGGTCCCCGTCTAAACTTGGACTCCAAGCCCCTGTTCCTATGTCCCGGACTTAGTGCAGTGCAAGGACCTCCACCATCCCTACCTCCAATCAGTCAGTCCAGAAAGAGCCAGAATCCACGACAAGAGAGCCACAAGTCTTTTCTGCCCCCATACCTAAGTATGTGCTCGGGATAATAAGTCTGTGACTTGCCTAGAACCTAATGCAACGGCCGGTCCTTAACCAACACAGACAGAGAAAAAGTGTAACCAAGCTATGCCCTGTTGGCCGTAGGACACAACCTCTTACACACACCAATACCCAAACCGTATCCCTGCCCGGTCTCTATTTTCCTTTCCACCATTTTATCATGAGTGATCATAATTATCACATATTGTGAGTAACGACAGGTTACTCACACTACAGATACCTTGAGCATAGCAGCTACTCGACCTATACTAGTAGGACTCATAGGTAGGTATATCTAAGCATGTAGTTTCCATGAAATGCCTATAACGTAAATGCACATCATATATATATCCAGTGATCATTCAAAAATAGGGGTTATGCACTAGGGCGTGCCTTGGGCAGGTGATGTGTCAACAAAGTCAGCAATGAATGGCTCCAGGGCTCCCTCCTATATGAGAACCTCTTCCTCGTACTCCTCAACAATCTCCTCTTAGTCATATTCGTCCGCAGGCACAATCTCTACCAACTCATGATCTACATGCATGAAATGATGATGCAACACTTAGTAATACGACAATAGCAACTCTTAAAATATGAATACATCTATTAAGCTACTAAGCTAGTTCTACCAACTAAGGTGCTATGCTACATATTGTTACCACTAACAAGTATGAAACATGGCATATACTATCTTAGCAACTAAAGACATTCTTACTCTTAATACCGATTTACCCTATATATATGATAAAACAAGGAGTACTAGCTATTCTATTTATCAACCTACTCTGGGGCTACAAAAATTACAGTGCGTGCATAATAATCTAATGAGCCTACTATAAAAATTTCATGACTCAAGCTATCATCAATTTGCCACAAAAAATCCTACAAATATTAAGCTAAATAATACTAAGCTTTCTAAAGTGAATTTATGAGTCTATCATTACCACAACTAACTATAAACTAACTACACCAACAGATAGATACATTTTTGTGAACCTAACAAATTTTGTATCACTATTTTTGGACATCTACTGAATTTACTATAATTTTACAAAGTTTAGCTCAAAACTAAATTGAATAAACATTCATAACTTCACTGAAAAAGGTAAACCGAATCCACCCACGCGGCCCACTGCGCGAGTGGCTCGGCCCACTCCACTCGGCATGCGTGCGCTTGCGCTCCACCAACACGGCCCACGTGGGGGCGTGGCCCAGCCGAGCGATGATGGCCCATGACGAGAAGGCCCGCGCATGCTGGTACATTTGCTGAAACACCCTTTCTCTAATACCGAATCTAACCAAGGTCCACAACACTATTCCATTAGTCAACTATCTTACAATTCCAACCCTCCCCCTTTCCTTCTTTACCATGGCCATACCCTCGCCCCCCCCCCGTGCGCCCACCGACGTGGCGGCGCTAGCACCGGGTGGTTATGCCGGCTAGACCAGCCCTTCCCCGCCCAATCTAAGGAGCCAATACTAGCCTAGGCATGAACGCAAAGCACTGGGCGAAGAAAGCATGAGCTAGTATGCCATAGTAAGGCCAGTCCATGGTGGTGGAGCTCCTACAACAAGGCGGTGGCGTTCCAGGGAGTCACAACAACGTCGAGGTAAATACGGCAGCGAGTGAGCTCTAGGCACTCACCATGGACCCAGAAGAGGTGGCGGTTCGACCAGAGGCGGCCCGAGCGAAGCTGGCCACGTGTGCATGGATGGTGCGGTGGTGCGCCGTAGTGGCAAGACTACATCAGGGGTGGCTATGTGGTGGTAGCAACTTGGCAAGGGTGCGCAGGGTGATGAGTAGGTGGAGGCAAAGTTGGTGGTGCAACGAAATGAACGCGAGCAGCACTGGAGTGGGGGCCTTGCCATCGACGCGTGCCACGATGGTCTTAACGCCTCGGTGGGAGGAAAACTCCAAATTGGAGCATGGCACAGTAGGGATCATGGTGCGATGGGGTTGGGTGGCTAGCTGACTACACCGCGAAGCCATGGACTAAGTTAATTGGACCGAGGTGGCTCCACCAAGCCAAATTGAAGGCACGGGTCCAGCGACCATGGCGATAGAGGAACAGGGAAGGCAGGCATGGCTTGGCTCGTCGTTGCCATGGCGAGACATGGCTATCAACTCGGTGCACAATCGCGCACGTGCTATAGGCCCTAGGGAAGCAGCCAAACACGCTAAGGACGGTTGGCCGCATTGCCATAACTCATAAACCGATGGCAGCTCAACCCTATGTGCTGTAGTGGATGGCGCCGGTCTTAGGAGGCAGCATCATAGCGTCGCATCGAGCACGGATGTGATGGCAATGCAGGTGGGGCAAGCCCATGCGTGGCAAGGCGATGTGTGGGAAGGGCCATGTGCCGGTCGTAGCAGGCCAAGTGTGGCCACGTGCGCACGGTCTTGCGCAAGCGAGCATGAGGTGGTAGAGCGGCCAGGCGGACATGATGGCGGTGGCAGAGCGACCTAGGTGGACGCGGCGCGAGCAGTGCGAGGACATGATGTAATGCAGGTAGCGACACGACGAAGCAATGACAGCGGACTGGCCAGGGCAACAGGCCCATGACGACGGCGATGGCGGCAGAGCAGACAGGCCCACTGGCGCGGCGTGCGCGCATGTAAGTGAATCGCGTGCTTGGGCACGGCAGCAGGTGGTAGTGACCAACAGCGTGGAGCTAGTGGTAGGACTAGCCAGCGCGGTGGCACGCATGCAGGCATGCGCGTCGGTCGCCTGGCATGGCGATGCCAAGTGCCGAGCATGGTGACCGCACCCAGATGCTGCAACAGTCTAGAAACACATCATGCACGCTTTTTTAAAAGCGTCCCAAAAATCCAACCCAAAGCTTCAATTGCTAAACCACCTATTCCATTCTCAAGAAGGCTTGTTAAGATACTAAAACAAACTCTAAGACCATACCACTACTTAGCCCAATTCTTCTATAAAAATTGCTGAACCTAGCTTCGTCAAAGCGTCGTCCGACTTAGGAAATTCGACTAAGTCTCAAATGGTTTAGCGTCGAATTCGATTTCCAAGCTATTCGATACGCTAGCTAGTGAATTCTGTTCTCGACCGCAAGTATTTCATCATCACCTACGAAGCTTATACTACAAACTTTATTAAAGTTTCATACATGCGTTCTATAACATTTTTGTTCCATAAAAATTCGTTTAAAACCCTAAGTGATATAACGCGACATGAAATATAACATTTGTTTCGTGTTTCTGATGAACGTTTCAAGTTACGTTCAATGCTTTACACCATATATTACATACATTCACATATAAATATAATGCTCATGCATTGTTTTAGCAAAAGGCTGTGCAGTGTAACACCGAGGGTGTTACAACAGGTGAATGCTAGGGCTGACACTTGTGTGTGGAAACCTCCTGGTGGGCTCAGCGAGGATTTCCTTACGATGCGGACATAGAGTTATTTATAACTTTCACCCAAAAATGTTTTACAAAGGAAAGAATTACAATCTATTATCATTCCATGTATATAGATGCTCCTCATGTTATCGTTTGAACTGTCATTACCTAAATTTTGGTTTTCGCTGAAAACTATGATAACATTGTATAATCTGTTGTTATAATCAATTGGTGTAATACTCTGATGTTGCATTAAAAGAGATGTAAGAAATGGTTAAGCATGTTGTAAGCTTTATCCTCTCATTTATGATCCTGATGGAAAAATGTGGATTTTTGAGTTCTCCCTCGGGGTGTGCTCGATAGAACTGCCTGATGTAGCTCACCTTTGGGGTGCTTAGTGTCTAGTGGAAGACAAGCGCCTCTGTAAGTGTGTTATTTTGGGTGGTCCTACCACATGGCTCCCCCTGTTGGAGTCAGACTTGGAGGGCGACTCTGATTCTTTTGCAAGGAGGTTGTGGAAAGATTTCATGACATATTCGGTCATCCCCATGAACTCATCGTTCATGGGGGATGGGGGCATGCGTTGCGCCATAAGGTGGCCAATAGTCTTGGTGGCGTTGTGCAGATAGAACAGGAGCGCTATCGGGGTGCTCTAGATGAGGTATTCCGGGGAAAGCGGCTCTCCTTCGGAAGCTGCGTCATGATGTTGGCGAACGAGAAGGTGAGGCGGCCTAAGTCCTCCCGAGACATTCAAGGTCCCAGGAAGGCATTGAGCTGGCGTTCTAGCCTCCCGTAATCGAAGCCAAGGAGCTGGTCACTCCCGAGAGCATGGGCCTCCGGTGCGTGCAGCCATAGCTCCTCAAGCGCATCGGCGATCGCATCAAGGCCGTTGAAGTGGAGAGGTTGGATGGCGATGGGAGCCTGCACCAACTCTCCCCCCATTGTGATGATGAAATCTAGGTTCCCAAAGCACACATCCGCGCCTAGGACCCAACTAACGCCATGACTAGCCACCCAAGGCCTGATGTGGATGTCAAGACGCGCAAAAAGCCCCTACCTGGTATGTCAACTATCGGTGTTTCGAGTTATCAACTAATAAATTTCTAGTATTGCGCATCTGGCTCGGATGGTGTGCTTAGAGGACATGAGGTTTATACTAGTTTGGGCAAAAAGTCCCTATGTTCTATTCATCGCTGCTGCTTACTAGCACTGAAAGTTTATAGTAGGGGTTACAAACGAGCGAGAGAGGGATAGATCCCAAGTCTCTGATGTGCGTGTGCTCCTAAGGCATGTTAGGGCATGTGTTTTGATGTCTACAGCCGTGTAGAGTGGTGAACCGCCATCCTCTCTCCTGGGGTGTCCTGGTTCCCCTTTTATAGATGAAGGGGAAGAGCAGGTTACACAAAGAGAAAGAGGGAGAAGACCAAGGAGAGGAAGGCTTCCAGGACTACCGGGCCTTTCTTCTCCTTTATGTGGGTCCCGCTGACACTGCAGATGGTGATAGGGACGGCTCCACACCGGGTGCCTATTCGCCGCTGATGCCACGCCCCCATGTTGTCAGCAGGTCGTGACGTCCCATTCTGTCCCGGTGGGTGACGTGGCGAACTAGCATGCTGGTCAGCAACCGTACAGGGAGTAGGCATCATAGTGACCATGCATCCGTCACTATTGGTGGTGTGAGTTCCTTGGAGTGACATGTCTCAGGCACGGGTCATGTTGAGATGTGCCCGCTCCCTGCACGATGCCAAAAGTTTGACCTTGGGTTGTACTTTTTGGCCTATAGTGGTTGGCGGTGGTACGGGCTTCCGTCAGGAGCCGTGCCTAAGGGGTCGGGCGAGATGGAGCCCCCGACCCAGAGGCCGGGCAAGGCGGAGCCCCCAACCCAGAGGTCGGGCGAGGCAGGGGCCCTGACCCAGAGGTTGGGCGAGGCGGAGCCTGCGCACCTAGGAGTCGGTTGGAGTTGTAGTCGCGCTCTTGACTGCTTGGATGAATCAATGTTGATGACCATTAGCTCCTCCTCTTTGGGTACCCTAGTATTGGTCCTCGACACCTAGGTACAGCCACCCTCGCGCAACCTTCGCATTAAGATATAGTGATGTTGCAATAATTCTACCCTAATATTGTATCAATACCTTTTCAGAATGTTGCATGCATCATACCGCATCCTTTCCCGTATATATGGTCAACATTGTATTTAGATATGCTTGCTAAAGTGTGAAAGCAGCACTCACCTCGCATTGTGTAGTACCGTCTAGACATTAATGAGGCAGAGAGAGGGAGAGAGATAGCTACAGCATGTTGTAACATCTAAAATCGCCTTATAAAATACTAAGGAATCCTACTGCAAGCGTGCAATATAGTAGAAGAATGTTCGAAACAAAATAAATCACTTGTTACAACATCAAAAAACACTTCACGATATCCATCTCCATCCCGATAAAAACAAATTAGTAACATCCAGAGAAAAATCATTTCATCTCCATCTTGATAAGAACATATCAAAATCTGCTGATTATGTGATGCAATCATAACAACAAAATCAACTCCAAATTAGAACATCTAGTTAGAGCTTCTACAACATGAATAAATCCCCTAAAATCAAATGTCGGAACATTAGAAATCATGTGCTAGGATGAAACATGTCTTGATGAAGAGGGAAATCCAGCCCCCAGGCAATGTGACCCTCACCCACTTCTCAACATCCACTATCTCTCTAGCCATGTCCTCATCTTCACTGTAGAAAAAGTAGATTCACAAGGGGAGTGCTAGCCAGCCCCCACCTTGCCATGGTCATCTCGCCCTTTTTGCTGAATCTGGTTCAAAAGGTGGAGGAAGCTCAAGCTCTTCCCTAGGCTGAGCAGTCAGCTAGTGTATAGTGTCTGTAGAAGATGCTAGACGCCAAGCATGTGACTCCCAAGTATGGCCAAGCGGGCGTGATGGCAAGGGAGGAAAGTGGACAGACGCCACCAAGAAGATGTGGTGGCAAGGGAGAAGGTGGGCATCAGACGAGCAAGCACAATGTGCAGGGCAAGCATGTTAGATGGGAGCTATTGAGAGCAATCGTTGGATAGAGAAGCAATTGAAGAGAATATTGGGCCATTCATGAGCCATTCACATATGGGTGAAAAAATATTATGTGGCCCAACTGATCTGCTAGGAAGAAAGTTTTGTCTGGATGTCCTACCCCAAGTATTTCCGTTGTGCTTTTGAGGGATCTAACTGTGTGGTTGGCCTTTAGCTCTAATTTGACCCTTTTTGGGTCCTGTTGTTACGTTTTCTAGGGATTGGACGATTCCATCTCATGCGTGTGGTTTTGCGCCCCTGCATTTTATGTATTTTATGTGATGGGCTACTGATTTTCTATAGTGCATTGGCAGGATGTATAAAGTGAAAAATGTTTGTTTGTGCTACATGTGTATGCTCTGTTGTGGTTTTGACATATCTCGTAATGTGATTATTTTATTTTTCTCTTGGAAGAGAACGTTCTGGTCAGTACGACATATCGTTCTAGACTTCATTAAATTACTATAAAAATAAGGCTATATAGTAATTATATATACTTTCTTTGCCCTAAAATAGATGACCTTATAGGTCAGGGCACAATAATTTTTGTGGAGTGAAAAAGATATGATGCACATAAAACAAGAAAAATAGCGATCTACAGAGGAAAGAGAAAAATATATCGGGAAAAGAGAGATACATTGAGATGCTATAATATCAAGTATTTTGAGACAAAATTTGAATCCTACGAAGTCATTTTATTTGGGATGGTGGGAATAATATATTAATTATTCTAAACATACATAGACTTATATTTAATATATTATCGTATAACTCAACAAATTCATAAAATTGGTATAAGTAGTGTGGAAAAAGTTCTAACTTGTTATTACTAGCAGGAGCGACTGTACTCTCTTGGTCCTTGTGGCTCACTAGAAATGATAGTGTTTTTGACATGTTCGGTCCCTGTAGGTCTTATTCAGGGCAACACATTGGTTTCGGTTTTAGGTTCAGTTGCAACGAAGTGAAGAAAAGAAATAATGCACATACAAGGCTTGCCAAACCCTAGAGACATCGGCTTTGGCCTTTTTCCCTCTTATATGGATGGCCATTATGTCTAGAATTATGAATTGAGTTTCCGTTTTTTTTGTGAGTCTATTTTAAGCATGAGTGCGAGAACTTCTTTGTATTGTAATAATATAATCTGGTTCCTCACTCTTTTTTGTGTCTGCTTTAAGCATGAGTGTGTTATGACCGAGGATGAAGCCAGTTGTTTATTCTATTATCTAAAAAACAAATTCATTAAATTGGGCATCAAAAGAATTATTACTTGATTTTCAGTTAGTATTTGTGACCGGTATGGGCGCTATTAGTCGGAATAGTCGGTAATGATCAATATCTATTGATATTGAGACCGTTATGAAATGACTATGTTTTCATACCAGTTTAACCATTGGTATTATGTACGAGAGATATACGGAACATTTATACAGACTACCGGTATGAAAATGGTATTGATATGCTTCCTGATAGAATAGGCTTAGCGTGGCATCTTGTTCCGCTGTTGGTGAGCCTCCTTAAGATTTTTTGTTCAAGCGTCAGAGGCTAGAGCGTGCTTGGTTGCAAGCCAATTTTTGCTAAGCCAAAACATAAGCAAGTTCAAAAAATTTGACATGTAATTGGTTTGCTGCTAAAATATTGGCGATTCTTTTCAAAATTTGGCAAATATTTTTCTCTCTTGCTGATAGCAAACTAAGTAGTCAAATACTAACTTTGATTAGCTTACCAAAATATTGACTTACTCTAATATTGATCTACCCATATTCTGATTTACCATAAAATTAACATGGCAGATAGTGTGTTCTAACTCTTCTGGCCTGTTCGTTTCGCTGAAAAAACAAATCGAAATAGCTGATTTATTGTAAAAGAAAAATATTATTTTAATTTAAAATAAATTAAAAAAATAAATTATAAGAGAAACGAACAAACCCGAGACGGTGGCATCTATGGCTGGGCCTGGCAATGGCAAGCCGCATTCATGGCAGCCAGTGTCGTGCGAGCTGATTGGTCCACGCGAGCGAGCCGAGCAACGAGCCACGCCCACGCGGGAGTTGCTCCATCTCGCGCGCGTTCGATCACAGGGAGCTCCACGCGTCGGCCATCCGAGGTGCTCGAGGATCGGGGTCCACGTGAACCCACCGGTGTCTTCTGCTTCCTATCCCTAGGAATTGGAAGAGCCTTCTCTAGTCTTGAACCTCGACTACTCCGGGGGAAAGTACTGGCGCAGCAGCACAGGAGCGCAGCGGTCGAAGTCTTCTTCGATCAATAAACTCAACAAGAAGGTGCATTTTACTGTCGTCTCATCAGGCAGGCGATCTGATCGGCGACATGTCCTGAACGTCGTATCGGGCTTTATTTGATCATCTGCACAGGTATTCTTCTACTTTTCCCTGAACTCTAGAGTTAGAGTTTATTGATTTCGTTTCGGATTTGTGTTCGATCAGTTTGTGGTGTAATAAAATCGGACGGTATTGTTTGTTTTGTTTTCTGGACTTTGATTTTTTGGATATATTTTTTTAATATGGTTTCAGAGTAGTTTGATGGGGGGTTTTCTCGATGTAGAAATTTCTGCTTCGCAGTCATTTTTTTTTTGAGGGTTTGTGTCTTCGTGATGATACTAACCCATCTAATTGCTGTTCGTCTTGATGCCTTTCTCTAGTGCCTAAGGTGACCATTTATTTTTTTGGTGTTTTTGGTGGTTTCATCCTTAGATCAGGGGAGGAGGAAACGAAAACTTGGTGGGGATGATCGGCTCTGCTCCTGATTCGGCCCGCCGGAAGCCGAGTCACGGCAGTGCCAACGATGAGGTGCGGGATGGTGGCACTGTGGTAAAGAACACGAAGAGGTCCGCTGATGCCTTCACAGAGAAGAGGAAGAAAAAGGAGCATTTGTGCAGTTCCAACCATGGGAAGGATAGGGACATACGGAATGGCGACCAAAGGATAAAGAATAGCAGGGTGCCTGCCGCATTATGTGAGAAGGGGAGGGAAAAGGATGGCCTGAACAAAACCAACAGCAAGAAGATGGTGGGTGTTGACCTGGACAAGAAAAAGACGATTACATCGAATGACTACAGTAAGGTTGAGGGTAAGAAAAAGGTCAACATCGCATCCCTTGAGAAGGAGAGGAAGAAAAAACTTCCCAATGCCAGCACTGGGAAGAATACGCGAAGGGATGATGGCGAGGGAGGGAGGATCATGAGTAACTCTGATACTAAGGTGAAGAGCAAGAAAGTGTCCACCACATTATCTGAGAAGGAGAAGAATAAGGAAAAGCTGAACAAAACACACAGAGAGAAGAAGATGCAGGCTGCTGACAGCAAAATGAGGAATCACGACAGTGGAGTGAACAAGGGGAAGGTGTCCACAACATTTTGTGATAAAGAAAAGAAAAGGAAAAGGCCAAACAATACCAACAGTGAGAAGGAGACTGCGCCAATCACATCTGCTGTTAAAGAGAAGAAAATGAGGACCACTGAGAGCATGGAGATTAAGATGAGACATGACCGACAGAATAGGAGAAATGTGCCACTTGATGTATCCAACGAGAAGATGGATATATCAAGTCACTCTAACTATAAAATAGGGAAGAGGAAATTACTACACACACAATTGAAGAAAAAAAAGAGGATGCAGTGCAATGATAGTGATAAGAAGATTCACAGTGCCAAGCTGAAGGAACTGAAAATATTTAGCTGCGGCAAGGAAAAGGTTAATCAGGCTTCATTCGCATTTTTTAAAGTCATGTGCAACAATTTCGAGAAATTTCTGGTATGGTTTTGTTTCTTGCTGCTTTCCATTACAGTTCTTTGTTTCTCTCGTACACGCAGGAGGACTGTGTATCATTTCACTAATAGGTAGAAAAAAATGGTCTGAATACATGCCGATTCCACGGCTTGGGCTAGTTTTTTTTTTTTCATTCGCGCCCTTTTAATTAGATAAAAACAGCATGCTATATCATTTTTTTGACATGTCTGGATTCATTATAGTATCCTTTTCTTTTCTTTGTGTTATGTCATGGTTCCTACCAAACATCATGTGCATGCATATATTTGTGCAGGTGATACCACTAACTGTTGCACCCAGATTGGAGTATTTGACTAATCATCTTGTATTTCTTAAAGATTCAGAGGGAAAATGTTCAGTGGTCATGGTATCGAAGGTCGCTGGTTCCCTTGCTTTTGATCAGGGATGGGATATTTTTGTTTCAAACCATTTGATTAAATGGGGTGAGTTTCTGTTGTTTGAGTATATTGCTGAGAGTACATTTTCTGTGCGGGTTTTTGGTACAGACTCTAGTGAAAGACTCTACTTCAATGCTGAGAGCACAACTAAAGGTGAAAGAAAGAAACAGACATGGAGTAATATGTCACCTGATGATTTGGTCTTCAACGATGGTAGTTCAGAAAACATAGATAATGGAAACTATGTTTCTGGCGAAAATCCCAGGACCAAAGTGCCTCAAACTGGTCATGTGACTTACAATACAAAAAAAGACCCTAAACCAGTTGAACATGTGGTTGGATCTAGACTAGTGGCACAAGATAACAATGGAAATTTGATTGATCCACAGTGCAAAACAAAGGGCACTTCTCCACTGTGCAGCAAAGGAAAAACACTAATTATGCTTATAGATTCTGAAGATTCTGAACCTTTAGAGCATGAAAATGGGGATACAATGAATCTAGCCATATCAGGTGCAGATTCAGATACAAGTCTTGTGGCTGTTAATACCAATGAAGACCCTATAAGAGCTCAGAGTGGTATTGGGAATGGACCCTCAGTTGTACTAGCTGACGAGAAGGGGAGTTCCCCTGAAATTGAGTGCGGAACCAAGTCCATTTCAACAACATGCAGCGAAGGAAAAACAAGATCTCAAATAATTATAACTGCTACAGCTCTCTTGGATTTACATGATTCAGATGAAGATTTAGGAAGAAAACAAAGAACAAATGCCATTCCTTTAGATTCTATCACGACTGTGGTAGATTATCATAATCATAGCAAGACGAACATTATCCAAAACTTTTACAGAAAATATGAAGCTCCTGGAGGTTTTCGCTGCTTGGAGAAGTGGAGGAAGGATGTTGTGAACAATCAAGCATCTCTTGATTGCACTGTACCGATTAAACCTGAAAACCCACAAAAAAATGACAGCATGTTGGTTGATGGTTATGGTTCAATTGAACTAAACCCTGTAGATGAGTACATTTGTTCGGAGGGCAATCATGAATGTGTCCAACCAATATTCACCATGCCCATCAAAGAACCATCAAGTGCTGATAGAGTAACCAATTGTGGACACGATGGGACAGAGATCGACTATAGCATCAATGAGAAAGATGGAGGTCTGATTCATCTCATAATTTTTTTATGATTTCTACCATTATAGGGCTTGTTTGGATGCACTCGTATCTACCTCAATCCACGTGTAATCCACGTGTGCTGCAGTGGATTGGGGTGGAAATTAACTAACTTACATCCTAATCCACTCCAATACACATGGATTGAGGTGGATACGAGTTGTGCTGTTTCATTCAAAATAGAGTTTATCGTGGAGGTAAATGATTTTTGTAGTAGAAATAACTAATTTCTACATCATTCTATAGGTGCTTCTGTTCTACTTGAAGCAAAAGGGGAACGATTGGAACCTATGGGAAGCATTGTACATAGCCAAAGTAACAATGTCCCGTTGTGTGCGAACCCTATAGTTCCGGGTAAGGATGGTGCACCAGGACTAACCCCTATTGGGTCTGAAGGAAGTTGTGCCTTTATTGAATCAATGCTCACAGGGCCCATTGAGAAAACCTCAAGTCCTGACGAAGTATCCAAATGCAGCAGTAGCACGATAGAGATCGAACATAATGTCAATGGAAAAGGTGGGGATGTGCTCTTAACTTTCTAGTATTATTACTTCAATTGTTTTTCTTTTAAAATTCTCTTGGTTGTTTATTGTGGAGATAATTGTTGTTTATAGCATATTATTGAATCTATGTTTGGTAGGAACTACTGTTCAATTTGAAATCCAAATGGATCAAGTGGAGCCAGTGAGGAGCAGTGTACGCAGCAAAAGTTGCAACATTGTTCTACGTGCCAACGAATCAGGTGAGCTTATTTTATCTTGTTTTGTTTCAATGTAAAATTAAAGAGTGGGTAACTTGTTTTGTTTGTATATAAAATTAAAGAGTGGGTTTCTGATTGGATAACGTGTTTCTAATTAGTCTGTTGGATTAATCCATGCAGAACATCGTTCCTCCAAACAGGAAGGTAGAATGTCTAGTAACACTGAGGTCCCAGAGCCTTCGTTGCCTATGAAGGACGAAATTCTGAAGCTGGATTGTCATTCTCCACCAGAGATCAACTCGCAACTGTGCATTCCTGATACCACTCAGAAATGGCTTGTGAGTTGTGCAGATTCCATAAATAGTCTTCTTTCACTAATGCCTGTATATCTTTTGTACTTTCGTATCGGTGCAATCAAAAGCATCCTTGCAAAAAGGAAGAATTGTGGAGTTGTGACCTCTTGCTCCCCAAGGACTCACAAAAAAAAAAACCACAAACAGCGACCGTGAGCAAAACAATATTCACTAATTTAACATTATTCAATTACTGACGGTTTTGAACAATGGATGGTTGTTATTGCGGCCATGATGATGTAGAGGTTGTGGACTGTGCAAATGGAAGCATACATTTTAATTGGGCCGCAATACTAGCATCACTTGAACTGTTTAAAAACTGTAGAGTAACGCCTTTTTATACTTACGGGGTTTGGACCTGAAGTTCATAATCTTTCTAGTTGCCTAAATGCCCTCAGTAGGTTGTTGTAAAACATGTTGGTCTGCTGAGATCATGGTGTGTGGATTTGTAGCACTTGTTTTAAGACTGCTTGTAGAGTGTATTAGATTTTATTTCTCTAAATATTGTTCTGATGACAGTTCCGTCCTTATTTG
Source organism: Miscanthus floridulus (assembly GCF_019320115.1). Classification (NCBI taxonomy): domain Eukaryota; kingdom Viridiplantae; phylum Streptophyta; class Magnoliopsida; order Poales; family Poaceae; genus Miscanthus; species Miscanthus floridulus. Next base: position 179,198,589 of record NC_089587.1, on the reverse strand, counting down.
TTGGGGCTATTAGATTATTCCAGTTTGATGCTTCGTTGGCCTCATTCACCTGTTCATAGTTTCTAAGTTCTTATTATATAAGTAAGTTTCTGATCACATCGCTGAAGGTGTTTCTGATCAATGTTCCTCCAGGACCTATCCAAGTCGCTTTCCAGTGCAGTTAGACAGAGAAGGCATCATTGGGATGTTATAATGCTGAAGGATCCCATGAAGAGATTATGGCCTATTATTTACCATGACAGCCCAATATTTGTGGGCTTCACGGCGGGCTGGAAACATTTTGTTGCAGCAAACAACCTCGAGACCGGGGATGTCTGCGAGCTTATTAAGGAGTCAGACGATGATGAGCCGGTGTACTCTGTCCGGATGCGTGGTAAAATTTAAAATCCCACTTCATCGGTGCACTTCTCTTAGGTGGGCTAAACTTTGTGATTTAACTTTTTTTACCTATGAATCAATCAATTGGTACTATAGCTGACTCTTCTTTCCTAATAACCCTTTGCGACTTGAGAGTGTGCAGGCCTCAGGAAGCTTGCTTCAGTCGAACTACTAGGCGGATCTTGTGAATACCATGTGGATCTGCCGTTTTTTTGCAGGAAGTCGTGGGAAAACCTTGTGGATCTGGTGTTTCTGCGTGGGCAGTGACTGGTGAACTTTTGACGATCCACGTCCTAAGAACTATAGAAGTCAGGCAGGCTGGGAGCATGGGACTGCACCTGCACCTGTCATATTTATCAGTCGTTGGAACTGATACGTTTGTTCTGTGTAGTGTAGTAGTGTGTAACCATAACCATGAACCGTGACGCTGTAGGATAAGACGACCACATGCGCTGGCCAGGGTCGCTTTTGCTCTCGATCTGCCGCTTGATCCTGGTAATGTTTCGACCATGAGCATGACTGAACTTGATAAAGATTTCGATATATAATAATATATTACTGTTACTATTGTTCTCTTGCCTCTGTGGATTCGTTTTTACACCTAATTAAAATTCTTTATATACTTTGCGAGTTGCGACAAGGTTAAGCATTCTTTCCTAGAGAAAATGCATGCAATACGAGGATGTTGAGCCGCAGCGCATGGACTGTGATGGTGATAGCACAGGGTTATGTTCTTGCTGTCCTCAAATAAAACCCACAGATGTTCGCATGGCATCTGATATCCTATGCCGTGGAGGCGATGGAAACACTGGAAAGCTAAGCACAGTTGCGGCGGCGCTGACCTGACCGTCGCGCTCGCGCGCGGACGCGCTGGACCAAACCAAACCATCCACACAAGCCCGTTCTACACACCAAGAGAATACTGTATGTAACGAGGCCGACGAAACACCGGTGCACATAATCAACGGCTGCCCCATTGCGACTCTGTTCTGGCAGAGACTTCATCTACCAGAAATGATGCAATTCACAACTGAATTCTTACATACCATCTCAACGACTGGAGGCATACCTACTGATGAGTTCTCTGAGGAGTTCTCTGCCTTTATAGCGCTGGGTTGCTGGCACCTGTGGAAGGCCAGCAACGGAAAAATCTTCAGACAAGAATCCACTTCTGTTGATCAGGTGCTAATAAACTGCAAGATTGATGCAGAACAATGGAGGTTCAGACTTCCAAGAAAGAAAAAGCAAGTCGCCGACGTATGGTGCCATATCTTAGAAATGGCTAGAACAGGTCAGGGCTGAAACATTGGACCATAGGCTGTTTTAATCGCTTAGGAAAATTGTAACCACCTCAGTGTTTCTATAAACAATATTTGTACATTATGAGGCCGTTCGGAGCCATTATAATCAAATAAATCAGGTGGAGAACGTCTCCCCCGTTGACCATAAAAAAAACAAGCCCGTTCTGAACAAGCGACGTCAGCGCTAAACGACTCGCGGCGACAAGACTCAGCTCGGCGTCTCCGTCCGCACCGGTGGTCGCCCAACACCCACGCGCTGCTACTGCTACTGCTAGCCGCCCGCATTGATCGATCCCCTTCCCCTCTCCTCTCCCACCTGCCCCTGCCCGGATTGAAGCCGATTTTATGAGGCCGCGCCGCGCGTGCGTTAATGCTGCCACTGCCAGTGCCCGGCCCGGCTCGACACGCCACTCCCCGCTGGCCGCAGGCGTCTCAGCAGTCAGCACGACGCCTCGAGCCCTCGACTCGACTCGACGGACAGCGAGTACCGAGCAGGGCGGGACGGGGCCGTGCCCGTGCGGTGCCGAGGCCCAGGGGTTGGGATTTCCGGCCGCCGCCGGCGACCACATCCCAACGCTGTCTTAATTTCTTTTCGGTAGAATTAGTTGCGTAGCATAAAAAATCACAGTCTCCGTAAAATATCACCGAAAGTTTGACGCTCCGTAAAATATCATCGAAAGATTGAACCATGAACTGAGAGTAGCATTCTGTTAAAATAAAATCACGGGAGTAACGGAAGCCTCCATCGCGCCCGTACGCGATGTTGTCGCGGATGCTCGCTGTGAAAAGGAACGTCTCAATGTTGTCGCGGATGCTCGCTGTGAAAAGGAACGTCTCCTGCCGCACCCCGCCACCACGTGCAGCGCCCGCAGGTTGTGCTTGTGCACGTCCTTGCTAGATAGGACTATAGGAGCACGCGCCAGGACGTGGGCTCATAGAACCACTGCACCAGCGCCAGTAGGTTCCAGGGCCTAGAAGCACGTGTCCTTGCCGAGTTAAAGAAGCACACGTCCAGCAGCAGGTTTCGGCGGCCAGAAGCAGCGCATCGCCTTCGCCACCACCGGTCCATGGCCCTATCGGCGGCTTGGACGAGACCGACGAGGCGCCGAGGATGACGTAGCTGCCGAGGGTGGAGCCGAAGTCGACCTTCCACTTTAGAAGCACGCCATCGTCAGTGCCAGCTCGATGTGGAGGCGCCGCAACTGAGCGGATGTAACACCCTCGGTGTTATACTGTAAATCTTTTGCTAAAACACTACATGTGCATCATGTTTATGTGATAGTGTATGTAAAATGACGTGTAAAATAATTTCTGTAACTCGAACCGATCGACAGAAACGCGAAATGAAAGTTACATTTCAGTGTCGCGTTATGGCACTTAGGGTTTTAAACAAATTTTTATTGAAAACATAGACGAGACGTTAATTAAGTTTGTAGTACAAACTTCGTAGGTGACGATGAAATACTTAAGATCGCGAAAGGAATTCACTAGCTAGCGTACCGAATAGCTTGGAAATCGAATTCGACGCGAATCCGATCGAGACTTAGTCGAATTTTCTAAGTCGGGAAGCAGCGTGACAAAGCCGAGTTTGACAATTTTTGTAGAGAATTTAGGTTAAGCAGTGGTATAACGTTTTAGCTTGGTTTAGTAGCCCCATGTGACCTCTTGATCGTCGTGAAGTGGGTTTAGGTCGAGAGACAACCTTGTGGTAGGATTAGAGGTTTTAAAATTCGCGCTCAGCATGTTCTCGGTGGGTTCGCTGGCAGTGCGCGGTCACCACGCGCGGTTCCGACGTCGTCGTGCCAGCCTTGCCTGCACTGGCCGGCCGAGGCCTCCTTGGCTGGGTTGCAGCCTGGCTGGGCTGGCCGTGGTGCCTGCCTCTGGCTGCTGCCCCCTCCTCGGCCGTCGCCGTCGCGCTGCTGTGTCCTTCTTCCTCTTACGCCGTGGCCCCACCCAGTCGTTGCCGTCGTCCTGGCGTGGTGCTGCTCGCCAAGGGTGAGTCACCTCCCCATGTGCGCCTATCCGCCGTCGGCCGCATCCCGCCGAGGTGGCATGGCGTCCCTCTGTCGGGTCTCTACAGCTTGCGTCGCGTCGTCGCTGAAGCTGCTGCGCGCGCCCGCTGCGCCGTCACGTGGCCTAGCCACCTTCGTCTTGCGAGTCAAGGCACTGGGGTCGCATGTCGTCGTGCCCGCCTCGTACGCGCACGTGGAGCCATCATCTGTCACACCGTTGTCCTCTTCCATTTAGTGGCTGCGCCACGCCGCGCTTCCCATCACAATTGCCTCGAATGGCATCACGCTGGCCGGCCGAGCCACGCCAAGGCCAACCCGCAGAGCCTGCCCATCCATGTAATTGCGCACGCCTAGAGCTTGAATTGGAGCCTAGCTTCGCACCTAAGCCTGCCACTGCTGCAGTCGTACGGTGTTGGGCTTCAATTTGCGGTTTCCCCCACCATCGACCCCTTAAGACTGAATAGCGTCATCCACCTAATTGGTCTCGCACCATCCACCTCCATCCAATTAATCACGCACCCAACTAGCTCTGGTGGTTAGCTCGTGATTGGAGTCAACCCGATGAGTTGTCATCCGCCTAGTGAGGTACTGCGGAGCATTTCCCTCACGGCGGTCCACCATGGCCGTCGGGGTGGGTGCTCGGCCAGGGCGTCGTTCCTTGCCCTTTGTCTCAATTGAGTAGTGCTTTTGTGTCTCCTTGACTTGGTTGCCTCTCTGGTGAAATAGTTTCACCAAGGTTTCAGCGAGTCCCCGAGAACATCGTCATCGCACTTGCCATGAACCAGAGCAACCCCGCGCACGTGGCCAACCACCTTGCCAAGCCTCGTGACTTCGTCCAGGCCATCCTTCACGTCTCTAGTGAGGCCCTCCTGCTCCTAGGGTAGATGGTTGAATCGGTTAGGGCCGAGGCTCGCCGGAGCGCGTGGCCACCTCCGGCGAACGTGGTGTAGATGCTATGTCCGTGGCCGGCTCGTTTGGGTGTAGAACGGGTATATATAGGACCTCTAGAATGTTATCAGTACTCTAGGCATGGAGTCTAGGTAGTGATGGTAGCGCTAGGCTAGATGTTTTCACTAGCGTCAGTGTCACCATGGCCAAACCCCATCGTGGTGCATGGCCACGCCTCTATGCGGCACTAATCATGGTGTTTTATACCTCTATCGACTGCGCTTGTGATGAAGAGTGTCACGGTGGTGATGCTTGCTACCGAGGAGGTCCATGCTCGTCGACGTTTGGCTGGAGATGCCGCGACCTCTAATAAGTTCTGGCCAGGGACTTTGGAATGGGAATTCAAAGTAAGTCAGGGGGGTTAGTGAGAGCGTCAAAGAGAGGAATAGTAGAAAGGACCGTGGGTTCATTTAGTTAAAAGTCAACGGCTCTTTTGCATAAGCAGTCAGATCACACGCGGGTCTCCCCTCTGTGGGCCACAGTCGCGCGTGGGCTGAGCCGCTTGGGCCACGCCAGTGTGCTGCGTGTGCACGTGCGCGATGCGCAGGAGTGGGCCGCACCGCTCGCTCGCGGGCCACGCGGTGGGTTTTGGTTTTTCATTTCCCAGTGAATTAGTAAAGGTTTATTCAATTTAGTTTGGAGCTAAACTTTGAAAAATTATAGTAAATTCTGTAGAAGTCCAAAAATAGTGAAACAAAATTTGCTAGGTTCACAAAAATGCTATCTAGCTATTGGTGTAGTTAGTTTACAGCTATCTGTGATAATGATAGATTCATTAATTCATTTACGAGAGCTTAGTATTATTAAGCTTAATATTTGTAGGAATTTTTGTGGCAAATTGGTGATAGCTTTAGCCATGAAATTTTTACGGTAGGTAATTAGATTATTATGTGCTCATGGTAATTTTTGTAGCCCTTGAGTAGGTTGATAAATAGAGTAGCTAGTACTCCTTGTTTTAGTATACATATAGTAAATTGGTATTAAGAGTAAGAATGCCTTTAGTTGCTAAGATAGTACATGCCATGTTTCATACTTGTTGGTGGTAACAATAGGTGACTTAGCACCTTAGTCGGTAGAACTAGCTTAGTAGCTTGATAGGTGTGTTCGTATTTTAAGAGTTGCTGTTGCTGTATTACTAAGTGTTGCATCATCATTTCATGCATGTATATAATGAATTGGTAGAGTTCATGCCTGCGGATGAATAGGACTTCGAGGAGATCATTGAAGAGTACGAGGAGGAGATTCTCATTCAGGAAGGAGCTCCAGAGGCATCAGTTGCTAACTTTGTTGACACACCGCCTTCCTAAGGCAAGCCCTAGTGCATAACCCTTATTTTGAATGATCACTTGAATATATATATGATGTGCATTTATGTTACAGGCATTTTATGGAAACTACATGCATAAATATATCTACCTATGAGTCCTACTAGTATAGGTCGAGTAGCTGCTATGCTTAGGATTTCGGTAGCGTGAGTAACATGCCGTTACTCACAATAGGTGCTTACTAAGATCACTCATGAAAAATGGTGGAAAAGGAAAAACAAAGACCGGGTAGGGATATGGTTTGGGTATTGGTGGGTGTAAGAGGTTGTGCCCTACGGCCAACAGGGTATAGCTTGGTTACACGTTTTCCCTATATGTGTCGGTTAAGGACTGGCTGTTGCAATGGACGCTAGGCAAGTCACAGATTTATTATCCCGAGCACATACTTAGGTATGGGCGTAGGGAAGGCTTGTTGCTCTCTTGTCGTGGGTTCTGGCTCTTTTCTAGGACCTACTGATTAGAGGTAGGGATGGTGGAGGTCTAACACCGCACTGAGTCTGAGACTTAGGCAGCGGGGGCTTGGAGTCCAAGTTTGGATGGGGACCTAGACCCCTTGATAGGAGAGTGGTGGGTTGGTCCTGCTTGTGCCTAGGGTACAAGTAGGGGCATATGTTTCGGGGTACCCAGCTGGGCACATTAATTCACGAATCACCACCGTGTCTGTATGACTTGTCTAAACTCTAGCACCAGTATTAAGAACTGAAAGATGAAAGGTGATGAAATAGAACTGTTTGCTCAACTCTTGCTTGAAAGTAGAATAGGTGCTTACATAGAATGGCTAGATAAGGAATTAATCATGACTGCTAATAATAACATAAATAAGGATTCACTATTAGTATTGCTTTCTGCAAAAAGGAAACCAGCAAACCATAAAGCTTATCATATCCCTTCGAGTCAAGAAATTATTCCCATTAGTCGGATATGTCTTGCGAGTACATTGTGTACTCAGGGTTTATTTACCCCTGTTGTAGGTATACTGCTTGAGATGTAGCCATTGTGTGAAGGATTCTTCTGGTGGGCACAGACAGATCCTTGCTTATTATTGATAGATGTTTACTTGATGTTTATTATCATTCCGCTGTTTAATATTCCGCACTCTGAATTTGATAATGTAATAATACAATTTTTAAAAACTCTGAATGTATGAAATGGACTAAGTATTGTAACTCGTTCTCATTATTGGATCCTACAGGAAAAATGTGGATCTTTCGAGCTCTCCCTTAGGGTGTGCCCGATGGAACCTGCCCGATGTAGCCCGCTCTCGGGGTGCTTAGTGTTAGTGGGATACAAGCGCCTCCGTAAGTACGTTATTTTGGGCTGGTTTTGCCATAGTTGGTACTAGAGCCAATAATGAGTTACAAGCTTCATCACTCTTTTCCAAAACCTAAAATTTGACCAACAAAAGTTTTGCGAAAAGTCAGATGTGATAAAATTATGTAAATAAGTATAAGCCCTAGCAATATGGTCTATCTAGGATAGCGGCACTAATTTTGTCTAATCAGTTTTCTACAGGTACACTAACTTACGCTGCGTAAGAATCATTTAGCATACAGGAAAGTGAGTGTGTGATGTGCCAAATTTTTTGTGAATGCCGCTATATTCTGGCTTGAGTGAATGGATAGGCCGATACATGCATCATGAAAAGAGAATTTTGTTTAAACTAAATTTCCCCCTACACGTATAATTTGGATTAGTAAATTGGTAGGATAAATTAAAAGAATGCTTTAATAAACATCTTATCATTTCTCTAATCCCTTATTTCTGATATGGAGGGTTGTCCTAAGTGGTTGGTTCCTATCTAGTTATAGATGAACCTAAGGTCCGGTCGCAGGAGCACCAGTGCCGAAGCGGGCCACTGGTCTTGGCGAAGGCCAAGGTGAAAGTGGAAGGGGCAATGGAAACGGCAACGGGAGAGCCATGAGGCTCCATGCCTGGCTCCTCCTCCTCCACCACCGCCTCCTCTGATGACTCATGTAGAGATGATGGCAGAGATGTTGGCTGCTCAGTCGTGAGTCAACCCGTGCCATGGAGCTGCTGGCACAGGCTATCGGTGGCTTCGCCCATGGAGGCCACGGTGGCAATGGTGGGAACGGGGGTGATGCCCTCGGTCCTGAGGGACCCTGCTCTTATTAGGATTTCTTAAAGATGCACCCACCCACGTTCACGCTCATGGCTAAGCCTCTAGATGTGGAGCATTGACTTCGTATTCTGGAGCAAAAGTTTTTGTTGCTCACCATAACTGATGAGCAGAAGGTGCGCTTTGTGGCACAACAGCTATTGGGATCTGCTAGTGCATGGTGGGACACATTTAATGCCATGCAGCTGGTGGATCACCGGGTGACCTGGCATGAGTTCACTGCGGCCTTCAGAGAGTATTATATTCCTACTGGTGTTCTAAACAAGAAGTTGATAGAGTTTCTGGACCTTTGACAAGGAAGCATGTCCGTGATGGACTATGTCAACAAGTTCAACCACTTGTCGCAGTATGCTGGGACTCATGTTGATACCGATGAGAAGAAGAGAGACCATTTTTATCATGGCCTCTCGTGCATCTTGTAGAAGGAGTTATATACTAGGAACTATCAGACCTTTGGGACAATGATGAATGCTGCTATTACCATTAAGGGATTGTAGCGAGACTCTTAGGCATAATGGAAGCGCAAGCGGGTGGCTACTGGGTCTTCTAATCATCCCCTAGGCGTAGAAGCTACAAGTTATCAGGCGGGTGCCCTACCAGTCCTTGGGTGGGCATTCGTTTCGACAACCTCAGCAGCCCCAGGGACAGCAGGTCCCACCTCGTCTAGGACTGGGGAACAAGCTTGGTGCTTGTTTCAAATGTGGCAAGGAAGTACACTATGCCTAGGAGTGTCCGCAAAACCAGCTAGCCCAGTTTGCTCAGCCTTCAGCTAACTCTAGGCTAATCAAGCGGACATTTATCAAGAAGAAAGTGCTAGTGAGCCGATCTGGATAGGTTAATTTCATAGAGGCTGAGGAAATATTGCAAAATGAACCGGTGATGGATGGTATGTTCATCATTAATTCCCATCAAGCTTATGTGTTGTTTGATTCTGGTGCATTCGCATTCATTCATGAGCATGGGATTTGCATACCGGCACAATATACCTCTTATGGCTATACCTTTTGCCTATAGAATCAGTACTCTAGGTGTGTAGTTGTGTGTTAATACTCGGATGGACATAGTGGGCTTAGTGTTAGCCACTCATACTTACCGTCTCCAAGTTCATGGTGCTGCTTGGGCAAGGCATTGATGCAATTCTAGGAATAAACTGGTTGCGGATATATGGGGTAGTCTTAGGATCCAAAGTAGAGAGTTGTGGAGTTATGGCTTCCTTCTTCTAAGGATAGGATGCCTCTTCTTATGCCCTCAGATCTAGTCTTACATGTTGCTGCTCATGCTAAGGCCTCTCCTGATCTTGCCTCTATTCCTAGTGGTCTATGAGTTCCCATATGTCTTTCCTAAAGACTTACCTAGGTTGCCACCAGAGAGAGATGTGGAGTTCTCCATTGAGTTAGAGCTTGGCACTGCTCCTATCTCCCGACGCCCATACCGCATGGCCCCGAAGGAATTGGCTGAAATGAAGAAACAGTTAGAAGAGTTGTTGGAAAAGGGATTCATCCTGTCCTAGCTCTTCACCATGGGGTTGTCTAGCCATTTTTGTGAAGAAGAAGGATGGCACTCTTTGGATGTGTGTGGATTATCCGCCCTCTCAATGTGGTAACCATTAAGAACAAGTATCCTTTACCTCGTATTGATACTTTGTTCGATCAACTAGCTGGTGCCAAGGTGTTCTCCAAGATTGATCTCCATTTAGGCTATCATCAAATCAAGATTAGATCCACAAGATATACCAAAGATAGTTTTTTCTACTAGGTATGGGCTATATGAGTACCTAGTCATGTCTTTTGGTCTCACTAATGCTCCTGCATTTTTCATGTATCTCATGAACTCAGTCTTTATGCCAGAGTTGGACAAATTTGTGGTGGTATTCATTGATGATATCTTGATATATTCCAAGAACAAGGAAGAGCATGCCCAACACCTTTGGATAGTACTGACTCGATTGAGGGAACACAAGCTGTATGCCAAATTCAGCAAGTGTGAATTTTGGTTAGATCGAGTGTAGTTTTTGGGACATGTTCTAACACTAGAGGGTATTTCTGTAGATCCAAGCAAGGTGCAAGATGTGCTAAATTGGAATTCTCCTAAGTCAGTGCATCAGATTCGTCAGTTCCTTGGTCTTGTTGGATATTATCGGCGCTTCATCCTAGATTTGTCCAAGATAGCTCAGCCGATTACCAATGCTGCTCTAGAAAGATGCAAGTTTGTTTGGAGCCCGACTTGTGAAGAAGCTTTCCAAGCTTTGAAGAACCTTCTTACCACTGCTCCTGTCCTGGCCCAACCAGATATCGATAGCCCTTTTGATGTATATTGTGATGTCCTTGAAGATGGGGTTGGGATGTGTGCTTATGTAGGATGGGCGTGTGATAGCTTATGCTTTGCGCCAACTGAAAAAGCACGAAGTGAATTACCCCACCCATGATTTAGAGCTAGCTGTTGTGGTCCATGCTCTAAAAATTTGGAGGCATTATTTGTTGGGCAACAAAGTATACATTTTTACAGATCATAAGAGCCTCAAATATATTTTTACTCAGTCTGAGTTAAATATGAGGCAAAGGAGATGGTTGGAATTGATCAAGGATTATAACTTGGAGGTACATTACCACCCAGGAAAGGCCTAATGTGGTAGCTGATGCTTTGAGCCAGAAGTCATATCAGGTTGAAGAAACACCTTTGTCTCTCAACCATGTAGAGGTGCTGGTTCACATTGCCTTAGTCTCAGAATTACTTGAACAGATTATTATGGAGCAAAGGCAAGACACTTTAGAAATTCCTCACATCAAGAAATTGATTACCGAAGGGCGTGGTCCTCTAGTTTAGTATTGATGAGCAAGGGGTAGTAAGGTACAAGAACATATTGGTGGTTCCATCAAATGAAGGAGATTAGAAGGAAGATTTTGAATGAAGCTCACTATTCCAAATTGTCTATCCATCTTGGCAGCAATAAGATATTTTCACCAACATGAAGCAGGACATCACCAAGTATGCCATGTAGTGCGACACTTGTGGGAGAGTTAAGGCCGACTACATGTGTACTCTAGGATATTTGTAGCCCTTGCCTATTCCTATGTGGAAATGGGAAGATATTTTCATGGATTTCATTGTGGGTTTACCCTGCACATCCAAGGGCTATAACTCTATTTGGGTCATTGTGGATCGCCTTACCAAGTCAGCTTATTTTTTCTAGTGAATTCTAAATATTCTGCTAGATAGTATGCCGAGTTGTATTTGGACCGAATTGTGACCCTGCATGGAGTCCCCCTTACTATTGTTGCTGATAGAGGGTCAGTTTTTATCTCTCGCTTCTAGGAGCAACTCCAGGAGTGTCTTGGTACTAGTCTCCTTTGCAGTTCAGTCCTATCACCCATAGACTGATGGCCAAATAGAATGGGTAAACCAGGTACTAGAAGATATGTTGAGAGCTTGTGCCATTTCTTTTCTAGAGAAGTGGGACGGATGCTTGAACTTAGCTGAGTTTTCCTACAACAATAGCTATCAAGAAAGCATTCGTATGGCACCCTTTGAAGCTCTATATGGGAAGAAATGTAGGACACCACTCAACTGGGTTGAAGTGGGAGACCATGGATACTTTGGGCATGACTTCATCAAAGAAGCTCGAGAGCAAGTCAGCATTATTCAGAATCATTTGAAGGCAGCTCAGAGCCGATAGAAAGCTTATGCAGACAAGCGAAGAAGGCCTTTGTAGTTTGTAGATGGGGATTATGTGTACCTCAAGGTGTCTCCTATGAGAGGGGTGCATCGGTTTGGTGTCCATGGCAAGCTAGCTCCTCGATACGTGGGTCCTTACAAAATTTTGAAGCAGTGTAGCCCAGTTGCTTATCGTCTCCAACTTCTAGATATTTTATCGGCGGTACATAATGTGTTCCACATATCTCAGTTGAAGAAATGTTTGTGGGTGCCTGATGAAGCTATGGAAATTGAAGGGCTTCCTCTCTAGCCTGACTTGACATATATTGAGCATCCTATCAAGATCCTAAATGAGAAAGAAAGAGTGACTTGGAACCATGTGATAAAGTTCTACAAGGTTCAGTGGCAGAACCACTTCGAGGATGAAGCAACATGGGAGCAAGAAAGTTACATCCTAGAGCATTATCCCCACCTTCTTTCTAGGTCACTGAGGTAGTTGCTTACATTGAAGTGTATCCCTATCTCTTTTCCCACACTAGACACATGAAATCTCAGGACAAGATTTTGTTTTAGGGGGGTAGATTTGTAACACCCTTAGTGTTACACTATAAATCTTTTGCTAAAACACTGCATGTGCATCATGTTTATATGATAGTGTATGTAAAATGGCGTGTAAAATTAATTTCTGTAACTCGAAACGATCGTCGGAAACGTGAAATGAAAGTTACATTTCAATGTCGCGTTATAGCACTTAGAGTTTTAAACGAATTTTTATTGAACAGAAATGCTATAGAATGCATAGATGAGACTGTTAATTAAGTTTGTAGTACAAACTTTATAGGCGATGATGAATTACTTGAGGTCGCGAAAGGAATTCACAAGCTAGCGTACCGAATAGCTTGGAAATCAAATTCGACGTGAATCAGATCGAGACTTAGTCGAATTTCCTAAGTCAGGAAGCAGTGTGACAAAGCCGAGTTTGGCAATTTTTGTAGGGAATTTGGGTTAAGCAGTGGTATAACATTTTATCTTGGTTTAGTAGCCCCATGTGACCTCTTGATCATCGTGAAGTGGGTTTAGGTCGAGAGACAACCTTGTGGTAGGATTAGAGGCTTTAAAATTCGCGCTCAGCATGTTCTCGGTGGGTTCACTGGCAGTGCGCGGTCACCACACGTGGTTTCGGCATCGCTGTGCCTAGCCTTGCCCATGCTGGCTAGCCTAAGGTTGCCTTTGCTAGGCTATGGCCTGGCTAGGCTGGCCGTGGTGCTTGCCACTGGCTGCTGCCCCCTCCTCGACCGTCGCCATCGCGCTATTGTCTCCTTCTCCCGCTTATGCCGTGGCCCCACCAAGTCTCTACCATCGTCTCAGCGGGATGCTGCTCGCTGAGGCTAAGTCACCTCCCCATGTGTGCCCGTCCGCCATCGGCTGCGTCCCATCGAGGTGGCACGGCATCCCTCTATCGGGTTGCTACAGCTTGCATCGCATCGTCGCTGCCGCTACTGCATGCACCCACTGCGCCATCACATGGCCTAGCCACTGTCGTCTTGCGAGTCAAGGAACTATGGTCACACGTCATCGTGGTGGCCTCGTACATGCACATGGAGCCATCATCCATCGCACCATTAACCTCTTCCATTTAGTGGCTACGCCACGCTACGCTTCCCATCATAGTCGCCTTGAATGGTGTCACGCTGACCGACCGAGCCATGCTAAGGCCAACCCGCAGAGCCTGGCCCATCCATGTGATTGCACATGCCTGGAGCTTGAATTGGAGCCTAGCTTCGTGCCAAGCCTACCACTACTGCAGTCATACAGTGTCGGACTTCAATTTGAGGTTTCCCTCACCGTTGACCCCTTAAGACCGAACAACATCGTCCACCTAATTGGCCTCTCACCATCCACCTCCGTCCAATTAACCGTGCACCTAACTAGCTCTAGTGGTTAGCTCACGATTGGAGTCGACCCGATCAGTTGTCATCCGCTAGTGAGGTCTATGGAGCATTTCGCTCGTGGTGGTCCACCATGGCCATCGAGGTGGGTGCTCGGCTAGGGCGTCGTTCCTTGCCCTTTGTCTTGATTGAGTGGTGCTTTTGTGTCTCCTTGACTTGGTTGCCTCTCCTATGAAACAATTTCACCAAGGGTGCAGCGAGTCACCAAGAATGCTATCGTCGTGCTTGCTGTGAACCAGAGCAACCTTGCGCACATGGACAACCACCTTGCCAAGCCTCGCGACTTTGTCTAGGCCATCCTTCATGTCTCTGGTGATGCCCTCCTACTCCTAGGGTAGATGGTTGAATCGATTAGGGCCAAGGCTCACCAGAGTGCGTGGTCGCCTCCGGCAAACATGGTGTAGATATTGTGTCCATGGCTGGCTCATTTGGGAGTAGAACAGGTATATCTAGGACCTCTAGAATGTTATCAGTACTCTAGGCATGGAGTCAAGGTAGTGGTGGTAGCGCTAGGCTAGACATTTTCGCCGGTGTCAGTGTCACCACGGCCAAACCCTATCGTGGTACATGGCCATGCCTCCGTGCGGCACCAATCATGGTGTTTTATTCCTCTATTGACTGCGCTTGTGATGAAGATTGTCACAGTGGTGATGCTTGCTGCCGAGGAGGTCCTTGATCGTCGATGTTTGGCCGGAGATGCCGCAACCTCTAATAAGTTCTAGCCAGGGACTTTGGAAAAGGAATTCGAAGTAAGTCAGGGGGTTGGTGAGAGCATCAGAGAGATAGGGAAATAGTAGAAAGGATTGTGGGTTCATTTAGTTAAAAGACGAGGGCTCTTTTGCATAAGCGTCGGCGCACGCGCGGGTCTCCGCTCTGTGGGCCACTGTCACGCGTGGGTCGAGCCGCATGGGCTGTCCCGGTGTGCTATGCGTGCACGCGCACGATGCGCGGGAGTGGGCCACGCCGCTCGCTCACAAGCCACTGCGGTGGATTTTGGTTTTTTCATTTCCCAGTGAATTAGTAAAGGTTTATTCAATTTAGTTTTGAGCTGAACTCTAAAAAATTATAGTAAATTCTATAGATGTCCAAAAATATTGAAACAAAATTTGCTAGGTTCACAAAAATGCTATCTAGCTATTGGTGTAGTTAGTTTACATTTATCTGTGATAATTATAGATTCATTAATTCATTTAGGAGAGCTTAGTATTATTTAGCTTAATATTTGTAGGAATTTTTGTGGCAAATTGGTGATAGCTTTAGCCATGAAATTTTTATGGTAGGTTCATTAGATTATTATGTGCTCATAGTAATTTTTGTAGCCCTTGAGTTGGTTGATAAATAGAGTAGTTAGTACTCCTTGTTTTAGTATACATATAGTAAATCGATATTAAGAGTAAGAATGCCTTTAGTTGCTAGGATAGTACATGCCATGTTTCATACTTATTGGTGGTAACAATAGGTGACTTTGCACCTTAGTCAGTAGAACTAGCTTAGTAGCTTGATAGGTGTGTTCATATTTTAAGAGTTGTTGTTGTCGTATTACTAAGTGTTGCATCATCATTTCATGCATGTAGATAATAAATTGGTAGAGTTTGTGCCTACGGACGAACAAGACTTTGAGGAGATCATTGAAGAGTACAAGGAGGAGATTCTTGTTTAGGAGGGAGCCCCTAGAGGCATCAGTTGCTGACTTTGTTGACACACCGCCTGCCCAAGGCAAGCCCTAGTGCATAACCTTATTTTGAATAATCACTGAATATATATCATGTGTATTTATATTATAGGCATTTTATGGAAACTACATGCATAAATATATCTACCTATGAGTCCTACTAGTATAGGTCGAGTAGCTGCTATGCTCAGGATTTCGGTAGCGTGAGTAACATGTCATTACTCACAATAGGTGATTACTAAGATCACTCATGATAAAATAGTGGAAAAGAAAAAATGAAGACTGGGCAGGGATATAGTTTGGGTATTAGGTGGGTGTAAGAGGTTGTGTCCTGCGGCCAATGGAGCATAGCTTGGTTACACTTTTTCCCTGTCTATGTCGGTTAAGGACTGGTTGTTGCAATGGACGCTAGGCAAGTCATATATTTATTATCCCTAAGCACATACTTGGGTATGGGCGTAGGGAAGGCTTGTTGCTCTCTTATTGTGGGTTCCAGCTCTTTCTAGACTGATTGATTAGAGGCAGGGATGGTGGAGGTCTAAGCACCGCACTAAGTCTGGGACTCAGGCCGTGGGGCTTGGAGTCCAAGTTTGGACTGGGGACCTAGACCCCTTGATAGGAGAGTGGTGGGTTGGTCCTGCTTGTGCCTAGGGTACAAGTAGGGCATGTGTTTTGGAGTACCCAGCTAGGAACATTGATTTGCGAATCGCCGCCATGTCGGTATGACTTGTCTAAACTCTAGCACTGTAGTAAGAACTTGAAAGCATCTAGGTCCCTAGTAGGGTTTCGGTGATTAATGACAATACACGATTACTATGACTAACATATGTTTTGTAGACGCAATTAAGTTAGGTCATGGTAATGGAGATCGATTGGGCAATCAAGGTGGTCATGCCCCTACGATGGAAATCGTTTCGGTTTTCAAAGGATGAATGACAAGGTTAAGGATGGACTAGTTCTAAGTGTCGATTGGAGTTGAAGAGGCACTTAGAGTAGTTTAGGACTTTGTTTTTCCTTTGATTGTACTATTATGGGGGTATGGATGGGTAGCTTGACCTAGGTGAGTCTAGTGAGTTAGGTGTGGTGCACACTTGTCAAAACTAGCGCTAGGTAGCTCCTACATATGCCTAAGATCCAATGGAGCAAACTTCATTCACGTATGATCGAGAGTTAGAAGTGAATGGAGGGTCAAATACTGACCGGACGCTGGCTTCAGTGTGACCGGACGCTGGCGCAGAGTTTGGTCAGTTCATTTGACTAAGGTGAAATCGTTCGATGTGACCGGACGCTGGAAGGTCAAGTGACCGAACGCTGAGAGCCCGCGTCTGGTCATTTCCAGTAAGGTTCCAGAGAGGGTAAATCATGACCGGACATGTCCGGTCACACTGTAAACTCTGGAGTTCAGGGTGTACTAACTGGAGCGTCCGGTCAACATGACTGGAGCATCCGGTCACCCCGCAGAGGCACATAACGGTTTGTTTTTCAGCCCATGTTATAAATACCACCTCCACTCGTGTGTGGGGGTACTTTTGCTCATTCCAATAGCTGAAAAACACCTTAGAGAGTGCTAAGAAGAGCAAGGTCCTAGTGAGGTAATTGAGATTTGAGAATCCAAAAGAGAGACCTTATTAGTGAAGATCGAGAGTAGCAAAGTGTGCATCCACCTTCTCATTAGGCTTGTCGTGGTCAAGTGAGAGTTCATACTTGTTACTCTTGGTGATCGCCATCACCTAGATGGCTTGGTGGTGATTGGGAGTTTGGTGATCACCCGGTGGAGCTTGTGGGTGACCCAACTCAAGTTGTGAGCGCTTGTGGGTGATTCACTATGACGGAGTGTCGAAGAATCAACCCATAGAGAGCACTTGATCCTTGCGCGGATCAAGGGGGAGCTACACTCTTGCATGGGTGCTCCAACAAGGACTAGTGGGGAGTGGTGACTCTCCGATACCTCAACAAAACATCGCCGTGTTCCTTCCTCTCTATTTACTTTGAGCATTTACTTTAAGCATTTACTTTGAGCAATTCAATTCATGTCATTACATTCTTAGAATTGCCATGCTAGAGTAGGATTGGAACTTAGGTTGCAAGTCTTTGTTGAGGTAGAACAATTAGGAACACTTTCTAGGCACAAGGGGTTAATTGGGCTATCCATAGGATTTAATTATTGCGAAGAAATTTAGAATTAGCCCAATTCACCCCCCCTCTTGGGCATCTTGATCCTTTCAATTAGTATCAGAGCCTCGTGCTCACGTATTTAGGCTTAACCACCTAGAGCAAGATGTCTCACAGGGATGGACCTCCTCCTATCTTTGAGGGAGATGACTTTACGTATTGGAAAATTCACATGGAGGCGTATCTAGAGGCTCTAGATGTTGGTATACTTAGAGCCGCCTCACAAGGCTTCCCAAAACCTTGGGATGCTACTAACCTACAAGGCAATGAGGTCAATTATGAGAAGTGGAATGCAAAGGCTCGAAACACCATCTTTAGAGGCCTTTGCAAAGATGTGTTTAATCGGGTGAGGAACCACAAAGACTGCCCATGCACTATGGTCAGACGTTTGTGCGCTCCATGAGGGAACCAAGAGTGAGCGTGAGGAACGCTATCATCTTGTCATGAAAAAGCTCAACTCTTTTGAAATGCTTCCTAAGGAAAGTGCTAATGAAATGTATTCACATTTGAATGTTCTTGTAGAGGAAGTCAATGGGCTTAGACTCACTCAAATGCAACCATCCGATGTTGTAAGAAAGATCTTGAGTGTCCTCCCCATTGACAAATATGGGCATATTGTGACCGTGCTACATCAAGGTGATCTTTCCACCGCTACACCGACACAAATCTTGGGGAAGATCAATGCTCATGAAATGTACATGCACAGCACGCCCAAGATGGCTCATCCTCTACCAAGAAGAAAGATAAGGACTTAGCATTCAAAGCTAGCCAAGAGAAGGGCAAGGCAAGACTTGAGTATGAGAGCTCAAGTGAAGATGAAGTTGATGATGAAAGCCTTGCTCTCATGGTGAAGAAGACCACCAAGATGCTAAAGAAGCTCAACAAGAGTGGCATCAAGTTTGATGGCAAAAAGAAGAAGTTCTTCACAAGCTCTAGAAGGAAGCCAATCTCCGAGATGGATTGCTACAATTATGGAGAACTTGGTCATCTAGCTCACCAATGTACAAAGCCCAAGAAAGACAAGTTCAAGAACAAGAACAAGGGCAAGAAAGATGACTCAAGCAATGAAGATGAAGATGGGAAGAAAAAGAACAAGCCATACAAGAAGAGAGATGGCAAGAAGAAGGACTTCCACAAGAAGAAGAAGAGTGGAATGGCTTACATCATCGGTGATTGGCTCATGGACATTGATTCATCTAGTGGATCATCCGATGATGAAAGTGACAACGAGAAGGTGGCCGCCATTGCTATTGACTCATCATCTTCACCGCCACCACCACCATCATCCTCTACACACCTATGCCTTATGGCCAAAGGTGAACAAAAGGTATCACATGATGATGATAGTAGTGGTGATGATCATGCTCATAATGATGATAGCGATAGTGATAGCGATGATGAATATGAGTCACCTACTTATGATGATCTTGCTAAACTACTAAATAAATACACTAAGATCATCGTAAAGACTAGAGCTAAAAATGAAAAGCTTGAAATTAAGAATGATTCTCTTTTAGCTAAATGTGAGATAGCCAAAAAGGCTAGTGTTGAGCTTAGAGAAGCAAATGATGCTATGTCATCCAAACTCAAGGAGCTCAAATCTTCTAAGAAAGAGCTCAAAGATAAACATGATAAACTTAAGTGGGTGCACAAAGAGCTCATCACTAGCCATAACAAGCTAAAAGATGAATACACTACTCTTAAGGTTAATCATGATACCCTTGTTATTGCTCAAGAATTTTTACCCAATGAGCCACATGATGCCACTAATTATGTTGTTAAGATTGATATAGCTACATCATGTGATGATCTTATTGATGAGAGCATTGAGCAAAGTTCTAGTAGCAAGGGCAAGCAAGTGGTTGAAGCCGAATGACTATGATGAGTTTATCAAGCTCAAGAATGATAATGCAAAGCTCAAGAAAGATCTTGAAGAACTCAAAACCACCAAGCCTATTGTGCTAGAAACTATTGTTCATGATGATGGTTTGATCCTTAAGAATGAGAAGCTCAAAGATGAGAACAAGAAGCTCAAGGAAGAAAAGAACAATGATGCTCTCAAGGAAGAAAACAAGAAGCTCAAGTTGGAGAAAGAGCATCTTAAGATTGGATTGAGCAAGTTCACTAGAGGTAAGTGAGCTTCTAATGAATACCGTCATGAAGATGGATAGAAGTGGCATTGGGTACATGGCAAACAAAGAGAAGAAGGCTCAAGTTCAACAACAACAATCAAAGCCAAAGAGATGCTTTGAGTGTGGACAAGGAGGCCACTTTGCTCATGAGTGCCAAACTCCAGCCACCACAACCCTTGCCCAAGCATGCTAGACCATTTGCCTTCAATGCTCACTACATGCTTAGAAAGGATTCTAGTGGGAAAATGAAAGTGATGTTCTTAGGTCCTCCAAACAAGAATAGGCCTAAGAAAATTTGGGTTGCTAAGTCACTTGTTGAGAAGGTGAAGGGCCCTCAACAAGTTTGGGTTCCTAAAGCTTGATCTCTTGTGTGTAGGTGAACTACAAGATCGGTGGAAGTCATTGGGTTATTGATAGTGGTTGCACACAACATATGGCCGGTGATCCTCGTATGTTCACCTCACTAGATGAAGAAGTAGATGGGCAAGAAAGAATCACATTTGGAGATAACTCAAAGGACAAGGTCAAAGGATTGGGCAAAGTGGCAATATCAAATGATCATTCCATCTCCAATGTGCTATATGTTGCTTATTGAGTTTCAACTTGCTATCCGTTGGACAATTGTGTGATCTTGGCTTCCAATGCTTGTTTACCGAAAAGGAGGTTGTTGTATCCAAGAAGGATGATGATCATGTTATATTTAAAGGATTTAGATACAACAACCTATATCTAGTGGACTTCACCTCCGAAGATGCAAACTTGAAGACATGCCTATTCACCAAAACAACACTTGGGTGGCTATGGCATAGAAGACTTGCTCATGTTGGGATGAGCTCACTCAAGAAGCTTATGAAGAATGATTTGGTGAGAGGGTTGAAGGATGTGAAGTTTGAGAAGGACAAGCTTTGTAGTGCATGTTAAGCCGACAAGCAAGTTGCAAATACCCATCCAACAAAAGCTTTCATGTCAACCGCAAGAGTGCTAGAACTCCTTCACATGGATTTATTTGGACCAACAACATACAAGAGTTTGGGAGGAAATCTTTATTGTCTTGTGATTGTTGATGATTATTCAAGGTATACATGGGTATTCTTCCTTCATGACAAATCCGAAGTTGCATCTTGCTTCAAGAAGTTTGCCAAGAGAGCACAAAATGAATTTGAAGTGAAGCTCAAAAAGATAAGAAGTGACAATGGGAAAGAGTTTGACAACACAAATATAGAAGCTTATTGTGATGAAGTTGGAATCAAACATGAAGTATCCAGCAACATATACTCCTCAACAAAATGGTGTAGTTGAGAGGAAGAACCGAACATTGATCACTTTTGCTAGAACAATGCTTGATGAGTACAACACCCCCGAAGCTCTATGGGCAGAATCAATTAACACCACATGCTATGCATCCAACCGCCTATTCCTTCAAAAGTTCCTTGGCAAGACACCTTATGAGTTGCTCAATGGGAAGAAGCCGGACGTCTCCTTCTTTAGGGTGTTTGGTTGCAAATGCTACATCTACAAGAAGCAGCAACACCTAGGGAAGTTTCAAAGACGTTATGATATTGGTTTTCTTGTTGGTTACTCAGTCAAAGTCCAAAGCATATAGAGTATTTAATCATGCCACTGGCTTGGTTGAAGAAACATATGATGTGGAATTTGATGAATCTAACAGGCTCCCAAGGAGCACATGAGAATCTTGATGATGTAGGTGATGAACCATTGAGGGAGGCTATGAAGAACATTCCAGGTTGGAGACATCAAGCCTAAAGATGATGAAGATGATGTACAAGTGATTGATCCACCTTCTTCATCAAGTGATGCCACAAGATGATGAAAAAGATGGGAGAGTAGAAAATGAAGATACTCATGTCTCCCATGAACAAATGATGGTACAAGCACAAGATGTTGATGCTCCACAACCTCCCCCTCAAGTGGTCAATAGAAGAAATACACCCCTACTTCATGATCATCCACAAGATCTCATCATAGGGAGTCCATCAAAGGGTGTAATGACTCGATCTCAAAAACTTACTTCATTTTATTGCTCATCACTCTTTTGTCTCTTGCTTTGAGCCTACTAAGGTAGAAGAAGCTCTTCAACATCCAGATTGGATAAATGCCATGCATGAAGAGTTGAACAACTTCACTTGTAATGAAGTTTGGACTCTTGAAGAGTGGCCAATAGGTGCAAGAGTCATTGGAACAAAGTGGGTGTTCTGAAACAAGCAAGATGATCAAGGTGTTATTGTGAGGAACAAGGCAAGACTAGTTGCAAAGGGGTTCTCTCAAGTTGAAGGTTTGGATTTTAGAGAGACCTTTGCCCCGGTTGCAAGATTAGAAGCCATCCGTATCCTCCTTGCATATGCATCACATCATGAAATAAAACTTTATCAAATAGATGTGAAAAGTGCATTCTTAAATGGCTTTATTAATGAACTAGTCTATGTTGATCAACCTTCCAGGGTTTGAAGACCCTAGATATCCTAATCATGTTTATAGGTTGTCCAAGGCACTATATGGGCTTAAGCAAGCCCCAAGAGCTTGGTATAAGCGCCTTCGGGACTTCCTCATTGAGAAGGGCTTCATCATTAGGAAGGTCGACACCACACTATTCACCAAGAAGCTTGATGGGCATATCTTCATTTGTCAAGTGTATGTTGATGATATTATCTTTGGATCATCAAATGAAGATTCATGCAAAGAATTTGGTGAATTGATGTCGAAGGAGTTTGAGATGTCAATGATTGGAGAGCTTACATTCTTTCTTGGTTTCCAAGTCAAGCAAATGAGAGAAGGGATTTTCATCTCTCAAGAGAAATACACTAATGATCTTCTCAAGAGATTCAAGATGGATGAATGTAAGCCAATTAAGACACCAATGCCAACCAATGGACATCTCGACCTAGATGAGGGAGGTAACCCTGGTTGATCAAACTCTCTACCGCTCTATGATTGGTAGCTTGTTATATTTGACCGCATCTAGGCCCAACATCATATTTAGTGTGTATGTATGCAAGGTTTTAAGCTAATCCTAAGGAAACTCATTTAATTGCCGTAAAAAGAATCCTTAGGTATCTTAAGCACACATCAAGCATTGGCCTTTGGTATCCCAAAGGAGCTAGATTTGAATTAATTGGCTATTCTGATTCAGATTATACCAGATGCAAAGTTGATAGAAAAAGCACATCCAGAGGGTGCCATTTGCTTGGTAGATCACTTGTGTCTTGGTCCTCCAAGAAACAAAATAGTGTGTCTTTGTCCACCGCCGAAGCGGAATACATTGCCTGGGAGCTTGTTGTGCACAAATACTTTACATGAAATAAACTTTGCTAGACTATGGTGTAGGTCTAGATAAAGTACCTCTTTTGTGCGACAATAAAAGTGCGGTAAAACTTGCAAATAATCCAGTTCAACACACTAGCACCAAGCACATAGATATCCGCCATCACTAGTAACATCCTCTGGTGTTTTGACCTAGCACTAAAATTTAACATGTCATCATATGCACTGCAAAGCATTCATATAGTATAAAGTTTTGAATGCATTCACTAAATAAGGTTTATTTCATAATGTTGTTATTTCATGTGATGTGATTCAAAATCCTAAATAAAGATCATGACTACAAGGGTCAAAATTCATGTGATCATGTGAGGGTCATGTGTCATTTGATTCAAATAACCCTAATGGGCCATGTTACTAGTCAAAAATCAAAATTTAAGTAAAAGGAAGACAAATCAAATTTGAATTCAAATTCAAATTATAAAAGTCCTTTTTGCCCCCTTTTGACTAATTCAAAATCCATGTGGAATTTGGGGTGGAGGCAAAAAGCAAAGTTGGAGATTATTTTATGTAGATCAACTTTGGTATTCAAAGTTTTTCAAGTTTACATATAAAATTTGGAGTAATTTTGAAATGATTCAAATGCTCAAATGCACCCCAATTTCAAATTTCAAAATGGAGGTAGAATATGAAAATATTCCTAGAAGCAAAGTTGTAGAGTTTGAAAAATTGAACAACTTTCATTTTTGGAGATTTTCAACTTCTTTAGAAAATTTGTGAGTAATTTGCAAAATTAACGCAGTGGCAATTCTGTAAATACTTCAAAATTTGAAAAGCAGCCGGCGCCACCTCTCTGCTTGCCGCCTGGCGCCACGCGGATGTCGACCGCCAATCAGATTTCACCAATTCCTCATGCCTTGACACGCTAGCTGGTGCCGTGGACAGGTCCGTCCGTGCGCTTATCGTCACCGGGCAGTCTCCTTCCTGGCTATAAATAGCAGGCAGTCGCCGCCGTCGTCCCTGTTTTCCCCTCTGACTCTGCTCCGCCGCCAGCTAGCTCCATCGCTCGCCGTAGCCATCATCGAGCAAGTCTCCAGTTGTGCCCAGCTACGCCAAAGCGATCGCCTCAGTCTTGCAGCTTCTCTACTGACTTGCTCCGTGCCGCTTGAGTTGGCCGAAGTCGCCCGCACAACAGCTTCTTCCCCGAGCCCGGCCAGAGCTCCGCCACCATCGCCTCGAATGTGGCTAGGCCATTCCATACCATCTCCGCCTTCACCAAGCCCACCGGCGTGACCGTGGTGAGCTACTGAATGTGATGTTCACTTCACTTTTGACTCTACCAGTATTCTTGCCAGGGTTACGCCAGTGAGCCATCATGCTCGAGCCGCCATGGCCGGCGTGGAGTCTTCTCCGGTGCACCTTCTGTCATTCCAAGGACGGGGATGAGTTCGTAGGAGTATGTAGGATCATTTGGGTACGGTCTGCCTCACCGGAGAGTCACCAGTCGGCTGCCTTTTTGGGGCCGACCAGGGAGGGCAAGCGCCGCCGTGAGCTATGTGAGTCGCTGACGAGTGGGGTCAGCCTGTCAGTGAGAAGGAAGGAGAAGAACAGTGAAATTTTGTATTTTCTGATTTTGAATAGTGCTAATCTTTGGAAATTTGTAGAAAAATAATCATAGCTCCAAAAATTCTGAAATTTTGTGTGTAGCCTCTGTACATGCTCTAGTATGGTTCAAAAATTTGAAACTTGAAATTTGAATATATTTTTAATGTTCAAATATTCAGTCCATTAATTAATAAATGCAATTTCCATGATGTTTGTAGGCCATTGAATAATTGCCAAAAATTATGAAATTTGTTTTGGTACACTAATTTGTCATGAGGAAGCTTACATAAAATTTTCAGGTCATTTGGAACAAGTTCATTTTTGGGCTTAATTCCAAATTAATTCAAAAATAAATAAATGCAAACCCTAAGTGTTTGATTAGTGTTGGATCTTGTTTTGGTCATGTTTTGTGACTAGTAGGGTTTCAAGATCCATTTGGTCAAATCACATGTGTGGTTCTTGACAGTGGCATTGCAAGTTGGTTTTGTTGGCTTGCAACTATATCGTAAAGGAAAGTCATATTCGAGGTGTTTTTACATTTCATGTACCATGAAAGCATCATGTTTATGTTATCATCATGTTAAAGCATATGTTATCATTTCGTGTAGAACCCAAGAATGAAACGATTCTAGTTGAGCAAGTTCTAGGAAGAATCCCCGATTGTCACGGGATTTGATAATTGTGGTACTGATCCGGAACCTGAGATCGTCAACGAAGGCAAGCCCCAGTTTATGAATTAAACCATTACCTTGTTTACTTTGAAAAGTTTATCACCTATGTTACTTATTGCATTAAGTTGATCAATTCAAATGTTACCTACTTGATGCATTGCCTACCTTGTTAATTGGTTACCATCCTTGAAGATGTTTTCATTTATAAAGGCGTAGAATGCTTAGTATGCTTTATGGTAGGCTTTCAAAGTAAAAGTTTTGATACAATCAAAGATGGCATACTGGCCAAAAAAAGAAAGAAAATAGAATGAACTAGAGACTAGTCGCGTGACTTATCTTGAATTTTGGGTAATGTTGCCGACTATGTCGCTTAAAGGCCACTCATTGTGGATCTTCTGAACGAGACACTTTGTAGTACTGGTCACATACTCCGGTAAGCCTACTTTCGGCTAATCCGATACTTAAGACGAATGCCCACTGCACTAGGAGTGGAGAGATGGTAGGAGTAGCATGTACCCTCGTGGCTAGAATGTGGCCAGATTTGAGGTGTGCTGTGCTCTCGGGTGGCATGGAGACGGCTTAGTATAGGAGGATCCGGTAGCGAGGTTGATATATGCAAGATTAAGTTCTACATATGTCGTGTGATAAGGAATCCCTAGCTGGGACTTGAATCAATTTGAATTGCCGGTGCTCCACGGATATGGAGACTCGATTCATTACAGAAGCAATGCAGGACTAGTGAATTACTAAAATATGAGAAAGAATGGAATGAGAAGGAATGGAATATGGGAAATGTACGTTTAGTTTAAGATAATGAACTAAAAGGACTTAGGGGTAAAATTTGAGATTAGGATAAATATAGTAAGCTTTTGGCAAAGGACTTTGAATTTTGCTACATCCTTACCTTGTCCCAAACCCCTGCATCTCTAAAGTCTTACACCCCATTACGTCGGGTTAGTCTTGTTGAGTACCTTTGTACTCAAGGTTTGTTAACCCTTGTTGCAGGTGAGTCGCATGCGCAGGCTTGTTTTGGTCCCTGCTACATGTCTGTGTTTGAAGTCAATGATGATGAGGAGTGATGAATGGCCTTTGGACAAGGCACTAGTTTGTATGATAAATAAAGTTAATGTAATATTATCCCGCTACTATGGTTGTATGACACTTATGGTATTGTAAGTTTGAAAACAAACTGGTTTGTAACTATATTATCTTAAGACTTCCGCTATCTTTTACTCTGGTATATATTTGAATAAACTGTTGTAATCTGCAATGTCTGTGATTAGGATCCTGTTTGAAAAGAGAATCATGGATGATTCGGGTTTCCCGAGGACACCCGACAGACCTGTAGAGTTGTTGGGAACTCGTGAACGCTATCCGAGGTCTGTTAAGACAACGATAGGTGCACGTGGGCCCAATTTCTTAGGAGGTTCTACCATAGCTGGTATCAGAGCAGTTCCCATCTAAGATCATTGTAGGTTACTTTGAAAAACCTTCAAATTGATTTGGATCAAAGAAAGTAAACTTGATATTGTGAAAGTTCAATTCCTTTCTTCTTACCTTTGATCTAGACTCAATCCTATCTATTTGAAAGTTTGTGGCGGATAATATGATTAGATTTGTCCTATGTATTAAAAATCTAGTACTTATGATTATATAAATCTTTTGTACTTAGATTTGTAAGATCGATTCATGCATCATGCTTGAGCACTTTGCATAATAATTCCCCTTAATAGTGGTTGGGTAAGTAATGTCAATCCCATTCTTGCTAACCTCCATTATCCTCAAGCTATTCTTATAGTCCTACCTTAAATCCTACAGGCTATGGCAAAGACCAAGAAAATTGCACGCAAGTCCACGGGGCCTCATGGAGTCCCTCATCACCAATTGGCACCAAGAAACCATGAGCTTGGTGAAGGAAGTTCCAAGAACCTAGGAGAGGAAGGATCTTCAAGCAACCCCACCAACGTCAAGAACCTTAACGAGGAGCTCAATACTCTTCGTTGAGCTCATGCCAAAGATCAAGGAGAGCTGGCAGAAATGCAAAGGGGCATCACCATGACCATGGAGCTGTGGAATGAAGCCTAGACATGAGAGGATGCAGCCAATGAATGCGTCCATGAGTTGGAGTTCTACGTAGAAGACCTAGAGATGGACAATGCCATTCTTCATGAGAATGTCCACCTATTGTACGCTCAACTTCATCCTCCTCATGGGGATGGTGAAGTTACAGATGAAGAAATGATTGTAGATCCAGGAGAAGTCGAGAATGAAGAGGAGGAGGAGGATCCTAAGGAGTTAGTGTACTTCTTGGAGGAAGATGAGATTTTGTCCGATATGGGCACGGATGCCGAATACTAAGAGCTCAGAGTAGTAATAGTTCCTTTACTGCTTTCCTAGTAAACCAGGGTTGTCTTGTGGGATACAAGACATGTAATTTAAATAAGTAACCCTTTGTAGCATGAAACCTTTTAAATGCTTTCAATAAAGAATAATGTAAGTAAGCATGTTTCTCTAATAGATGCCTCATCCTATCACCCGAACTGGTGCTAGTGGCTCGCATGACGATGATGAGTGCCTAAATCCTCCACCAATGCCTTCAACTATGGTAGATGCCATAGCCACACTCATCAATGCAATGGTAGAGAATGCTAGGCTATTAAGGGAATTGGCGCAGAACCAGCATGCACCATACCCTAATCGTGGCCATCGTAATGGAAATGACGAGTCAACCTATGTGGATTTTACTGACACACGTCCGCCTGTGTTCTCTAAGGTAGACAAACCTTTAGAAGCTGATGATTGGCTTAGGACAATAGAGCAAAAGTTCGAGCTGATTCACTGTACTGAGGTTCAGAAACCAAGGTTTGCGGCACAGCAACTCCGAGGAGCTGCTGGTGCCTGGTGGGCAAATTTGGTAGCAGTACAGCCCGCTGGTCACCAAATCAACTAGAGGGAGTTTAAGGATGCCTTCAGGGCACACTATATTCTAGACAGTGTGATGACCATGAAGTTAGAAGAGTTCTTGGCTCTTAAGCAAGGGGAGCACCTGGTGATGCATTATGTTGGGCGTTTCAACCACCTATCGCAGTATGCTATTGAGTATGTGAATACTAATAGGAAGAAAAAGAATCATTTTCTTAGAGGCCTAAACACTAAACTTTAGACCATGATGGCAACTTGTGGTAATGCATCTTATCATGAGACAATCAACATTGCTATCGCTTCAGAGGAGAATTACCGCCGACACAAGGAGGCAAAGAAGAAGAAAATATTTGCTTCCGGATCATCGAGTGGAAAGCGTCAAAAGATAGTATACCATCCTCAGAATCATGGCCGTGCACCATTCCGCCCACAACAAGGCCAAAGCAGGCAACAAATCTTTATTCGCCCTGCAACTAATACGCCTTATACTCATCAAGCACCGCAGCAGCAAAATAATACAAATAATGCAAACCACAATGCTACTCCCCAGAATCACAATTTTCCATGCTATAATTGTGGTAAACCCGGACATTTTTCTCGAGAATGTCTGTATCCTAGGAAGAACAATCTTGATGCACCTAAAGCCCCTATTACTCAAGCTCAGAATCAGTATAAGGGCAATGCTCAGATCAATCAGAAGGGTTAGGCCGAGAAGAAAACTGGAAGGGTATTCTATACTCAGGTGGAATCTATTCTAGAAGGAGAACTAGTTATGATGGGTATGTTTCCCATTGCTAAGCATCCTGCAATTACCTTATTTGATTCTGGTGCATCCCATACATTCATCAATCGTACATTTGTTGTGAAGCATGGGATAGCTATTGGGGAAACAAAAGAACCCTATCATATACAGTCGTCCGGGGGACGAATCTGTACAAGGGAGGTAGTTCAGCATGTACCTATTGATTTGGGAGGTTATGAGTTCCCTACCAATATGCTGATATTAAAGGATCAAGATATAGATGTGATCCTTGGTATGAATTGGTTAACCCAACACGGGGCCATTATAGATGTCCTACGTAGAACCATAAGGGTAAATGCACCTGGCAGCAACACCCAACTTCTCATCCAACTTCCCTTTCCTAAGAGTACAGTGGAAACAGTCTGTGCAACTATTGTTGAAGGAGCCGAGAAAATTTCAGTGGTATGTGAGTTTACAGATGTCTTTCACGATGATCTGCCTGGTCTGCTACCAGACCGAGACGTAGAGTTCAGAATTGATCTAAAACCAGGGACAGCACCAGTGTCCAGAAGAGCATATAGGATGCCACCCAAAGAACTAGCAGAATTAAAAATGCAACTACAAGAGTTGTTAGATAAGGGTTTCATTCAACCCAGTTCATCACCTTGGGGATGCCCTGCTATTTTCGTGAAGAAGAAGGACCAAACCTTAAGGTTATGTGTTGACTATCGGCCATTAAATGAAGTCACCATCAAGAATAAATACCCCTTACCCCGAATTGGTTTGCTTTTTGATCAACTTGCGGGAGCTAAGGTATTCTCGAAGATAGACTTAAGATCAGGCTATCACCAAATTAAGATCAGACATGAAGATGTGCCGAAGACAGCGTTTACTACCCGATATGGTCTATATGAGTATCTAGTCATGTCTTTTGGGCTGACTAATGCCCCGGCTCATTTCATGTACCTAATGAACTCAGTTTTCATGCCCGAGTTGGATAAGTTTGTCGTGGTGTTTATTGATGACATTCTTATCTACTCTAAGAGCAAAGAGGAACATGCGGAACATCTCCGTATTGTTCTACAAAGATTAAGAGATTACCAATTATATGCCAAATTCAGCAAATGTGCATTTTGGTTGGAGGAAGTACAATTTTTGGGTCATGTACTATCTGCTGAAGGTATAGCTATTGATCCAAGCAAGTTAGAAGAAGTCCTTAACTGGAAAGCACCTACAACTATTCATCAAGTTCGTAGTTTTCTGGGGTTGGCAAGGTATTATCGTCGGTTCATCCCTGACTTCTTCAGAATTGCGAAGCCAATTACTAGACTATTGAAGAATCAAACTAAGTTTGTATGGTCAACTGGATGTGAGGAAGCCTTTCAGACATTAAAGAAGTTGCTGACAACTGCACCAGTATTAGCACAACCTGATATTGAGAGGCCATTTGATATCTATTGTGATGCATCTAGAATTAGTATTGGTTGTGTTCTGATGTAAGAAGGCAGAGTCATAGCATATGCTTCTAGACAACTCAAGAAGCATGAAGAACATTATCCCACCCATGATCTTGAATTAGCCACTGTTGTTCATGCACTCAAGATTTGGCGACATTATTTATTGGGCAATATCTGTCATATTTATATAGATCATAAAAGTTTGAAATACATCTTCACTCAGTCGGAGTTGAATATGAGGCAAAGAAGATGGTTGGAACTTATTAAAGATTATGATTTAGAAGTGCACTATCATCCGGGCAAGGCTAATGTGGTTGCCGATGCCCTGAGTCGCAGGAGTCATTGCCATTGTCTGACTATAGAACCTATGCAACGAACATTGTGTCAAGAGATGGAGCATCTGAATTTACAAATCACAGAACAAGGTTCCTTGTCCAATATTGCAGTTGAGTCCACTATCAAAGGTCAAATCATTGATGCTCAACAGAAAAGTAAGGGCATAGCCCATATCAAGGATAAAGTCAGATCTGGAAAACCAACATGTTTCAAGATTGATGAATCAGATGTTGTATGGTTCAAGGATAGATTGGTAGTACCCAAAAATCTGGAGCTGCGAAAGCAGATTCTTGATGAAGCTCATTCTACAAGATACTCCATTCATCTGGGTAGCAACAAAATGTATCATGACCTAAGAAAGAGATATTGATGGACCAAAATAAAAATAGAAATAGCTCAATATGTAGCCAAGTGTGATATTTGTCAGAGAGTCAAAGCGGTTCATATGAAGACTGCAGGTCCATTACATTCGTTGCCAGTTCCATCTTGGAAGTGGGAAGATATTTGTATGGACTTCATTGTGGGATTGCATAGGACATCTGTAGGCTACAATTCAATATGG
This sequence comes from Miscanthus floridulus, assembly GCF_019320115.1. NCBI lineage: Eukaryota > Viridiplantae > Streptophyta > Magnoliopsida > Poales > Poaceae > Miscanthus > Miscanthus floridulus. The sequence goes on along the minus strand of NC_089587.1, from coordinate 179,167,341 downwards.
GTTATTGTTGATCGTCTAACCAAGATAGGTCATTTCCTACCAGTCAGAGATAAATATCGAGCGGAGCAGTATGCCAACCTTTATCTTGATAGAATCTTCAGTCTGCATGGGGCACCCAAGACCATTGTCTCTGACAGAGGGTCATTGTTCATATCCAAGTTTTGGAAAAGTCTACATGAGTCTTTAGGAACTAAACTTATCCATAGTTCTACTTATCATCCGCAAATAGATGGATAGACTGAGAGGGTAAATCAAATTCTTGAAGATATGTTAAGAGCATGTGTCCTTTCCTTTGGTGCTAAATGGGATGAATGTCTTCCCTTAGCTGAATTCTCGTATAATAATAGCCATCAAGAGAGCATTAAAATGGCACCATTAGAAGAACTGTATGGCCGTAGGTGCCAAACACCTTTAAATTGGTCAGAAGCTAGAGAATGTTGGTTCTTTGGACCGGATGTGGTCAAGGAAGCTGAAGAGAAAGTTAAACTCATATTAGCTAATATGAAGGTAGCTCAATCCTGACAGAAAAGCTATGCTGATAAGAGGAGACGACCGCTAGAATTCAAAGTGGGAGATTATGTCTACCTCAAGGTCTCACCAATGAAAGGAGTTCATCGTTTTGGGGTTCGGGGAAAGTTGGCACCTCGTTATGTAGGTCCTTTTCAAATCCAACAATGATGTGGACCAGTCGCCTATTGTGTCAAGCTACCAGATCACATGTCAGCTGTGCATGATATATTTCATGTATCTTAGTTAAAGAAGTGTCTTAAAGTACCTAACCAAGAGATCAACTTTGGTGATGTAGAACTAGAACCTAATTTGACTTATGCCGAGTACCCCATTAGAGTCTTAGATCAGAAAGATCAAGTCACTCGTACACATACAATCAAGTTCTACAAAGTACAATGGAATCAACACACTGAAGATGAAGCAACTTGGGAGTCCGAGGATTACTTAGAAGAGAACTTTCCTGACTTCTTCGCTTCTATCTAGTTGCAATACCTTGTCTATATTGTAACTTGTCTCGTTTGTTAACAGAATGGAAAACCCCTCACTAGCCTTTTGAATAAAGTTATGATGTGTTAGCTTGACACATTTCCTTTTCCATTACTTAGCCTTAAGTTTTAAATCTTGGGACAAGATTTCTTTAAGGGGGAAGGGTTGTAACACCTCTGGTGTTTTGACCTAGCACTAAAATTTAATATGTCATCATATGCATTGCAAAGCATTCATATAGTATAAAGTTTTGAATGCATTCACTAAATAAGGTTTATTTCATAATGTTGTTAGTTCATGTGATGTGATTCAAAATCCTAAATAAAGATCATGACTACAAGGGTCAAAATTCATGTGATCATATGAGGTCATGTGTCATTTGACTCAAATAACCCTAATGGGCCATGTTACTGGTCAAAAATCAAAATTTAAGTAAAAGGAAGACAAATCAAATTTGAATTCAAATTCAAATTATAAAAGTCCTTTTTGCCCCTTTTGACTAATTCAAAATCCATGTGGAATTTGGGGTGGAGGCAAAAAGCAAAGTTGGAGATTATTTTATGTAGATCAACTTTGGTATTCAAAGTTTTTCAAGTTTACATATAAAATTTGGAGTAATTTTGAAATGATTCAAATGCTCAAATGCACCCCAAATTCAAAATTTCAAAATGGAGGCAGAATATGAAAATATTCCTAGAAGCAAAGTTGTAGAGTTTGAAAAATAGAACTTTCATTTTTGGAGATTTTCAACTTTAGAAAATTTGTGAGTAATTTGCAAAATTAACGCAGTGGCAATTCTGTAAATACTTCAAAATTTGAAAAGCAGCCAGCGCCACCTCTCTGCTTGCCGCCGGTGCCACGCGGATGTCGCCGCCAATCAGATTTCACCGCTTCCTCGTGCCTTAACACACAGCTGGTGCCGTGGCGGGTCCGTTCATGCGCAGTTGTCACCAGGCAGTCCCTTCCTGGCTATAAATAGCAGCAGTCACCGCCGTCGTCCCCGTTTTCCCCTCTGCTCTGCTCCGCTGCCAGCTAGCTCCGCCGCTCGCCGTAGCCATCGTCGAGCAGTCTTCGTTGTGCCCAGCTATGCCAAAGCGATCGCCTCAGTCTTGCGCTTCTCTACGACTTGCTCACGCCACTTGAGTTGGCCGGAGTCGCCCGGCGCAATAGCTTCTTCCCCGAGCCCGGCCGGAGCTCCGCCACCATCGCCTCGACGTGGCCAGGCCATTCCAGACCGTCTCCGCCTTCACCAAGCCCACCGACGTGACCATGGTGAGCTACTGAATGTGATGTTCACTTCGCTTTTGACTCTACCGCATTCTTGCCGGGATTACGCCGTGAGCCATCGTGCTCGAGCCGCCATGGCCGGCGTGGAGTCTTCTCTGGTGCACCTTCTGCCCTTCCAAGGATGGGGATGAGTTCGTAGGAGTATGTAGGTCATTTGGGTACGGTCTGCCTCGTCAGAGAGTCACCGTCGGTGCCTTTTTGGGGCCGGCCAGGGAGGGCAGCGCCGCCGTGAGCTGTGTGAGTCGCTGACGAGTGGGGTCAGCCTGTGAGTGAGAAGGAAGGAGAAGAACAGTGAAATTTTGTATTTTCTGATTTTGAATAGTGCTGAATCTTTGGAAATTTGTAGAAATAATCATAGCTCCAAAAATTCTGAAATTTTGTGTGTAGCCTCTGTACATACTCTAGTATGGTTCAAAAAATTGATACTTGAAATTTGAATATATTTTTAATGTTCAAATATTCAGTCCATTAATTAATAAATGCAATTTCCATGATTTTTGTAGGCCACTGAATAATTCCAAAAATTATGAAATTTGTTTTGGTACACTAATTTGTCATGAGGAAGCTTACATAAAATTTTTAGGTCATTTGGAACAAGTTCATTTTTGGGCTTAATTCCAAATTAGTTCAAAAATAAATAAAGGCGAACCCTAAGTGTTTGATTAGTGTTGGATCTTGTTTTAGTCATGTTTTGTGACTAGTAGGGTTTCAAGATCCATTTGGTCAAATCACATGTGTGGTTCTTGATGGTGGCATTGCAAGTTGGTTTTGTTGGCTTGCAACTGTACCGTAAAGGAAAGTCGTATTCGAGGTGTTTTTACATTTCATGTACCATGAAAGCATCATGTTTATGTTATCATCATGTTAAAGCATATGTTATCATTTCGTGTAGAACCCGACAACGAAACGATTCTAGTTGAGCAAGTTCTGGAAGAATCCCCGGTTGTCACGGGATTCGATAATTGTGGTACTGATCCAGAACCTGAGATCGTCAACGAAGGCAAGCCTCGGTTTCTGAATTAAACCATTACCTTGTTTACTTTGAAAAGTTTATCACCTATGTTACTTATTGCATTAAGTTGATCAATTCAAATGTTACCTACTTGATGCATTGCCTACCTTGTTAATTGGTTACCATCCTTGAAGATGTTTTCATTTACAAAGGCGTAGAATGCTTAGTATGCTTTATGGTAGGCTTTCAAAGTAAAAGTTTTGATACAATCAAAGATGGCATACTGGCCAAAGAAAGAAAGAAAATAGAATGAACTAGAGACTAGTCGTGTGACTTATCTTGAATTTTGGGTAATGTTGCCGACTATGTCGCTTAAAGGCCACTCATTGTGGATCTTCTAAATGAGACACTTTGTAGTACTGGTCACATACTTCGGTAAGCCTACTTCGGCTAATCCAATACTAAGACGAATGCCCATGCACTGGGAGTGGAGAGATGGTGGGAGTAGCGTGTACCCTCATGGCTAGAATGTGGCCGGATTTGAGGTGTGTTGTGCTCTCGGGTGGCGTGGAGACGGCTTAGTATAGGAGGATCCAGTAGCGAGGTTGATATATGCAAGATTAAGTTCTACATATGTCGTGTGATAAGGAATCCCTAGCTGGGACTTGAATCAATTTGAATTGCCGGTGCTCCATGGATATGGAGACTCGATTCATTACAGAAGCAATGCAGGACTGGTGAATTACTAAAATATGAGAAAGAATGGAATGAGAAGGAATGGAATATGGGAAATGTACGTTTAGTTTGAGATAATGAACTAAAAGGACTTAGGGGTAAAATTTGAGATTAGGATAAATATGGTAAGCTTTTGGCAAAGGACTTTGAATTTTGCTACATCCTTACCTTGTCCCAAACCCCTGCATCTCTAAAGTCTTACACCCCGTTACGTCGGGTTAGTCTTGTTGAGTACCTTTGTACTCAGGGTTTGTTAACCCTTGTTGTAGGTGAGTCGCATGCACAGGCTTGTTTTGGTCCCTGCTACATGTCTATGTTTGAAGTCAATGACGATGAGGAGTGATGAATGGCCTTTGGACAAGGCACTAGTTTGTATGATAAATAAAGTTAATGTAATATTATCCCGCTACTATGGTTGTATGACACTTATGGTATTGTAAGTTTGAAAACAAACTGGTTTGTAACTATGTTATCTTAAGACTTCCGCTATCTTTTACTCTGGTATATATTTGAATAAACTGTTGTAATCTGCAATGTCTGTGATTGGGATCCTGTTTAAAAAGAGAATCGTGGATGATTTGGGTTTCCTAAGGACACCCGACAGACCTGTTGAGTTGTTGGGAACTCGTGAACGCTATCCGAGGTCTGTTAAGACAATGATAGGTGCACGTGGGCCTGATTTCTTAGGAGGTTCTTCCACAATCACTTTCTTAGAGATCATGTTGCTAAAAATGATATATCACTATAAGATTGAAGGACCGAGGATCAATTGGCGGATATCTTCACTAAACCGCTTGATGAGGCAACATTTTGTAGATTGCGAAATGAACTAAATGTGCTTGATTTTAGTAACTTCACTAAAAATTGAGCTTGTGTTGTCCCTTGCATTGCATTGTAATATACAAACATGTTTAATGCTTTATAATGCATATAGGGCTTGTCTAACATGGTTAAGATAACCGCCGAAAAGCGTGTGAAGAAGCTTAACCTTGGATCAAACTTGACAAGCAACTAGATTTACTTTCAAGTATTGCATTGCATATGCATAAATGTTGTTTTGTCATTTATCTTAAGTCGCCCTTTTATTGCCTATTTTCTTAAAAAGAATTATAGCCTAAGGCAAAATATTTTGAAAAACTTGAGGGTTTGAGAGAGGTCACTCACATCAGTCCCAATTGGTGTTTATTTGGATCTTATTGGAGTTGGGACTTGATTGGGAACAGGCAGCGCGAAGGACTTTGAAGATTTGCTGAAGAAGGAGTGACCGGACGCTGCACCAGACTCTGGTGTCCAGCATCCAGTCAGCTCATAGGAGGTGAACCTACTGTCGAAGGAGTGACTGGATACTGAAATAGTGTTTTCCCAGCGTCTGGTCAGGAGGTGCTTCAGCGTTCGGTCGATCATGAAGACATCAAGGCTAGGTGACTAGACTCTGGCTGCGTCCGGTCGGTGTCCACCGGACACGTCTGGTCAGTACTTTTCGTCCGGCTTCAGAACTCTTTCTTTGTTTCCTTTTCTGATCCGCTGGGGGCAGCTTATTTAATCTTCATCGGGGCTTTGACCTAATCTACCACCATCATCACCGCCGTAGCCCTGCCCATGCTCGCCTCCACCATAGCTGCCGCACTAGCCCGCGTGCCACCACCACTAGCCCACTCGCCGCTGTCGCTCACTTGCGCGCCGCCACTGCTAGCATGCACGCCACCGCTTGCCCTCACGCCGCCGTCGCCTCCCTATTGTCCTCACGCCACCGAGCTTCACCGTCGCACTCGCTGCCATGCCCTAACGCCACCACAGCTCCCTACGCTGCAGCTACGCCCACGTCAAGCTGAGCTTGCCGAGGTCTAGTCTAGTGTCACCGTGCTTCCACGCTGTCAAGCTCATCCACTACGCCAGCACTACCGATTCAGTGCTGGTAAGGCCCTACCATCATGCCCTAGCAATCCATATTGCAACCTTGCCGTGACCTAGCTACATCACAACATTGACTTCAATTGCATTTAGGGCCGTCGATCCATCACCGCAACCCTAACCCTCGATTTGGTGTCCCCCGATCCGTTCCTCCTCTCGCTGTTTTGCTATTTCGTCAGGTAGCAAGCCCATCGTTTCAATTTCGTACCTAATTTCTTGCTTCCTAGGGTTTCACATCTATTAGACATATCATATTAATTGTATATCCTATCTATTCCATCATGCAGCGAGTCAGTGCCATTGAGATCATGTGGTAGTTGTCAGTTAACTCAGGGCCAAGCTTGCGAGTAAGGATTGAGGCCAAGCCTCGAAAGTGTCAAAGGCAGTTGTTTCCTGTCAGCGATAGTCGATTCTCTTTAGATCTTTTAGATGGCTTGGACAAAGAACATCGGAGGTGGTCTAGGAGATGAGGATCTGAGGCGTCCGCCTCGCCAGCCTACAGATCCTAAAGGCAAGGCGACGAAGAAGCTAGCAACCCGGAAGTGCAAATATCCAGATGTAGAGACAGCTAGAGCAGCAGCAGTTGCAGAGGCCATAGAGCGTGCCGAGAGAGGTGCCGCTCGTAGTGGAGTTGTTATTGTAGATCATCTATCACCAGAGGCATAGGGTAGACTTGAGCATATTGAGTATCTTCATGGTAGTCCGCCTGGGACTGTCATGATGGCAGGATGATGTCTTCCCATTATGGAGCCTCAGCCTCAGGGGGAGTCACAGCAGGAGCCACAACAGCAGCCCCCACCAGTAGAGCCAACATAGCAGACTCAGGAGGGCCAGCAGGCCGAGGAGACAGAGCAGGCACCTCAGCCACAGCCTCGCCGCTCTGGTCATACCCGTCCACCAGTCACACTGAGGGCTGACACATAGCAGAGGGGTTCTCATCCACCGCCCAGACCATAGGGTCCGCCTCTAGTGACCCATCTTGACTTGAGAGCCACCACGGCCAAGCAAGTTTAGTAGCTGAGATTTGTTGATTTTGAGGTATGGTTTCCGCCGAGGAGGGATGAGAGAGCTTCAGAGGGCTTCTACACTCCACTGCAGGAGGATTTTTACAATGCCTATCTCAACAGTGGGGTAGTTTTTAGATCTCAGAGGGTGTGCCACATTGACTCTATAGTTGCAGCAGCTGGAGAGCACATTCACCCCTACCTCACATATCTGCCGGGGCTATTAGGTTTGATTGGACGGACCAGACTATATGTTCCATCTTGGGTTTGGTAGTTTTATGCTTCCCTCTAGATTGACCTGCAGCATAGATATATTCACTTTGCATTCGGAGGAAGAGACTACCGCCTGATGAGCCAGAGGGTTAGGGAGATACTAAGGCTTTAGGAGCAGCCAGTCAGACTTCACAAGGTGTGCTATGGCTAGACAGCACCCCCAGATGCCCTCATGGTGGCAATGTGCCCCCTATTGACTTGGTCCGTCACTATTTCAAGGAACCTTTTGGCGAAGGGTCGAGGAGGAACCCCAGTGACCTTAACCCCACTGCTCGTGTGCTTGAGGTTGTTATGAGGAGGACCCTGCTTCCCAGGATGGGATACAGAGAGGGCTTGACACATATATAGTTGTGGCTGATCAACTCTCTGATGCAGCAGATAGTTTTTGATATTTGGGATCTTCTTCTGTCAGAGATGGAGGATACTATAGCTGAGGGCTTCAGAGGTTGCAGGCAGTTGCCCTATGCTCACTGGATCACCTGGCTTATCCATAGAGTAGTCACAGTGAGGCCACCAGAGATGCTTGCAGAGTATAGTGGTGCTACGACTGAGTTCCCTGCCTATAACATGACATAGATGATCAGGCATAGTACACCTACAGCACCCAGTCAGCCGCATCGATGTCCTGAGGTGCTAGAGTTTGCAGCCCAGCAGGATGATATCATCAGAGGCATTGCAGCTATAAAGGAGGAGGAGCTTGCTCAGTAGGAGGGGATGGTTGTGAGTGACCCTAGTGATAGTTCTGATGATGACTATCAGCCCATCCCTCAGATGCCTCCTCAGCGACATGACCATGAGGCCGATAGCTCCAGCTCAGCGCCACCTACCCCATAGACTGACCCCGCTCTCCTTGCTATACTTGAGCGGATGAGGTAGGATCAGGCATGATAGGCTCAGGAGACAGCTGCTACATTCGCTCAGTTCCAGACTCGGTAGGATGAGTTCCAGTGCCAGCAGCAGCAGATCCAGCAGTAGCAGCTAGCTATACATCAGTAGACTCAGGCTCTATAGTAGTAGCAACAGGCCATGCATCAACAACAGATACTCATGCAGTAGTAGCTCCTTGGATTTATGCAGCATGTTGTGACTGCTATTAGGGCTCCACCGTCACAGCCTTTGCCCTAGCTTGGTCAGACTGCCACTACCTCAATGACTCTAGCATTATAGCCTAGTGGGCTTCAGAGTCAGGGACAGCCACCAGCATAGTTTGCTTATCCTACAGAGTAGGTGTCCCAGTATTTTGCTATGTCACTGCCAGCTCCACAGTTCACACCGCTTTAGACGAGATTTACACCAGATGAGACGCCCTCGCTGCTAGTGCCAGAGACCATAGTGTCCAGGAGCCTTGGTGCTTCCTTTAGTGAGTTGACAGGGATGCCTACTCCTCCATATCTACATGTCCTAGGTCCTTCTACTGTTGCACCAGTCACCAAGACTACAGAGACGCTCCCTTCCTCAGTGGCATCATCAGAGCCTACTATAGTACTACTAGCTGAGTCTATAGCAGCTCTAGTTCCTGATCCGACCTAGACTACTACAGCACCAATTACAGCTATACAGGGTCAGACTGCTCAGAGCTTTGGATTAGATGATGATGCCAACCAGTTTCAGCTTGCTCCTGTTCTTCAGCGCTCGGCTCGTCCACTGCAGCCCCACCGACTGACCCTTAGGTTTTGGTGTTTGATGCCAAAGGGGGAGAGGGATCGAGTATGATAGATTCAGGGGGAGCGACGTATTCAGGGGGAACTTAGTTATCTTATTAGCTTATATATTACATTTGGAGTTTATATGTGAGATACACTATTATGCTTTTGTGTGTGTGATATATTATGCATTCATGTTTACTATTATATCTATGTGATAGTGATATCTATGTGATTGTGATATTTGACATGTGTGCTCTCTACTTTGAATTCTTTATATGTCATATCACTTGTGTATTGCTCATTTGCCTTTGCTTTTGCGTTTTACTCCGATGCAAATGAGCTTTATTACGTGTACTCATGCTTATTTCATATCTTTTGAGTACATCATGTTGGCTTGGTTCATATAAGCCTGACTAACACCTTTGTACTTATTGACAAAAGCTTACATGATCCAAGCATGTTAAAAACCTCAATTCTTTCACATACTCAAGGTGGTATTATCATCAATCACCAAAAAGGGGGAGATTGAAAGCATCTAGGCCCCTAGTAGGGTTTCAGTGATTAATGACAATACAAGATTACTATGACTAACATTTGTTTGTAGATGCAATTAAGTTAGGTCATGGTAATGGAGATTGATTGGACAATCAAGGTGGTCATGCCCCTATGATGGAAATCGTTTTGGTTTTCAAAGGATGGACGACAAGGTTAAGGATGGACTAGTTCTAAGTGTCGATTGGAGTTGAAGAGACACTTAGAGTAGTTTAGGACTTTGTTTTTCCTTTGGCTATACTATTAAGGGGGTATGGACAGGTAGCTTGACCTAGGTGAGTCTAGTGAGTTAGGTGTGGTGCACACTTGTTAAAACTAGCACTAGGTAGCTCCTACATATGCCTAAGATCCAATGGAGCAAACTTCATTCATGTATGATCGAGAGTTGAAAGTGAATGGAGGGTCAAATACTGACCGGACGCTGGCTTTGGTGTGACCGGACACTAGCACAGAGTCCGATCAGTTCATTTGACTGAGGTGAAATCATTCGGTGTGACCGGACGTTGGAAGGTCAAGTGACCGGACACTGAGAGCCCATGTCCGGTCATTTCCAGTAAGGTTTCAGAGAGGGTAAATCGTGACCGAACGCGTCTGGTCACACTGTAAACTCTAGAGTTCGGGGTGTACTTACCAGAGCGTCCGGTCACCCCACAGAGGCACATAACGGTTCGTTTTTTAGCCCATGTTATAAATACCACCTCCACTCGTGTGTGCGGGGTACTTTTGCTCATTCCAATAGCTAAAAAACACCTTAGAGAGTGCTAAGAAGAGCAAGGTCCTAGTGAGGTGATTGAGATTTGAGAATCCAAAAGAGAGACCTCATTAGTGAAGATCGAGAGTAGCAAAGTGTGCATCCACCTTCTCATTAGGCTTGTCATGGTCGAGAGTTCATGCTTGTTACTTTTGGTGATCACCATCACCTAGACGGCTTGGTGGTGATTGGGAGTTTGGTGATCACCTAGCGGAGCTTGTGGGTGACCCAACTCAAGTTGTGAGCGGTTGTGGGTGATTCACCGTGACAGAGTGTCAAAGAATCAACCCGTAGAGAGCACTTGATCCTTGCGCGGATCAAGGGGGAGCTACACCCTTGCATGGGTGCTCCAACGAGGACTAGTGGGGAGTGGCGACTCTCTGATACCTCGGCAAAACATCGCCATGTTCCTTCCTCTCTATTTACTTTGAGCATTTACTTTAAACATTTACTTTGAGCAATTCAATTCATGTCATTACATTCTTAGAATTGCCATGCTAGAGTAGGATTGGAACTTAGGTTGCAAGTCTTTTGTGCGGTAGAACAATTAGGAACACTTTCTAGGCACAAGGGGTTAATTGGGCTATCCATAAGATTTAATTATTGCGAAGAAATTTAGAATTAGCCAAATTCACCCCCCTCTTGGGCATCTTGATCCTTTCAGAACTGAAAGATGAAAGATGATGAAATAGAACTGTTTGCTCAACTCTTGCTTGAAAGTAGAATAGGTGCTTACATAGAATGGCTAGATAAGGAATTAATCATGACTGCTAGTAATAACATAAATAAGGATTCACTATTAGTATTGCTTTCTACAAAAAGGAAACCATCAAACCATAAAGCTTATCATAACCCTTGGAGTCAAGAAATTATTCCCATTAGTTGGATAAGTCTTGTGAGTACATTGTGTACTCAGGGTTTATTTACCTCTGTTGTAGGTACTGCTTGAGATATAGCCATTGTGTGAAGGATTCTTCTGGTGGGCACAGACGGATCCTTGCTTATTATCGATAGATGTTTATTGTCATTCCGCTGTTTAATATTCTGCACTCTGAATTTTGTAATGTAATAATACAATTTTTAAGAACTCTAGATGTATGAAATGGACTAAGTATTGTAACTTGTTCTCATTATTGTATCCTATAAGAAAAATGTGCATCTTTCGGGCTCTCCCTCGGGGTGTGCCCGATGGAACCCGCTCGATGTAGCCTGCTCTTAGGACGCTTAGTGTCAGTGGGAGACAAACACCTCCATAAGTGCATTATTTCGAGCGATTCTGCCATAGCGGAGCACCTTAGAGCGCGAGTGGTGAACTAGTTGGAGACATCCACGATGGGCGCGAGCAGTGGCTCTAAGCACCAGGAGATGCCTGCCGTGGTGGGGGATAGGAACTTGCTGAGCGGTGGCAATGCTGCTGACCAGGACGCATGCGATGTGCACAAACGCATCGCGCCCGCAACTAGCACCTGGTGCGGTGGGGAGCCTGGTACAATGGAGGAGGAGGGTGGTAGGTTATCGATATGACATAGTCGATGCGGATGAAGATGGAGTCGATGAGCAGCATGAGCACGTGGAAGCACCACGAGATGAGGGCATAGCTATCGAGCGCCTTGATGTCACCGATGCGGTTGAGGACGTCCCACTGCAAGGGCCCTCCTCCATCTCCTCCATCCCACATAGGTTACTGGCACACAAATTAGGATCGGGGAGAGGCGTCGGTGTGGGACAGGACCGGGCGGGGCAAGAGCCGGGACGGCAAGGACGTGCGCAAGCACGGGCGCTGCTGCACGTGGTACCGGTGGTGTGGCAGAACCGCCCAAAATAACATGCTTTCGGAAGCGCTCGTCTTCCACTAGACACTAAGCACCTCAGAAGTGAGCTACATCGGTCAGTTCCGTCGAGCACACCCCAAGGGAGAACTTGAAACAATCTAGAATCCAATAATGAGTACGAGCTTATAATACTTAGTCCATTTCATACAATAAGAGCTCTTGAAAATTATTTATTACAATACCAGAGTTTAGAGTGCGATAATTAAACAACGGAATGAAAATAAACATCTAGCGGAAATGATACAAGGATCCATCTGTGTCCACTAGAAGAATCCTCCACACAAGAGCTACTCCTCAAGCTGCACCTGCAATATGGGTAAAATAAACCCTGAGTACATAATGTACTCGCAAGACTTACCCGACTAGTGGGAATAGTTTCTCAACTCTCAAGGATATAATAGGCAATATGGGTTTGCTGTTTTCTTTTTGTTTGCGGAAAGCATTACTAATAGTTCATTCTTACAGTCATGTTTTATTAGCAGTCATGATTACTTCATTAGCTAACCATTCTAGGTAAGCACTTGTTCTACTTTCAAGCAAGGGTTGAGCAATCAGAACCATTTCACCATCTTTCATCTTCCAGTTCTTACTACGGTGCTAGACCATAGCCAAGTCATTCCATCTCATGGAAACAGCGATTCATGAACCAATATATCCTAGCTAGGTACCCCGAAACACACGTCTCATTTGTACCCCAGGCACAAACAAGACCAACCCATTCCACTCCTGTCACGGGGTCTAGGTCCCCATCCAAACTTGGACTTCAAGCCCCCATACTTGAGAAAGGTCTTAGTATGCTGCTTAGAGCTTCACCTTTGCCCGCCTCCAATCAGTCTGTCCAAAAAGAGCCAAAACACACAATAAGAGCGTAACGAGCCTTTCCGCTTCCATAAGCAAGTATGTGCTTAGGATAATAAGTTTATGACTTAACTACCATCCACAATAATGGACGGTCCTTAATCGATATGAACAGGGAAAATAGTGTAACCAAGCTAAGCCCCGTTGGCTGCAGGACATAACCTGTTATACCCACCAATAACCATATTGTATCCCTGTCCTATCTCCATTTTTCCTTTCATCATTTTATTATGAGAGTAATAATAATCCCCTATTGTGAGCAACGACAGGTTACTCATGCTACCGATGACCTAAGCATAGCATCAACTCAAACCTACACTAGTAAGATTCTTAGGACAGGTATATCTATGCATGTGGTTTCCATAAAATTCCTGTAACATACATGCACATAACATATATAAACAATGATTATAAAAAAATAAGAGGTTATGCATCGGGGCTTGCCTTGGCAGGCGTGGTGTCAGCTGAGTTAGTCGTCGGTGGCTCTAGGACTTCCTCCCTCACGAGGATCTCCTCCTCGTACTCCTCGATGATCCCCTCGAACTCACGATCATCGGTGGTCACTATCGCCACCAACTCGTTCTCTATATGCATACGATGATGATGCAACACTTAGCATTTAGGCAACAACTCTTAAAATAAGAATATGCATACTAAGCTACTAAGCTAGCTCTAATGACTAAGATACTAAACTAACTATCATCTTCATCAAGCAGGGTGTTGGATTCAACTAACAAACCCTTAGCTTGGCAAATTAAGGATATATCTATATTTCTTCTAGTGATTTAATGTATATTGAAACAAAGAGCATTTAACTACCCTAATGCTTAGTCTACCCTAAGGCTACAAAAATTACAGTGAGCACGTAATAATACTATGAAGCTACTATAAAAATTTTAGGACCAAAGCTAGCACCAATTTACCATAAAAATTCCTACAATAATTAATTTAATAATATGAAGCATTCTCAAACGATTTAATAGCTCCTGGTATCAACATGTATACATATGAACTAAATACACCAACAGATATAGCACAATTTTATGAACCTAACAAATTTTATGTCACAATTTTTGGACACCTACATGATTTTAAATTAATTGCCAAAGATCAGCTCAGAAATTAAATTAGAAAACAATTTCTAATTCCTTATGAAAAAAGAAAAATAAAATATCCCGTGTGGTCCACACACGCAGCACACGCGACGGCCCATGGTATGGCCCATGCGAGGCCGGCCTGCAGCTCAAGTGGCTCGCGGCGGGAGGGGGCGAATCTTGCGCGCTGGTAGTTTTGCAAAAGAGACCTCAAATTACAACTAAGTACTAACACTATTTCTCTCTCTCAAACCTTTTTACTTAACCCCCTGGCTTTCTTGGAATTCCCCCGCACAAACCCCTCGGCGACTTAGCGCACGGTGGCGTGATGGCCGGTGACACAGCGCAGCTACGCCGGCCACCTATGACCTGTGGTAGACCACCTAACGGGCCGGTCACCATCTCCAACCCGAGCGGCTACGCTAAGCGGCGGTGCGGGGTGACACGACTTGCTGGGGAAGGCTGCAGCGGCACGCGGCCATCCACATCGGCGATGCCACTATTTCGGTGAGCTAGGGTAGCTACAGACGTAATTGGTTAGCGCGTGAGCATCAGGAGGCTACCATGGATCTGGCCGAGGTGATGGTTGGGGAGGAGGATGATGGAGGAGGGCTGGCCATGTATGGCCGAGCCATGCGGTGGCGCACCGCGGTGGTATGGTCGCGTCAGTGATGACGGGGAGGCGGTAGCGCAAGGTGGAAAGGGAGGCAAGGTGAAGCTAGTGGTGTAAGCGAATTGGCTCAGGAGGGACGATAGGAGGGCTGCCCTCGACAATAGCCGAGCGCGGCCTTAATGGCACGGCGGCGGGGGAAACTCCAAATTGGAGCTTGGCCATTCTCGTTTCAAGGCTGGGTGGGGTCAGGGTCATTGGCTTAATGGAGAATCTAGGGATGTGAAGAATCGAGCGATGGTGACTCAACAATGCCGAATTAAGCGAGCGGGGTCGGCTAGTCGCAGTGGCAGAGAGAGGAGCAGGTCTGGTTTGGCTCGTCCTCGCCTTGGCGGCAAGCGGCTGGCTGGACCCGAGGCAGCGTCTGCGCACCTGCTACGTGACAACGTGGCCATACCACGTGCGCACGCACCGAGGCAAGTGGGGGCGCGACATGCGCGGCCGCAGCGCCATTAAGGTGAGGCGACGACGCTAGATAGCCGGCACATCCCATGTGCGCGTTGGGACAAGGCGAGCGGCAGCGCAACACAACGTCACAGTGTGGACGCGACAACGAGGTGATGGCACCGGCAGCGGCAGCGGCTCCGCGTGGCGGGGCCAGCGGTGGCCAGGCCGCAGCCAGGCCAGAGGCAGCCACGGTCGGCCTCTCCACATTTACTACAACCGCAGAGGCAAAGTGCGCCCGGTGCACCGTGGACTCTTTGCCTCTGATTTGCATCTGCTCCGGCCTCCGGATGCCAGTCAAGAGTCAACCCGACCTGCGTTTGGTTCTCTGCCGCTGCTGGCCTGCTGCTGCCTTCGCAGGTCGCAGGTCGAGGTCGCAGTTATTCTGCAAATTCAGTTCACAGTCCGCACGCAAACCGGCTGACTGGGCTGGGCGGTGAGCCTACGAAGCACGTCAACGGTTCCGTGGGTGAATTTGACGTCTCCAAAGAGTGTGGCGCGAGGGAGGGTGTAAAATAATCTGCGATCCATCCCATCTAAAGATTGCTACTTTGACTTGCATTTTTTTAGGCTACTCCCTCCGTTTAAATGTTTGTCGTTTTCGCTTCCTAGAAACAATTTTGACTAAATATATATTAAAAAATTAATATTTATAGTACATAATTAATATCATTAGATAGATATTTAAATCTAATTTTTAACAAATTTATTTAGAGACACAAATTGTCGGGAACCAATACTAGGGTATCTGAAAAGGAGGGGCTAATGACCATCAAAATTGATTCGTCCGCGCGATCAACAGCGCGACTACGCCGTTTGTCGGGCTCCACCTGTCCGGCCACCGAGGCCATGGACCCTGCCTCATCTGATCCCCGAGGGTTGGCTCCACCTCGGTGGGCGCTGCGGCCACGGGCTCCGCCTCGTCCGACCTCCGAGGGTTGGCTCTGCCTCGGCTGACCACTGAGGGTTGGCCCCGCCTCACCCGACATCTGAGGGCTAGCTCCGCCTCGCCCGACGTCTGAGGCCCGACGCCTATGATGACATTACCACAATACCGACCCAAAAATCAGGCGGAGCAGATAAGGCAAGACGCTCAAGTCAACCGCAATACCGAGGACCGTACCCTGCACACCTATAGGATAGTACCGTAGGACCATGCCAGAAGGGTGCTTTGCAACCTTTCAGGCATGTCAGAGCCCAAACAATGTTATAGGCGCCGACATTTGCCTTATAGTGTTATGGGCGCCATCATTTGCCCTTGGGCACGGATCCTTACGGAAACTCATGACAACCACTATGGTCCAGAAGGAAACTCGCATCACCCACAATAACGGACGTGTGGTCACTATGTTGCATGCTCCCTGTACGGCCGCTGATCAGCACCCTGGTACGCCGTGCCGCCCCCAAGAGCGGGATGGGACGTGACAACCCGCTGACAATGCCAGGACATGGCATCGTCAATGGACAGACGCCCAGCGTGGCCCTGTCAGGGTCAGCGGACATGCGCCTGGCGTGGTGCTGTTCCTGTCACAGCCTTCCATGTCAGCGGGGCTCGCATAGAGGAAAAGGAAGACCCGACGTCCTTAAAGGACTTCCTTTGCCTCTCGTTTTTCTCTTTTCTCCCATCTGTAATCTATGCACTCTCTTGGTCTATAAAAGGGAAAGCAGGGCACCCCATTAAGGGGATCGATTCACCACATCACAGCAGAACCACTAGCGTCGAACCTCGAATATATGCTGAGCAGTGACTTAGCTCTCGGCACCCATTCGACCTTTCCATCAGAGACTTGAGACCTATCCCTCTCTCACCCGTTTGTAACCCCTACTATGAACTTTTCAGTGCTAATAACACGAGCAACAGCCATGAACTGGATGTAGGGACATTCTGCCCGAACCAGTATAAAGCTTGTGTCTTTTTAGCACACCATCCAGGCCAGACGCGCAATAATACAAATTTACTCGTTGGTGTTTACTCGAAACACCGACAGTTAGCGCGCCAGGTAGGGGGCCTTTGGGTGTCCCGACATTAACATCAGGCCACAGATGGCTAGTCACGGCATCAGCTGGGTCCCGAGCGCACACGTGCGCTTCGAGGACCTAGACTTCATCGTCACGGCGGAGGGAGAGCTAGGGCGGGCGCCTGTTGTCGTTCAAACTTTCCACTCCACCTGCATACACCGGAGGCCCGAGCCCCCAGAAGCGGCTAGATCCTTGACTTCGACTATGAGAGTTTGGAGTATCAACTCGGCGCCCTCCTAGGACCCCAACCGTCCCGGGAGGACCTACACCACCTCACCTCCTCGTTCACCAAGGTCATGGCACGGCTCACCAAGGGAGAGCCATTCTTCCCAGAATACCTCATCTAGAGCGCCCCGACAGTGCTCCCGTTCGGTCTCTGTGACACCGCAGAGACCATTGGCCACCTTGTGGCGCAGCGCATGATCCCATCCCCCATGAACGACGAGTTCATGGGGATGATCGAACACATCGTGGAATCTTTCCATGATCTCCTCACAGAGGACCAGAGTTGCCCACTGGCTCTGACTCTAGCAGAGGAAGCCATCACCCCTCTCATGAATGCTTCATGATAGGTACCCCCGAGGGACATGTCGAAAGCATCCACGAGGAAGAGGCTACCCTAGCGAACGACCTAGACAACGAGGCTGAGGGGGAGATAGCAGCCCCACCTCACATATGGGTGGAGTAGCTAAAAGCCCGACACTGAGAGATCGAGGAAGCGCGACTCCAGCTCAAGCAGGAATGCGCAAAGCTCGATTAGGAGATCAAGCTACCACGACACCAAGATGGCTGCATACTACCAAGAAGTCCACCAACTGGAGGACAAGTTCAGTGGCCTTGAGCTCAACCACATCCTGAGGTGCCTCAATGAGGCGGCCGACACGCTGACAAAGGTGTTATCTGGCCAGGAGCTAGTGCCAATGGGTGTCTTCGTCAGCAACCAACACAAGCCCTTGGTTCGCTACGAGGGGTCGGAACAAGCCAGTGATGATCCACCCGTTCTAGGCTTAGGGGCTGACCAACCGTCGGCTCCATCCAGCCTCGAAGTCATGGAGCTTGAAGAGGACCCAACGACAGAGCCCGACCCTCTAGTCGACTGGAGGACGCCCTACCTCAACCTCCTCCTCCGTGATATGATGTCGACAAACAAGATGGAGGCCCGATGGCTCGCATGTCATGCCAAGTCCTTTGTTCTTGTGGGGAGCGAACTCTACAAGTGAAGTCACACCGGAATCCTATAGCGTTGCATCCCTATCGAACGGGGGAAGCGTTTGCTGAGTGATATCCATGGTGGGGTCTGTGGTCATCATGCCATGCCTAGAACCCTGTTCAGAAATGCATTCCGATAGAGCTTCTACTGGCCTACCGCAGTAGCCGACTCTGAGCAGATCGTACACACCTACGAAGGGTGCGAATACTACACTCGGTAGACTCACCTACTGGCCCAAGCGCTCTAGATGACCCCCATCACCTAGCCATTCGTGGTCTAGGGACTGGATCTGGTTGGACCTCTCAAAATAGCGTTCGAGGGCTACACCCACTTGCTTATCACCATAGACAAGTTTACCAAGTGGATAGAAGCTCGACCGATCTTCGCGATCAAATCTGAGCAGGCCGTGTTGTTCTTCCTCGACATCGTCCATCGCTTCGGAGTCCCAAACTCCATAATCAACGACAATGGCACGCAGTTCACTAGAAAGAAGTTCCTCCAATTTTGTGATGAATATCACATCCACATCGACTAGGCCTCCATAGCACACCCCCAAATGAACGGATAGGTAGAACACGCAAACGGCATGGTCCTATAGGGCCTCAAGCCTAGGATGTTCAACCGGTTGAACAAGTTTGGCGCAAGATGGGTCATCGAGCTTCCTGTGGTGCTCTAGAGTCTGAGGATGACCCCCAGCTAGGCCACTAGGTACACGCCATTCTTCATGGTCTACGGTTTTGAAGCCGTCCTCCCAACTGACCTCAACTACAAAGCACCAAGGGTCAGGGTATACGATGAACAAGGAGCCGAGGCATCCCTTGAGGATGCCATGGACCAGCTAGACAAAGCACGTGACATTGCCTTCCTCCGCTCGACCAAGTAAAAGCAGGCGTTATGATGATACCATAGCCATCGAGTGCGGGGTCGGGCCTTCAACGTCGGAGACCTAGTTCTCAACCTCGTCTAGAGCAACAAGGACTGTCACAAGCTCTCCCCACCATGGGAGGGACCATACATCATCGTGGAGGTGCTCTGGCTAGGCCTCTACAAGCTAAAGACCATCGATGGTGAGGTCTTCGCCAATGCCTCAAACATCGAGCAGCTAAGTCGCTTTTACCCTTAATAAACGCACACTTTCTCTTATCAGTTTTGTTATTGAACTCCCTAATCTTTTAGGACATCCGACCCTAGCAACAGTAAAGGGTTGGGCCTCACTCAGGGGCTGATATGAGCACATTTATCCAGCAAGCATTCTTTGTGCCTGCCCCCTTTTTTACGTTAAGACCTAAGAGCTAGGTTTACGGGAACAAGCTCTGAGTATAACTGGTCAGACTATGGGAGACCTATGCCCTAGTGGCTATGATGTCTTTGCTCACCAGTGTGATCAGAATTGGATCACCCACACTTCGAGCTTTTAAGACCTTAACGACGGAAAGGGTCAAAGGGTGCTAACCTTTTATACAAAAAGGCGAGAAAGAGCTAAAAAGTTGTTTGCTATAACGAAATTTGAAAGCCAGTCCATTTGGTACAAGTTTCTTTACCTGGCTTATGTGCTTAACTAAATTCTTGCGTGGGATGTTCTCATCCTTTATCTTCGTAGGAAAATCTTGTCTCAACAGGTAGCACAAGTCGCCTCGATGGCTTAGCCACCGTCAAGAAATGGGTAGGGAGCAGATAGGATCCCGCTCATATCCGGCGAAGGCTTCCCGGACCCTTCACACTTACCATCGAGGTAAAATCATGTCTAGCTTGATCGAATGGCTCAAAGCCGCTGCTGAGAGACAAGCACCTTTACTTTATGTATTAATTTTGCTATCGAGCCTTCGACCCTAGCAACAGCAAGGGCTCGGACATCGCTAGGGGGCTAGCAAGAGTGTCTACCTGGTAGACATTCTCTATGACCGACCCCTCCTCACTTTAAAAATTGGAGACAGGGTGTGCAGACACAAACTCTGAGTAAACTTGGTCGGACCGCTAGGACCCTATGCCCAGCGGCTACGGTGTTTTTGTTCACCAGCATGATCAGAGTCTTTGTCTCCGTACCCCAAGCTCTAGCCTCCACCTTTTTGGGAAGGGTTTGGAGGGGCCTACCTGTGGAATCTCTGTCGAGGAGAGGCCATCAGGTCACCCAAAGTCGATTGAACGGCTCAGGCCACTACCGAGAGACAGATAGTGTCTGTGTTTCAAACAAACACCGGCTAGTAAATTTATAATTATTGCATGTTAGGCCTGGATGGTGCACTAAAGGACACAAGGTTTATACTGGTTTAGGCTAAATGTCCCTACATCTAGTCTGTTGCTGCTCGAGTTATTAGTACCAAAAAAGGTTTGTAGTAGGGGGTACAAACGGTCGAGAGAGGGACAGGTCCTAAGTCTCTGATGGAATGGTTGAAATGATGCTAAGAGCTCGGTCGCTGCTTGGCTGTATGAGTGATGTGTTATGTCTAACTAATCTCTCAAAAGGTTGGTCCCTTTAGTGGGGTGCCAAGCCCTCCCTTTTATAAACCAAGGGGGAGCAGGGGTTATAGATGAGAGAAAAAGGAAAAAACCAAAGGTAGAGAAGGTCCTTTGGGGGAGCCAGGTCTTCCTTTCCTATGTGCCTACCCTGCTAACATGGTAGACCATGTTAGAGATGGCATGTTCACTGATCCTTATAGGGCCATGCCCTGGCTTCTGTCAGCAAGTGGGTGCGTCCCATCCTTTGCCGGCGGATGGTGCGGCGTGTTAGAGGGCCAAGCTACGACACTTCGAGGAGTAGGCGGGGAAGTGACCCTATGTCTGTCACTGTAGGTGATGTGAATTCTGCCTTAGATCGTAGTGGTTGTCACATGCTTGTGTTAGTATCTGTGTCCGAGGACTGATGGCGGTGCCCACAACACTATGGGACAAAAGTCGACGCCTACAACACTATTCAGGCACTGTTAGGTCGGAAAGGGCTTAAAACACCCGTCCCATTGTATCTTGGCAGTGCCTTCCCACAGGCGTACAGGGCTTGACCCTTGATACTGCAATTGACTCGAATGTCCTATCGTACCCTATGCTCGTCTTTATGAAGGATTAGGGTGTAGTCGTCGGGCGAGGCGCAGCTAGCCCTCAGATGTCGGGCGAGGCGGAGCCCACCCTCGAGCGTCAGGTGAGGCGGAGTTTAGCCCTTAGCCGTCGGGTGAGGCGAAACCCACCCTCGGACGTCGCGCGATGCAGAGCCCGCCATTAGCCATCGGGCGAGGCGGAGACTAGCCCTTGGGGGTCAGGTGAGGTGGAGTCTAGCCCTCGAAGGTTGGGTGAGGCAGAGTCTAGCCCTTAGCCATCGGGCAAGGCAGAGCCTGCCCTTGGACGTCGGGCGAGGCAGAGCTCACCCTTTGGATGTCGGGCGAGGCGGAGTCTAGCCCTCGGTGGTCGGGAGAGGCAGAACCAATCTTCTATCGTTCGGGCAAGAAGCGCAGTAGCGTTCTTGTTTGACTAGAAGTGTCAACGTTCAATGGTTACTAGTTCCACCTCATTGGGTACCCCGGTATTAGGTCCCCAACAGTAGCCCCTGAGCCCCTGGGTGATTCGAATAGAATCACCCGACGAGTGTAGCCCCCGAGCCCCTGGGTGATTCAGGTAGAATCGCTCGGGGGTATTTTGATTCGCCAGAGGGTGCACACGAGTGCACCAGTTGGGTGTAGCCCCCGAGCCCCGGGTGATTCGGATAGAATCGCCCAGGGGGTAATTTTGGACCCTTCGCGGGTAGGGCTGTGAGATTCAGTTTTTATCAATTGGATAGCTTTAAGGGAACCCTGGTATCCTATTCGCAGGGATTTTGTCTAGGGTTAGCCAGGCTAGGGCTCGACTATGGATCGAGGCCCCACTGATGCTCGTGTACCTGAGTCTTGGTCGCTCGTGGGCCCATCCCTCGTTGGGATGGCCGTCAAGACAGTTAGGACATTGGACTCTAAATCCAGTAACCTCCCCTTTTACATTCAAAAAAAGGTTTATGCGATCCGATCTTTTCGTTCGTTAAGACTGTAGGGCCTGAGGTGTTTAGGGGGAAATTTTTATTGTGCTGGTGAGCAAAATTACCGTAGCCATCTAGGCGTAGGCTTTTTGCAGTCTTATCTATCTGTTCCCCTAAACCTTGCTGCCAGTCTCAACGCGAGGAGAGCAAAATTACCATAGCCATCTAGGCGTGGGCTTTTTGTAGTCTTACCTATTTGTTCCCCCGAACCTTGTCGCCAGTCTCAACGCGAGGAAAAGGTCTGATGTAATGACTGTTTCAAAAAAAGAAAGGAGGTATCCGTACCTTTATCAGCCCTCGAGTGAGATCTGACCCCTTGCGGTCACTGGGGCCAGATGTTTCTAGAGACCGGAGCGAGGGTAGCGAACTCACTCTTGCATTCGCACGTACCCCTTACTTAGGATTTTGGCGATTGCTACGTGACCGTGTGTTTGGTCTCATTGCTGGCCTAACCTTCCTTGAGCCCCCACGAGTGGCGAGGGTTTGGTCAAGGGTTGGCTTGTTTCATGATTGTCGCCCCATCCGTGGTTTCCACAACTGGAGGGGTTAAGGCGACATCGCTTGCCTCGACGGCTCAAGTGACGCGCTTTATGAGCTCGCTAACAGGGATGTTCGGATGGAATTCGATCCTGTTGCTTTGCAATAGGGTCGGCAAAGCCCCCAGGTGGTGTTCCGTTGCTCCTTGACCCGCCTTCCAACAGATTCCCCCTCAGTGGGGATTCTATGGGCTCGGCTAGAGGCTGGATTGAACTAGAAGGTTGAGATGACCCTATCTGCCTCAATGCGGGTTGGGCAAAGGCCACTGAGGCTCATCTGCGTTTTTTCCCTGGCTCTTGTTTGACATGAGGTGGCCCCGGACCCTTCGCGGGTCAGCCTTTGAACCTTGGTCTCTCAATCTTGGATCAAGCGGCTCGAGCCCCTAAGCCCATTAGGGTCTGATAGGGGTCGGCCATGTTTCACGTGTTTCCCCATCCTCGGTTTTCGCAATCGGAGGTGCTAAGTTGACAACACTTGCCTCGATGGCTCGAGTGTCATGCTTAATGAGCTCGCTAATAGGTATGTTCATGTGGAATCTGGGTCCATCATTCGCTGACAGGGTCGGTAGAGCCCTCATGTGGCATTCCACTACTTCTTAACCCGCCTCCCGGTAGATGCCCGAGCCATTCGGTAGGCTTAGGTGGCCCGTTGGCCCCTCCTCAACGGAGATTCTGTGGGTTTGGCTCGGGGTTAGAATCAAACGAGAAAGGTCGAGATGTCCCTATCCGCTTTTGAGCGGGGTCGGGCAAGGCCGCTGGGGCTCATCATGGTTTTTCTCCCTTGGCTCTGTTTGACACAAGGCGACCTTAAGACCTTTATGGGCCGGCCTTCGAACCTCGGTCAGTTGCCGCTCATATTGAATGAGGCGAGCGCTGCTTCGTGGCGCGACACGAAGTGTTAAGATGCAAAGATCGCATATGCAACATTTGGATGATGGGATTAATGTGCGATTTAATTGAAACGAAAGCGAGGGTCGGTAATGTTACCTCGGTGGTACGAGCGATGAGAAGCTCTTACCAGACATGTCCATGTGGGTTTCGAGTCCGGTGTTTGTGATGGGGCTGGTGTGACCTGCACAAGCATCGCGATTTTCTGTCTCCATCTCTCAATGGCGATTCGAGCCGTTCGATTGACTTTAAGTGACTTGACAGCTTCTCCTTGAAGGAGTTTCTGCTCAGAGTACGGGGAACTATGAATTCGATTATGCTGGTGAACAAAAACACCATAGCCGCTAGGGCGTAGGGTCTAGCGGTTTGTCTAGTTCTACTCAAAGTTCTACACCCACACCCCATGTCTCTGGTTTTTTAAATGTAAGGAGGGGTCAGGCGATGAGGATGTCTAAACAAGTAGACACCCTCGGTAGCCCCCAAGCAATGTCCATGCCCCTGCCGTTGCCAGGGTTGGACGCTCGATAATGAAATTAACACATGAAATAGGTAGCAGAGGTGCTTATCTTTCAGTCGTCGTTCATTTGTTGTTTTGCCTGGGCCATCCGATAGACCCGGGAGGCCTGTTGGGCCCCCTAGATGGGGGTTCCATCATTGGGTGGCTCCATGGTCTTGCCTGGGGAAGCGAAGAGTTGCCTGCATGCGGGTGCACCCTGATTCTCATGCCCGGAGCACGGTAGTGGTGGGCAATGCCTAGGCAACATCTTGTTTTGACTAGGCGACGTCTTGTTGATCAGAGGGTGTCCCGTCGGTCTAGGCACGTCCCCTCAGATTCCCGTCAGCAATGATTTCCCATCTGCATTGAATAGGGGAAGGGGGAGAGTTTTTCATCCCAACCTTTCGCCTTTCCTCAGCTGCTATGCCTCTTCCTTAAATAGGGAGGGGGAGGGGAGTTCTCGTCCCATTCCTTCGCCTGCTTATGAGCTGCTACATCTTCTTCTTCCTTTCCACCAAATGCGTTTGTGCATTGCGGTGGCTCCTAAGTGAGAGAGGGTAATGCCAGGGAGAGAACAACTCATAGTTCCGCTCATGAATCTAGAGCGTGATGTCGAGCTAGAGGTTATCCAATGTAGATGAGATGGTGTCAGCCGCCTTTGCTGAGAAGGGGCTGCCTCTGCCGAAGGAGGAGGTGGACTAGAGAGTGCTGAGCGTCATTGGTTTTGCCGTCGTTCATGGCAGCCTTTCTTCGGCGGAGGTGCCATTGTCAGGGTTGCGGTTGATGACGATGGTGAAGTCCCTAGACGCCCCGGTGAAGGTGCCACAGTCGCTGACGTGGTGCTCGACGTTGCAGATGATGGCACCCTCGAGGATCCCGTGGAGCGGTAGGACGTGGCACGGCGACCGTAGTAGTACTCGTAGTAGAGCTGGTCAGAGACTGTAATCGAATAAGTTTATGGGGGAGCCCTGAGTGAATAGTCTTTTGTATTTATGAATACATTAGACCTTTTTATGATGAAATCACTTTGTAAGAAATGAATTTTGTGCAAAAAAATGAATAAGTTTTCAACTTTCGCTACGGCAAATAGCTTTTCGGCTTTTCTCCCTCTTTTTGTAAAAGAGATTTTGGTGCCTTCTGACCCTTCTCATAGTTAAGGTCGTAAAGAACTCAGAGTATGGGAGCACCAACTCTAATCACGCTGGTGAGCAAGGAGGCCGTAGCCACTGGGGCATGGGTTTCCCGTAGTCCTACAAGTTATACTCAGATTTTGTTCCTAAAATTCCAGCATTTAGGACTTACCATGAGAAAAGGGGGAAACACAAAGAATGTTTGCAAAGATAACACAGAGAGTGTTTGCAAGATAAACGTACTTATATCAGCCCCCGAGTGAGGTCCAACCCCTAGCACTTTGCAGGGGTCGGATGTCACTAAAGATCGGGGATTTTTTTAAGACAAGAACTGATAAAAAAGGTATTCGTTTATTTAAGGGTAAAAACAACGTAGCTACTTAATGTTTCTGGCGTTGGTGAAGACCTCGCCGTCGATGGTTTTCAACTTGTAGGCACTTGGCTGGAGTACTTCCGCAACGGCGTATGGCCCTTCCCAGGGCAGGGAGAGCTTGTGATGGTCCCTGACTGTAATTGAATAAGTTTGTGGGGGAGCCCCCAAGTGAACAGTCTTTTGTATTTATGAATACATTAGACCTTTTCATGATGAAATCACTTTGTAAGCAATGAATTTTGTGTGAAAAAATGAATAATTTTTCAACTTTTGCTATGGCAAACAACTTTTTGGCTTTTCTCCCTCTTTTTGTAAAAGAGATTTTGGTGCCTTCTGACCCTTCTCATAGTTAAGGTCGCAAAAAACTCAGAGTGCGGGAGCGCCAACTCTGATCACACTTGTAACACCCTCGGTGTTAAGCATGCACTTAACCTTGACATTGCATGATCACAATCATCATTGAGCATTCATGATCATAAGCTTATCATGTATTCCATCTTTGTTGGCTTATATTGCATATGATATTACTTAATTGCCTTACTTAGATTAGGGTTTACATGCAACTAATGTTTGAAATGTGTGTGGAACCTTGTGAGTACCTTAAACATGTTTAGAATAGCATGAGGAACAACTTTGGTATTCATGACTAAGTCTAGTTTAGCCTCTAAGTCAAAGGTATTGTGTATGGCATCATATTTAAGTTGTATGTTTGACCTAGTTTGAATTATGTCTTAGAAACTTTGCATGGTAGAGAACCTTTAAGCAAAGTTGTAGTATTTAAGTAGAGCAACAACTTTTATTTTTGGGTTATGAGCTAATTCAGTGCAAAGCTTAGTCTTTTTGAGCTCACAAAAATCAGAAAAACTCAATTTTCAACACTTAGGAAATTTTTTCTAAGTCGTATTCGGTTTACAGTTTCGCTGGCTCTACTTTGAGATGATTTTACTCATGATTTTTTGAGAATTAGACTATGATCCTTTAATAGAAATTGTAGACGATGTTACAGGCTATAACTTTGGTTTATATTATTGGTGCTAATACTTCACGGTTTTGGAGTTTGAGTCTCGCCAATTCGCTCTGTCAGGCTACCTCGCTCGCTCTACTGATGGAACTGAATCGTAGCTATAGTGATCCGACCAGTTTTAGAGTTTGAAAGCCGTGTGGCGCCATGCGTCGCCGTCGGCCTGACCGGCCAGGCCACGTCGGGGCGTTGCATGCCTTCACCCTCCCGCACTCGCCTGTGACACTCCTAAACTCTCATTTCTTCGCCTGGCTTTCTCCTTCGCCTTTACGCGCACCCGTAGCAGCTCTGTAGTAGCCGTAGCAGCTCCGCCGATGCCATTGCCGGCACAAGCTCACAACGCGTCGTTCCTTCGCCACGACAGCAGCGTCGTCATACACCTACCGTACCACTATGCCTGAATTGCTCGCTAGCCATGATTGGTAAGGCCTCAGCACCATGCATGGCCTCGCCAGAGTTTCGCCACCATGCCACGACGCTGTGGCTGGGACGTCACCGACCGCCTCTAGCTGTGACAGTGGGTGTGTTAGCTTCGCTGTAGTATTTAGGAGCTCGTTTTATTCCCATTGTTGCAGATAACGTTATGTATCATGGCTACTGCAAGAACTGCCTTGCTCCTACAGTGGATGAGGACTAAGACCATGGGCAATGGTCATTCTGTATATCATCTCACCCTTTGTGCTTTTGGTTGGAGATGACTATGACACTAGCTTTGTATTAAACTATGTGTGATGTTGATGTTAAACTACTTTGCTTCCGCTACTTTCAAACTTGGTTTGTAATAATTATTCGAACTCTGATGTATGAGAAATATTTGTGAACTGTGATGTAACATGTGATGGGTTGTGTTGAATCTCTACGATCTTGGTTTGTATGTTGGTTGTTTGAGATCCTTCGTGATTTTGTTGGACTACCGGGTTTATATGGGCTCAAGTATGACGGTTTGATCGCTTTGGTGATTGCTATTGTACTTGTGCTCTTATAAATTGGATGGTTCTATGACAGCTAGCATCAGAGCAAGGATTCAACATTAAAACTTGTCATATGTGTATTTAAAAACAAAGGTTTTGTGTTATAAAAATCTAAAGTGTGCCAGTGTTCATCTCCTTTATGCCTAGTTAAGGACTTTTAGGTGGCTATTTAAGTACTAACATGGGGGTTTTTACTTTCGTCGTCCATACGGCGTGCTACTGTATGGATGCCATTCACTTGAATGGTAATGTATGGATCAAATGCCTCTACGTCAAGGTAAGAAGGTAAGTTGATGAGTGGCATGACCGCAAGATGTGAGCGTGCGGTTGGGGAGAGTTAGTTTTGATACGACTATGTATGCATGCTTGCATGTGTATATGGTGTGTATTTAATTATGGGTATAAATTGTCATCGGGTAGCTTTGATACAGAAGTATATGTATGGGTATACATATATGGAAGTATTTAGTTGCAACCTAGAGCCTAGATTTACATTTCTGTACTTATATTTGTTGGGTTGGGCTGAAATGAATTTTCTGCAGGCACACTAACAACGAAACGTGTAGTTCGTTTAGCTACGATTATATCGAGAGAACGTATGTATGCCACTGCGTATGTTGTTAGGAATTATTTTCTAAGTTTGTGAGGACGTACGGAATGAGCATACATCATGATACACCATTCATTCATGTTCCTACATTGTTTCCCCCTTAATTGACCTTATCATTATGTAACTCGTAGCTATCCTTGCGTTGTCTCACTCAAGTGTAACCTTTGTTATAGATGGCAGCCCTTGGAGCCCCGGTTGCTAGTGACACCTTTCTGGCACTGTTTGGGACTCCCACCTTACTATGGCGAGTGCTAAACTCTATCGAATATGCGGAACCGCCTCAATACTTTTGGAGAGAAGTGGTAACCGAAGGACAGAGGTGGTATGATGTACGAGTCACTATCGTAGCCCATGAGGATAATCCTCAGTGGCAGGGGTGGTGTGTTGAGTTAGATGGACAGACCCCATGGGAAGGTGCCCAAGTGGCAGCATTTGAGGTTCTAAGTGAGATTTGTAAAGAGTTTGGGGATGAACTTGTGAATGGGCCAGTTGGATCTTTTCCCCATGTCGATCGATCACAGCCCACTTGGACCTAGCTAGGTGGTAATGCTTTAGTCAGAGACAGGGATGAAAGAGCTAGAAGTAGTAGTGCTGCAATGAGTGATATGTATGCAGTCATGAGGATGTTTTATTCACGCCAAGATAGCTACGTCAACTGCATGCTAGAGCTCCAAAGAGCTTAGGTCGCACAATGCAGAATGAGAGCACATGTGCATAGGCATCGAAGGGCACTCAGGGCAGCTTAGCATGAGATTGATAACTTTGGGATAGCCTTAGAAGCTTGTTGGAGGCAGTTTGGCCTTGCAGTGAGAGAAAGAAATGCAGCGCATGATGAATTACATGGCGTCCGTGCTGAGAGGGATGAGGTTATTCATCTTGCTGAAAATAGAGAGGCAGCTAGGATCAGGATAGTATTCTAGGCTGCTAGGTAGGCCACAGAGTTTGAGCAAAGGGAGCAGGAGCTCATTCGCTAGATAGAGGAGCTTCAGATTGATGTTCATCGCCTCAATGGCATAATCAACCCAATTATTCCTCTAGCCCTAGCGGTGGAAGAAGAGCCTTATGTGTTGATTGCTGAAGATGATGGCATAGAGATGGATGCTGAAGAAGAGGATCCTGATGAGGAAGAGGTGGAGCCTTGGGAGGATGACCATGGTGATGGTGTGTCCGACGTCGACAGCGACCACTCCCTAGAGTAGTTTCACTGTAGTAGTGCGAGCTTGATGTCTTAGCTCTTTATTCTCGATCTTTATGTAACAGACTCATAACGTAGGTCTCAATCGCATGATGTACCCTTGTGATGTATTGGAACTATGCATGTACTACTTGTGGCAGTTGCACTATTTCATGGATTTCCAGTTGTGTTTGACATAAAAATTTGGCATGTATGGAATGCGTTGCGAGCACGATAAGCGATCATTTGGTGATGTTATGTGGTGGAATTGAATTATTGTGCCTCTATGTTATTGTATGAATTTACTATTCTCTCTAGTAATTACAGTATGACATGATTATACAATTCTTCTGCAATCTCTTGACATCATCCAATAATCACTTGTTGCAATTTCGTAGATGACGCAAGGGAGTGGTGATGATGCCTTGGGAGTAGTTTAGCTTGATGTAGTAGTGTGAGCACGATAAGCCTTGTTGTTGCTCCAATAATCACTTTTAGTGCCACTACCACTCCAAGTTGAGATGATGGCTCAACTCATGGAGACTCAATGTGCTATGGGAGAAGTGCTGCGTGGTCTCACGTAGAATGCTGGACAAGGACATGGAAGAGATCAGCATCAAGGACCTAAACCTAACCAATCCAGCACTTTTAAGGACTTCCTCGACACCAAGCCTCCTGTCTTTAAGGAAGTAGAAGAACCATTGCAGTTAGATGAGTGGCTGAATACAATTGAACAGAAGTTTCATCTTTTGAGGCTCACCGAGCACCTAAATACCAAATATGCATCACACTAGCTACATGGACCGGTGGGCATATGGTGGAGTCATCATCGATCCACTTTGCCTAAAGATGCTCAAATTACATGGAATCAATTCAAGGTTGCATTTAGGGGACATTATATTCCCCCATGTCTAATGAGTATGAAGCATATGGAATTCATGAGGTTGACGTAGGGTACTAAAAGTTTAACTGAGTATCTGCATGCCTTTAATAATCTATCAAGGTATGCCATAGAGTTTGTGGATACAGATGCCAAAAAGATTGCTATTTTCAAGCGGGGACTTAGCCCGAAGCTGATGAAGACGCTAGCTAACAACAAAAGTGCTACATTCAATGAGTTTATTAGTGATGCATTAACCCAAGAGAATCATAACAACATCTACACAACATCTAAGAATCGCAAGAGAGCTTTTGAAGTAGGTGTGTCCCAGTCCAAAGCTCCCACCAATGTGAGACCCTAGTTCTGCCCTCCCGCTCTAAAGTATAGACCACCATAGAAGAAGGCACAGCCTAGTCAGAACTAGCAGGTATATCGCAAGGCCTACTGCATTGCTCTACCTAAGGGTAGCGCTGGACAAAGTAGCTCCAACATTCCACCTAATAGTATGCCATGCTGGAACTATAACAAGACTAGCCATTGGGCAAGAAATTGTCCTTATCCCAAGAAGAACAACAACTCGAAGCAGGGCAATTCTAATGGACATCAGGGACATGTGCACTATACCACCATGGAAGAGATTCCCTCTGGTGAAGTAGTCATGGCTGGTATGTTTCTTGTGAATCATCATCCTGTCGTTGTTTTATTTGATTCTGGAGCTTCGCATTCTTTCATGAGTCCAACATTTGCATCCAAGTATGATCAGAAAATAGTTGTAGTAGATAAGGGTGGTTATTGTATAAGTGCTGTTGAGAGCAACATTTCTACCAATCAGATAGTTAGAGGTGTATGCATCTAAATAAGTAAATGGGAATATAGTGCAAACTTAGTGATATTACCGGGATTGGGTATTGATGTGATCTTGGGAATGAACTGGATGAAGAACCATGGTGTTCTTATTGATACCTCAACTAGAACCATTATGTTGAGGGATCCCAAGAATAATGAGGCTTTTCTAGTACCCCTTCCTAGGGAGTTTGATCTCCATAATGTGGCCAATGCTATACAGCCTGTGGCCCTTACTGATATTCCAATAGTAAGTGAATTTCAGGATGTCTTTCCTGATGAATTGCCAGGGTTACCACCGGACAGAGAGATAGAGTTCAAGATAGAATTGTTACCTAGTACCGCACCTATTTCTAGAGGACCGTATAGAATGCCTCCCAATGAGTTAGCTGAATTGAAGATTCAATTACATGAACTTTTAGAGAAGGGTCTTATTCACCCCAGTTCATCACCTTGGGGTTGTCCAGCCATATTCATGAAAAAGAAGGACAAGTCTTTGCGGATGTGTGTCGACTATCGACCACTCAATGCTGTTACCATCAAGAACAAGTATCCTTTGCCTTGCATTGATATCTTGTTTGATCAATTGTCAAAAGCAAAAGTGTTCTCTAAGATTGATTTGAGGTCAGGTTATCACCAAATCAAGATTAGGTCAGAAGACGTACCTAAGACGGCTTTTTCCACTAGGTATGGCCTTTATGAGTATTTAATCATGTCCTTTGGATTGACCAATGCTCCTGCCTACTTCATGTATTTGATGAACTCGATGTTCATGCTTGAACTTGACAAGTTTGTGGTTCTGTTCATCGATGATATCTTGATTTATTCTAAGACGACAGAAGAACATGAAAAGCACTTGAGAGTGGTATTGTCGAGACTAAGAGAGCATAAGTTGTATGCAAAGTTTAGTAAATGTGAGTTTTGGTTGAAGAAGGTACCTTTCCTAGGTCACGTATTATCGGAGGATGGAATTTCTGTAGACCCATCCAAAGTGCAAGAAGTGATGGATTAGAAAGCCCCAACCTCAGTTCATGAAGTTCGAAGTTTTCTTAGTTTAGCTGGATATTATCATCGATTTATCCTAGATTTCTCCAAGATATCCAAGCCTATGACAATGTTACTTTAGAAGGATGAGAAGTTTGTATGGACACCAGAGTGTGAAGCAGCTTTTCACACTTTGTGGACTTTGCTAACTACTGCTCCTGTGTTAGCATAGCCTAACATTAAGAAACTATTTGATGTATTTTGTGATGCCTCAGGTACTAATTTAGGATGTGTTTTAATGTAGGAAGGCCAAGTCATTGCTTATGCCTCACGCCAGTTAAGAAAGCATGAAGTCAACTATCCAACGCATGATTTAGAGCTTGCAGCAGTTGTCCATGCTTTGAAGATTTGGAGACATTATCTGCTTGGTAATGTTTGACATATCTACACTAATCACAAGAGCCTTAAATACATCTTCACTCAACTGGAGTTGAACATGCGGCAGCGTAGATGGTTAGAGTTGATCAAAGATTATAACCTAGAAGTGCATTATCATCTGGGAAAGGCCAATGTAGTTGCCGATGCCTTAAGTCGCAAGTATCATGGTAATTCTTTGTTGGAAGATGGTTTCAACTTATTGCATCCGACAGTCCTACATAGTATCATAGTTAGTTGTTCTCTAGAGTCAAAGATCATTGAGCTGCAAAAGACTGATGTTGGTATATTCCATATCAAGAGAAAGATGAAAGAAGAAGAGAGCAAGCATTTTCAATTAGATGAGAATGGTGTTCTATGGTTTAAAGATCGTCTTGTAGTGCCAAAAGATAGGGAATTGAGGAACCAAATCCTAGAGGAAGCTCATTCTTCCAAGCTATCCATTCACCCGGGTAGCAGTAAGATGTATCAAGATTTGAAGACTAGGTTTTGGTGGACTAAAATGAAGAAAGAAATTGCGGCATATGTGGTAGGATGTGATAATTGTTGCCGAGTTAAGGCCATTAATATGAAACCCATAGGGTTACTTCAGCCGCTGTCCATTCCAAGTTGGAAATGGGATGACATTAGTATGGATTTCATTGTCGGACTTCCAAATACACAAAAGGGTCATGATTCCATCTGGATAATTGTTGACCGTCTTACCAAGTCTGCACATTTTATTCCTGTCAATGTCTAGTATCGACCTCATCAATATGCAAAGCTATACATTGAACAAATTGTCAGATTGCATGGTGTACCTAAGAGTACTATATCAGATCGAGGGCCCCAATTTGTTAATAATTTTTGGGAACATCTGCACAAGTACTTAGGTACCACATTGTTTCACAGCTTTGCTTATCACCCTTAGACCGCAGGTCAAACGGAGTGTGTAAATCAAATCTTGGAAGATATGTTGAGAGCATGTGTTATTTCTTCCAAGGGCTCATGGGAGGATTGGTTACCTTTGGTTGAATTCTCCCACAATAATAGTTATCAAGAGAGTATCAAGATAGCTCCATTTGAAGCTTTATATGGCCGCAAGTGTAGGACCCCTCTGAATTTGATTGAGCCTGGTGAAAGAAGGTATTATGGGATTGACTTTGTCAAAGAAGCCAAAGAGCGAGTTCAAAACATTCGACAACATATAGCAGTCACTCAATCAAGACAAAAGAGTTATGCAGATAAAAGGAGAAATCCTATTGTGTTCCAAGTTGGAGATTATGTGTATCTGAAGGTATCCCTAATGAGGAGAGTACAAAGGTTTGGAGTGAAGCAAAAACTTGCTCCTAGGTATATTGGACCATACAAGATCATTGTACAAAAAGGACCAGTAGCCTACCAACTCCAGCTACCTCCATAAATGAAAGCAATATTTAGTGTTTTTCATGTCTCCCAACTCAAGAAATGTCTTCATGTGCCCGAAGAAGCTATTGAACCTACTAGTATCAAGATTCAGTTGGATTGGACCTATGAAGAAAGACCAATTCAAGTGCTTGAAGAAATGGAAAGAGTGACCTGTAACAAAGTCACCAAGTTCTACAAGGAGGTTTGGAATAATCATAGTGAGAAAGATGCTACGTGGGAACATGAGGACTATCTTCGTGAGGTTTATCTGAGTTTCTACGAGGAATGGTAGGTTGTGCAATCTTGGGACAAGATTTCTTTTAGGGGGAAGGGCTGTAACACCCTCGATGTTAAGCATGCACTTAACCTCGACATTGCATGATCACAATCATCATTGAGCATTCATGATCATAAGCTTATCATGTATTCCATCTTTGTTGGCTTATATTGCATATGATATTACTTAATTGCCTTACTTAGATTAGGGTTTACATGCAACTAATGTTTGAAATGTGTGTGGAACCTTGTGAGTACCTTAAACATGTTTAGAATAGCATGAGGAACAACTTTGGTATTCATGACTAAGTCTAGTTTAGCCTCTAAGCCATAGGTATTGTGTATGGCATCATATTTAAGTTGTATGTTTGACCTAGTTTGAATTATGTCTTAGAGACTTTGCATGGTAGATAACCTTTAAGCAAAGTTGTAGTATTTAACTAGAGCAACAACTTTTATTTTTGGGTAATGAGCTAATTCAGTGCATAGCTTAGTCTTTTTGAGCTCACAAAAATTAGAAAAACTCAATTTCCAACACTTGGGAATTTTTTTCTAAGTCGTATTCGGTTTATAGTTTCGCTAGCTCTACTTTGAGATGATTTTACTCATGATTCTTTGAGAATTAGACTATGATCCTTTAATAGAAATTGTAGATGGTATTACGGGCTATAACTTTGGTTTATATTATTGGCGCTAATACTTCACGGTTTTGGAGTTTGAGTCTCGCTAATTCGCTCTGTCAGGCTGCCTCGCTCGCTCTGCTGACGGAACAGAATCACAGCTTGTCGGTGTTTCGAACAAACACCAGCTAGTAAATTTATAATTGTTACGTGTTAGGCTCAGATGGTGCACTAAAGGACACAAGGTTTATTCTGGTTCAGGCTGAATGTCCCTAAGTACAGTCTACTGCTGCTCGTGTTATTAGTACCGAAAAAGGTTTGTAGTAGGGGATACAAACGGTCAAGAGAGGGAGGGGTCCTAGGTCTCTGATGGAATGGTCAAAAGGGCGCCAAGAGCTTGGTCGCTGCTTGGCTATTTGCGTGATGTGTTGTGTGTGTTGAACTGATCCATCAAGAGTTGGTCCCTTTAGTGGGGGGCCCTACCCTCCCTTTTATAGACCAAGGGGGGCAGGGGTTATAGATGGAAGAAAGAGGAAAATGCCGAAGGTATAGAAGGTCCTTTGAGGGAGCCGGGTCTTCCTTTTTCCCTGTGCCTGCCCTACTTAACAAGGTAGGCCATGTCAGAGGTGGCATGTTCGCTGATCCTCATAGGCCATGCCCTAGCCTCATTTAGCAAGTGACATCCCATCCTACACCGACGGACAGTGCGATGTGCCGAAGAGCCGAGCTGTGACCCCTCAGGGAGTAATAGGGGAAGTGACCATATGTCCATCACTGTAGATGATGTGATTTTTGTCTTGGACCATAGTGGCTATCGTATGCCTGTGTTAGTATCCACGCCTGAGAACTGAAGGCGGTGCCTACTACACTATGGGACAAAAGTTGGCGCCTACAATACTATTTGGGCACTGTTACGTCGAAAAGGGCTTAAAGCGCCCGTCCCATCGTATCCTGACGGTACCTTCCTATAGGCATGCAGGGCATGGTCCTTGGCACTACATTTGACTTGAATGTCTAGTTGTACCCTATGCTTGTCATCATGAAGGAGCATGGTGCGATCGTCGGATGAGGTGGAGGGTATTTCAATTTGCCAGAGGGTGCGCGCGAGCGCACCCATCAGGGTGTATCCCCTGAGCCCTTGGGTGATTCGGATAGAATCGCCTAGGGGGTATTTTGATTCGCCAGAGGGTGCGCGCGAGTGCACCCGATACGGGTGTAGCCCTGGAGCCCCCGGGTGATTCGGATAGAACCACCCTGAGGGGTAATTTCAGATCCTTCGCGGGTAAGGCTGTGGGATTCGGTTTTTGTCAACTGGATAGTCTTAAGGGAACCCCGGTATCTCGTTCATAGGGATTTCATCTAGGGTCAGCCTGGCTAGGACTCGATTGTGGATTGAGACCCCCTACTGCTCGTGCACCTAAGTCTTGGTCGCTTGCGGGCCCATCCCTCATTGGGACAGCCATCGAGACTATTTGGGCCGGCCCTTGGACCCAGTATTCCCTTGGTGGGAAAAAGAGTCCCGGTCTGCCTGGGGAAGGCGAACCGTCCGGCATGATTTTGGTGGGAAAGGATAGGGATCCTGGGCGTGTATCCCACGATGTGATGCAACAGTGTATCATGATAGGTCCATGGCACTATAGCAGAGAGCAAACTAGGATGCCAAGGTGATCGCCTGGCTATGTAGGGAGCAGGATGAGCTGCTCCAGACCAAAGAAAGACTTCGCTCGAAGCACAGCACGGCCCGTGAGGAACATGACCGGGCCGTTCGAGAGTGCGATGAGGCATGTCAGGAGGCTAGGGCCCTCTGGGTGGATCTTAGAGACGCGGTGGCTCGAAGGCTGGAGGCTGAGGAAATTTCTACCGAGCTAGGCACAGAACTTGCCGAGGTGTGGGGGACCCTTTAGGTTGAAAGCGATCAGCACGATCTTCTGTGCTCTGCCATCGTGGTGGTCTACGATGACCTATAGGTGGTGCAAGAGGAGGGGACCAGCTCCCTTATGACTCATGCCACTGGTATCACAACGTGGGTGGGCCCGCCTGAGGAGGACGCCTTTCACGCCAGGATCACCCAAGCCTTCACTGTTGCTCGTTCTCATTATGATCGGGAGATCAACTTGGAGGTGATGAGCCAAGGCTTTGCACCTGGCTATGAAGACCCCGAGCTAGATGAGATCAAGAAGGCGGTGACTCCCCTTGCGCGGAACCTGGCGAATAGGCTGAAACACATGGTTCTCCCTTCGAGGAAGTAGTTAGTCGAATAAGTTTGATAAACATTTATCTATAATATGTGGACAAGCGTTGGTACTTTCATGTCCAAAAACAGATTCATGACTTTGTTTTGCAATTTTGTTTCGTTTGTTTGATCTTACCTTTTTCCCTTTTTTGCGATGAAAAAAGATTTATGCGATCTGACCCTTCCGCTTGTTAAGACTATAGGGCCCGAGGTGTTCAGAGGAAATTTTGATTGTGCTGGTGAGCAAAATTACCATAGCCGTCTAGGCATGGGCTTTTTACAGTCTTACCTATCTGTTCCCCCGAACCTTGCCGCTAGTCTTGACGTGAGGAAAAGGTCTGATGTAATGACTATTTCGAAAAAAGAAAGGAGGTACTCATACCCTTGTCAGCCCCCGAGTGACATCTAACCCCTTGCGGTCGCTGGGGCCGGATGTTACTGGAGACCAGAGCGAGGGTCACAAACTTAGTCTTGCATTCACATGTACCCCTTACTTAGGATTTTGGCAATCGCTGCGTGATCGTGCGTTTGGTCTTATCGCTAGCCCAATCTTCCCCAAGCCCCCACACGTGGTGGGGATTTAGTCAAGGGCTAGCTCATTTTCTGACTATTGCCCCTTCCATGGTTTCTATAACTAGAGGGGTTAAGGCGACATCACTTGCCTCGACGGCTCAAGTGACGCGCTTTATGAGCTCGCTAATGGGATGTTCAGATAGAATCCGATCCTGTTTGCTTTGTGATAGGCTCGGCAAAGCCCTCGGGTGGCGTTCCATTGCTCCTTGACCTGCCTTCCAATAGATTCCCCCTCAATGAGGATTCTATGGGCTCGGCTAGAGGCTAGATTAAACTAGAAGGTTGAGATGACCCTTCCTGCCTTAATGCGGGTTTGGCAAAGGCCACTGAGGCTCATCTATGTTTTTCTTCCCTAGCTCTTGTTGGACGCAAGATGGCCTTAGATCCTTCATGGGTCAGCCTTCGAACATCAGTCTCTCGATCACGGATCGAGCGGCTTGAGCCCCCAAGCCCCTTAGGGTCTATTAGGGGTCGGCCGTGTTTCGTGCAATACCCCATCCTCAGTTTTCGCAACCAAAGGGGCTGAGTTGACGACACTTACCTTGATGGCTCGAGTGTCGTGCTCAATGAGCTCACTAATGGATATGTTCGTGTGAAATCCAGGTCCATCATTCACTGACGGGGTCGGTAGAGCCCTCATGTGGCATTTCACTACTTCTTAGCTCGCCTCTCGGTAGATGCCCGATCCTCGACGGAGATTCCATGGGTTTGGGTCGGGGTTATAATCAAACAAGAAAGGTTAAGATGTCCCTGTTCACTTCTGAGCGGGGTCGAGCAAGGCCGCTGGGGCTCATCTTAGGTTTTTCTCCCCTGGCTCTATTTGACACGAGGTGGCCTTGAGCCCTTTGTGGGCCAGCCTTCGAACCTCAGGTCAGTCGCCACTCATGTTGAATGAGGTGGCTATCACTTCGTGACATGACACGAAGTGTTGAGATGCAGCGATTTGCATATGCAATGTTTGGATGATGGGATTAATGTGTGATTTAATTGAAACGAAAGCAGGGGTCAGTAATGTTACCTCGGTGGCATGAGCGATGAGAAGCTCTTACCAAACATGTCCATGCGGGGTTCAAGTCCAACCTTCACGATGGGGCCAGGTGTAACCTGCATAAGCATTGCCATTTTCGTTTTTGTCTCTCGGCGGCGATCCGAGCCGTCTGATTGATTTAGGTGACCTGACAGCATTCTCCTCGAAGGAGATTCTATAGGAGGACCCCCCAAACCCTTCTTGGGAAGGCAGGAGCTAAAGCTTGTGGTGCGGGGAACTATGAATTCGATTATGCTGGTGAACAAAAACACCATAGTCATCAGGGCGTAGGGTCTGGCAGCTTGTCCAGTTGTATTCAAAGTTTTATACCCACACACCGTGCTTCCAGTTTTAGATGTAAGGAGGGATCGGGTGAAGAGGATGTCTAAACAGGTAGACACCCTCAGTAGCCCCTGAGTGGTGTCCATGCCCCTGCCGTCGCTGGGGTCAGAAACTCGGTAATGAAATTAACACGCAAAGTAAGAAAATAGAGGTGCTGATCTTTCTACGGCCGTTCATTCATCGTTTCGCTTGGGCCATCCAATCAACCTAGGAGGCCCATTGGCCCCCCTGGACAGGGGTTCTATCATCGGGTCATTTCGTGGTCCTGCCTAGGGAAGCAGAGAGTCTCCTGCATGCGGGTGTCCCCTGGTTCTTGTGCGTGGCGTGCGTTAGTGGTGGGCCACTCCCAGGCAATGTCCTGTTTGACCAGGTGACATCTCATCGACTAGAACGCATCCCGTCGGTTCCGGCGTGTCCCCTTAGGTTTTCGTTGGCATTGATTTCCCATCTGCATTGAATAAAAGAAGGAAGAGAGTTTTTTGCCCCAACCTTTTGCCTTTCCTCAGCCTCTTCCATAAATAGGGAGGGGGGAAGTTCTCATCCCATTCTCTTGCCTATTCTTGGGCCGCTACCTTTTCTCCTTCCTTTCCACTGAATGCGTTCGTGCGTCGTGGCAGGTCCTAAGTGAGAGAGGGTAATGCCAGGGATAGAAAAACTCACAGATCCACTCATGAATCTAGAGCGCAATGTCAAGCTAGAGGTCATTCAACATAGATGAGATGGTGTAGGCTGCCTTTGCTGAGAAGGGGCCATGGCTGCTGAAGGAGGAGGGGAACTGGAGGGTGCTAAGCATTGTCGGTTTTGTTGTCGTTCATTGCGGCCTTTCCTCGGTAGGAGACGCCCCCCTGCCTAGACGTTGTTGTTAGGGTTGCGGCTGATGACGATGGTGTCATCCCTGGATGCCCTGGGGAGGGCACCACAGTCGCCAATGTGGCGCTCAACATTGTAGATGATGGTTCCCTCGAGGATCCCATGGTGGGGTAGGGCATCGCCGATGGAGAGCGTGGCGCGGCAACCGTAGCAGTGCTCGTAGTAGGGCTAGTCAAAAACTGTAATCGAATAAGTTTGTGGGGGAGCCCCTGAGTGAACAGTCTTTTGTATTTATGAATACGCTAGTCCTTTTCATGATGGGATCACTTTGTAAGCGGTGAATTTTTGCAAAAATAAACAAATTTTCATCTTTTGTTTCGGCAAACCGTTTTTTAGCTTCCTCTTTTTTTGAAGAAGAGGTTTCAGTGCCTTCCGACCCTTCCCATGGTTTAGGTCATAAAAACTAGGAGTGCAGGTGAATCAATTCTGATCACGCTGGTGAGCTAGGAGGTCATAGCCGCTAGGGTGTGGGTTTCCCGCAGTCCTACCAATTGTACTCAGAATTTGTTCCCAAAATCTTAGCCCTTAGGACTTGTTATGAGAAGAATGAAAAGCTTAGAGAATGTTTGCAAAGGTAACACAGGAAGTGTTTGTAAGATAAACGTACTTATATCACTTACATCAGCCCTCGAGTGAGGTCCGACCCCTCACAATTTGCAGGGGTCAGATGTCACTAAAGATCTAGGATTTCTAAAGACAAAAAACTGATAAGGGAAAGTATGTGTTTATTAAGGGTAAAACAATGTACCTGCTCAATGTTCCAGGCGTTGGTGAAGACCTCCATCGTTGATGGTTTTCAACTTGTAGGCACCTGGCTGGTGTACTTCTGTGATGACCTATGACCCCTCCTAGGGTGGGGAGAGCTTGTGGCGGTCCTTGTTGCTCTGTACAAGGCGGAGGACAAGGTCCCCGATGTTGAAGGCTTGGTCCCGCACCCGTCAGTCGTGGTACCATTGCAATGCCTATTGGTACTTGGCCAAATGCAGGAGGGCGATGTCGTGGGCTTCGTCTAGTTGGTCCATGGCATCTTCGTGGGATGCCTCGGCTCCCTATTCGTCATATGCTCTGATTCTTGGTGCTCCATAGTTGAGGTCCGTCGGGAGGATGGCCTTGAAACCGTAGACCATGAAGAAAGGTGTGTAGCTGGTGGCCCAGCTGGGAGTTGTCCTTAGGCTCCAGAGCACCGTAGGGAGCTCGACGACCTAGCATGCACCGAACTTGTTCAACCAGTTGAAGATCCTGGGCTTGAGGCCCTATAGGAGCATGTTGTTTGTGCGCTCAACCTGCCTATTCATTCAGGGGTGCACGACGACAACCCTAATTGACTCGGATGTGTTGTTCATCGTAGAATCAAATGAATTTCTTGCTGGTGAACTATGTGTCATTATCTATGATGATGGAGTTCGGTACTCCAAAGTGATGGATGATGTCGAGGAAGAACAGCATAGCTTGCTCGGACTTGATCGCAGAGATCGACTGAGCTTCGATCCATTTTGTGAACTTGTCTATGGTGACAAGCAACTGGGTGTAGCCCCTGGGTGCCTTTTGAGAGGCCTAACCTAGATCGAGCCCCCAGACCATGAAGGGCCATGTGATGGGGATCATCTAGGAGTGCCTGGGCTAGGAGGTGAGTTTGCTGAGCGTAGTATTGGCACCCTTCGCAGGTGCGTACGATTTGCTCAGCGTCAGCTACTGTAATGGGCTAGTAGAAGCCCTATTGGAATGTGTTCCCAACCAAGGTTCTAGGCATGGCGTGGTGATCATAGACCCCACCTGTGGATATCGCTTAGCAGAAGCTTCCCCTGTTCGGTAGGGATATAGAGCTGCAGGATCCCGCTGTGGCTCCATTTGTAGAGTTCACCTTCTACAAGAACGAAGGATTTGGCAGTGACATGCGAGCTGTCGAGCCTCTATCTTGTCCTGTTGGTAGCATGTCATGGAGGAGGTAGTCGAGGTAGAGTGTTCTCCAGTCGTCCAAAGGATTGGGCTCTATCGCTAGATCCTCTTCAAGCTCCATCACATTAGGGCCGAGCGGAGCCGTTGGTTGGTCAGCCCCTGGGGCTAGATCAGATGGGCCATTGTTCGGCCCTCTCTAACCCTTCATAGTGCACTAAGGGTTTGTGTTGGTCACTTGGCTGAAGATGCCCATTGGTACTAGGTTCTCATCCGGACGCTACCTTCGCAAGTGCATCGGTCGCTTCGTTGAGGTGCCTTGGGATGTGATTGAGTTCGAGGCTGTCGAACTTGTCTTCTAGTCGTCCGACTTCTTGGCAGTATGCAACCATCTTAGCGTCGTGGTAGCTTGACTCCTTCATGACTTGGTTAACGACTAGCTGAGAGTCACCCCGAATGTTGAGGCAGTCAGATGCCCAACTCAATGGCGATGCGTAGGCCACAGACAAGTGCTTCATATTTGGCCACATTATTTGATGAGGGGAAATGGAGCCAAACCATGTACCTCATGTAGACCCTGAGGGGTGATATGAAGACTAAGCCCCACGCTGATGCCCTTTTCATCAGCGATCCATCGAAGTATATCGTCTAGTACTCTTGATCAACTGACCGCTGGTGGTGTCTAGACCTCGGTCCATTCGGTGATGAAGTCAGCCAATACCTAGGATTTGATCGCCATTCGAGAGGCATATGTGATGCCTTGATCCATCAACTCGAGTGCCCACTTTGTAGTTCTTCCTGTGGCATCCTAGCTCTGGATGACCTTGCCAAGGGGGAACGACATCACAACCATCACGGGATGTGACTCGAAGTAGTGGCGCAGCTTCCCTCTTGGTGATGAGGACGATGTAAAGGAGCTTCTGGATTTGGGAGTAGCGGGTTTTGGAGTTAGATAATACCTCACTGATGAAGTACATAGGGCGCTAGACCTTGAGGGCATGCCCCTCTTCCTCCCGCTCTACTACCAGGGTGGTGCTGACCACTTGCTGTGGTGGCCGCTATGTATAGCAGGAGGGATTCTCTGTCTCTTAGAGGAACTAGGATTAGGGGCCTTGTCAGAAGTAGTTTGACCATGTCAAGTACCTCCTGGGCCTCGGATGTCCACTCAAAGCGGTCGGCTTTCTTTCAGGAACCGATAAAGGGGGAGTCATCATTCGCCGAGGCATGAGATGAATCGGTTGAGGGCAGCGAGGCACCCTGTGATTTGCTGAACCCCCTTTATGTTCTAAATTGGGCCCATCCTTGTGATGGCTGAGATTTTCTCTAGGTTGGCTTTGATGCCACGCTCAGAGACGATGAAGCCAAGCAGCATACCCCTCGGGACCCCAAAAACATATTTCTCAGGATTGAGTTCGATGCCATTCGCCCAGAGTTTCATGAACGTTTGCTCAAGATCGACAACAAGGTGGTTAGCCCATTTGGACTTAACTATAATGTCATCAATGTAGGCCTCAATGGTTCACCCAATGAGGTCCCCAAAGCATCTAAGCATACATCGCTGGTACGTTGCCCTAGTGTTCTTTAGACCGAACGGCATTGAAATGTAGCAGAACAATTCGAAGGGGGTGATGAAAGACATCGCGAGTTGGTCGGACTTTTTCATCGCAATTTGATGGTAGCCAGAGTATGCATCAAGGAAGCAGAGGGTTTCGCACCCTAAGGTAGAGTCGACTATTTGGTCTATGTGTGGCAAAGGAAATAGATCCTTTGGGTACGCCTTGTTGAGGCCCATATAGTCAACACACATCCTCCATTTCCAGCTCTTCTTTCGTACAAGGATGGGATTGGCTAACCACTC
Organism: Miscanthus floridulus; assembly: GCF_019320115.1. Lineage (NCBI taxonomy): Eukaryota > Viridiplantae > Streptophyta > Magnoliopsida > Poales > Poaceae > Miscanthus > Miscanthus floridulus. The sequence continues at coordinate 179,123,691 of NC_089587.1, read as the reverse complement.
TAGGTGGTGTACTTCCCTAATGAATCTGACGACCAATAGTTTTGCTATCTCCTCACCGATGGCCCTGTGCTTTTCCTTGTTGAAGTGGCATAGGTGTTGCTTCACCGGCTTGGAGCCTAGATGGATTTTTAAGGTATGCTCGGTGACCTCCCTTGGAATGCCTAGCATATTCGAGGATTTCCACGCAAAGATGTCTTTGTTGTCATGGAGGAAGTCAACAAGCGCGCTTTCCTATTCAGAGGAAAGCGTGGTACCTATGCATACCGTTTTACCCTCGGAGCTACTAGGATCTATGAGGACCTTGTAACACCTCGGGTGTTAGCCTTGCATAACTTGACTTGCATAACATGAGCATGAGCATCAAGCATTCATAAATCATCATTTACAATTGAAACATCTGGTCGAAACATATGAAACATTGCTTGTTATTTCATGTTCCTTGTAACATATGCATATGATCATGTGCAAATAAATGCTAGTGTGTAATGTTGGTCACTATAACACCTTAGCTACACTTAGGTTAACAAAAGGAACCTTGTTCATGAAGGCCACATTTCTTGATCAAAGCATTTAAGTGTTATTTCATGTGTCGACCTGAATAGCTATATGAGTGACTACTACATGAAATGCTTAAATGATCTTGCAAATTGTTTTAACATGCTTAGAGTATCATCATGAACAACTTTGGTATTTAGGGCTAGGGCTAAATTGGTCATTTAGCCATAGTTTGAATGTGTATCTTGATTTCAAAGTGACATGTTTGACTAAAGTTGAACTAGGTGTTAGGGACCTTGCATGGAGGAGTTCACTAAAGCAAAGTTGTAGTGTTTGACATAAGGAACAACTTTGATTTTTGGGCCTTTGACTGAATCAGCTCCTAACATGTGTGAAATTGGGTTTCAAAAATCAGAGAAATCACAAATTCTACACTTAGCAAATTTTGCTAAGTCGTGAAACCCTGACAGCCTGACAAGCTAACCTTCAGGGCTTTATAACTCGAGTTTGGGTGAGAATTAGAGCTCGATCATTGAACAACAATTGAAGCTGGTACATAGGGCTATAAATTTTGTTTAGACGACTGATGCTTTGGAGCAACGAATTAGCGGGAAATTCAGCGTCAAATCTCGTCGTCAGGCTCGGCCATCGCGCGACTGACGAAACTGAATCGCGTTTGATCATGGCCGACCGGTTTCAGGCCTTGTGCGCCGCGTGTCCCCGGCGGCGGCCGCGCGTCGCCAGCGCCCTGACCGCGCAGGCCACGCCGCGCCCGGGCGTGCCTTCTTCACGCCAACGCCCGCCCGCACTCACTCGCGCTCCATTTCAGCTTCGCCTCGGCCTCCTTTCTTCGCCGCAGCAGCAGCCGAGCGCCCTCAGCTCCGCCGTCGCCATAGCCCCGCGCAGCTCACGCCCGGCCACTCCCGCACCACCGTGATAGCTCCACCGTCTTCCCCGCACCCCGTAGCTTCTTCCCGTGCCCGCCATTCGCGCTTGGTAAGCCTCCACCGCGTGCACAGGCTCGCCGGAGTTCCGCCGTGAGCCCCGTCGTCGTGGCCACGCCGCTACAGTCCTCCTCCAGCTCCGTTAGCTAGCGCACTAGGTCCTCCAGCGTTCATAGATGCTTGTCCACGCGTTGATTTGAACCCCCGTAGCCTTCACCGGCGTTTCACCGTCGACCCGCACCTCCACCCCGCCATGGCCGCCGCCGTAGCCGCTAGCTCCGATGAGAAGGCCACCCAAGTAGCTCAATCGCTCCGCTAAGTCGAGTAGGTCATCGTGTTATGATGTCACCGCCGGCGAGTTCGCCGTCGGCGAGCTCTGGCCGCGCCAGCACCGCGCAGCGCCGCTGCTCTGCTTCGGGTCGATGACATGTGGGGTCCCCTGACCACCGGGTCCCACCGGTCAGCGACTGCAGTAGTGAAGGATGGCTCATTTTGATTCCAGTTTTTGATTTGTTTTGTTATTTTTGTATCTGCAGTTTGCTAACTCCAAAAATGTTGAAATAAATATGGTTGTGTTCCTTAAGAAGTGTAGTATTTAAGAAAAATATGTTCTTTGGTTCAACAGTAGAAATTTCTGGAGATTTAAATAGGGTTTGCAAATGTGCTTTTGAATGCATTCAAATTTGTTTATTTTATATCTAGAGTTCCTGTGCTCCAAAAATTATGAAATTTTTGTGGTAGGCTATTCTTGTCATACCTAAGCTTGGATAAAAGTTTGAGGACCAGTGCATGTGTAGATATATAGTTATAGATTTTTCTTTTATAAATAGTTAATCCTTGCATGAATTTTTATAAATTAATTATGAGTCCAAAATTCATGAAATTTGTTGGAGGTGATACTAGTACCATATGGATGTTAGGAAAAATAAGAAATCTGTTGCTTGACACTTTTCAATAGGATTTTCCATTTATGCTATTTCAAGCCTTGCTTCCTTATCATTTTTGTATAGAATGTTCTACTTAGTAAAATGACCTGAAATTTTTATAGTAATCCTTGGATAGCATTAGTAAGGCTCTGTAAATTTTTGAGAATTTATTAAGCACATCTGATATATATTTATTATTTAACCTAGATATCTGAATAAAATAATAAAGGCAATTTAATAAATAGTTTGGGCTTTGCCATTATATTATCTTAACTATGTTTGGTATGCTTAAACTGTTGGTAGGTTCTAGGTTGTCAATTTGTGAATAATTACATGAAGTAGAGGTGTTATTACTTTATATTGCATGTTAAGTCATTTCCGGACTGATTCTAGAAAATGATGAGTTGCATGTTGAAACTGATGTAGACTGTAAAAATGGTTAATAACAAAGTTGTAGAAAATTTGATAAGCTTTCCAGAAAGTCCAAGATCACTAGATTTGGAATTGTCGAACTCCAGTTATGAGTAAAACAAATAGATACTGTTAATGGCATAGTCGATGCTTTATAGAAGTAGTTAAGTAGTAAGCGAGAAGAGATATGCACCTACTCAAACAACGTGATGCACTTGTTAACATATATGCATTCGTAATACTCATACCATACTCATGCATCTAGGATCGGAGGAAGAGATCACGTTGCTGGAATTCGAAGAAGCCGAGGAAGGGAACCCGCAGGAGAATCCGCAAGTCCCCGCTCCCGAAGGCGTGGAGCAGAACCCTGAAGAGCTTCCGGAGTGCCCTGACCACCGTCCTACTTCCTTCCTGCGAGGCAAGCCCCGGAGCATTATAAGTCTCCCAGTAATTTACAAATGTTTACTTACGTATTTATGAATTGATGCATTAGGTTATAAGAGTTGAATGAAACCACTTGATGCATGTACATTCCTTGTCCAGATATTAACCCTTTAACCGGTATAGGTCCAGGATCGAATTTATGCTTAGCCATGCTTAGACCGGTAGAAGTCGGGTGATGTCCTGTCACCTGCGAGATATAGGTGGATACCGGAGCACGGTTGGCTATATCTGCTATCGTGGAACAGAACCATGTGGTAAAAGTAAATTGAGACCGGACGGGAGGTCGATAGGGAAACAACAAGGCATGGAGGTCTTGGGTGTGGACTTATCCCCGTCTGTGTCGATCAAGGACCGTACCGTTGTTGGAACTTCTGACAAGATTGAACGCATGCCTCTCACTTAGCTGGCCGGATAACTCGTTCCGACCGCGAAGCCGAGTAATTCAACTCAGGCCGGGAATCGTTCTGTTGTGCGCTCCTTCCGGGGAACGATCAGACTGAGCCCAAGGGCAGGTTTGGCCTGAGCATCCTGGCATCTGGTGTTCCAGATTGTGCGGCGCAGTACGAACCCGCGAAATGTGTACCGGAGTTGTACCAAAGGTGACCTAAGGCTATCGTGGCTGGTAGACCTGGGTTTGTGTTAGGAATAAATTCCCAGCTGGTTGAAATCGATTCGAATCGCCGTCTCTCCCGGATAGTGAGAAACTTGGCTAGCTCCAACATCGTAGTAACTGTGTTATGAAACATGATGGTTCAAATGAATATGGAATTACAATACTTGCTATGGTTACTATTGTATGATTCTAAATAATATACCACATGTTTGGCATAGGATAGTTGCTAACCTAGAAATGGATAGTTATAATTAACTTGATAAAAGAATCACAACTGTACAACGGTTAATTGCCTTTTTCGCAAAATGTTGTCAAGTTACGTCCACTTATACAGCCGTGCATAATCCTTGGAGTCATTTTATTTCTGGTTCATGACGGGTAAGTCTAGCTGAGTACCTTCTCGTACTCAGGGTTTATTTTCCCATTGTTGCAGATGGCACTGTGTATCATGGTTATTGCAAGAGTTGCTTCTATCCCGCTGTGGATGAGGAGTAAGCCTTGGGCAGGCTTCCTTAGTAATTCCTATCCTTGCTTTTGTGGACCGTGATCTGGTTTGGCACTGTAGTAAACTATGTTGGAAAACCTTATCTCAAACTTATTTGCTTCCGCTTTCGTTTATCAAACTTGTTATGTAATAACTTTTATTCGTACTCTGATGATGAAACGTATCTGTGAACTTTATGTAATATGTGGCATGTATGTTGAATCCTGTACGATCTTGGTTGTTGTAAATCGTTTATCGAGACCCGTCGTGGTACTCGACGGACTACCGGATTTATATGGGTTCAAGTATGACAGTGCGACCGCTTGCGGATTGCCATTATACTTGTATTCTTATAAATTGGTCGGTTCTGCGACAGCTGGTATCAGAGCAAGATTCAACGTTAATTGTCACAAGTGTATTTAAAACAAAAGTTTTTGTTTCCGAAAACCCTTCTTTAGCAACTAATAGTTATATAATAGGTATTTGAAATCTAAAGTGTGCCAATGATCACTTTCCTTATGCCCAAATTAAGGACTATTAGGTGGCTAATTAAGTACTAACATGGGGGTTTTTACTTCGTCGTCCATACGGCGTGCTATAGTATGGATGCCATTCACTTGAGTGGTAATGTATGGATCAAATGCCTCTACGCCAAGGTAAGATGAGTGTATGACCGCAAGATGTGAGCGTGCGGTCGGGAAGAGTTAGCTTTGGTACGACTATGTATACATGCTTGCATGTGTATATGGTACGTATTTAATTGTGGGTTTAAATTCTTGTCGGGTAGATTGATATGGAAATATATGTATGGGTATACATATATGGAAGTATTTACAATTACATTCTGCATACTCATTATGGGTTTAGGGCTGAAATGAAATTTTATGCAGGTACACTAACAACGAAACGTGTAGCTCGACTAGTTACGCTATTTATGAGAGAACGTATGTATGCCACCGTGTCTACCGTTAGAAACAAATTTTTCCTAAGTTTGTGAGGACGTACGGCACGAGCATGCATCATGTTAAAATACCATTCACATAATTACAATTGTTCCTCCCCTTATAAAGATTCTTACTCGGTTATGTAACTCTTATCCATTATGGCATTGTCTCACCAAAGGGTACATGTTGATGGTGCAGATGGCACGCACCAAGCAGACTGCTCGCAAGTCCACCGGAGGTAGAGCTCCTAGCCGTCAGCTTGCTCCACGTACCCGTCAACGTCACACGTTCCTTGGAGAGTTTGGGATGCCTACACTCTTATGGAGAGTGCTAAGCTATGTAGGCTATCCTGATGGAATGGAACCCCGCTACTTCTGGGCGAATGAGCGGTTGGGAGAAGGTCTCTTAGTTACCGTGGAGGCCGTTGTCCGTCCCCGAGGTGACGATTCTGAGTGGACAGGCTGGTGTTATGAGTCGACTGGTAGGACTGCTGAAGAAGCAGCTGGCAGGGCAGCTTTTGGGATCCTGAGGGATATCATGGATCGTTTTCCTCAGGAGCTGGCAGCCGCTTTGGTTGGAGTCTTTCCAAGAGGTAACCCCTCCACTGACTCATGGCAGCAGGCAAGAGGAAGACCCTTGGAAATTGGTGCAGCAGAAGGGCAGAACAGCGATAACCCTGCCATGAGCGCCATGTTCGCAGTGATGAGAGTGTTAGATGGAGTTGAAGGTAGCCTCAGACGTGTGTCTGGTGCTCTTGGTCATGCCCGCGAGGACCGACGTCAGCTTCAAAGGGAGCACGACGCCGAGATAGAAAGGCTCACCGAAGAGATGACTAGGTTAACTCACCAACGGAATGCAGCCTGGTCCAGGGAAGATGTCCTGAGAGCCCGACAGTTCGAGCTGGGACAGCAGCTGGCCAATGCGGAAGAATACAACGATAATCTGCATGAAGAGGTTCACCTACTGCACAATCAGCTCCACCCTTATGTACCACCTGGAGCCGCAGAAATGGATCTAGAGGGGTACGAGGAAGAAGAAGAAGTGGCACCTGAAGCAGAAATACAACCTGGGGAAGAAGATGATTCTGCATCTGACCTCGATAGTGATCATGATGAGGATTAGATCACTTAGCGTGTAGTGGGAAGATTAATGTATCACCTTTATTTATGTAATGGACCTGTAGTCCAAGTTGGCATTAGTAACCAGACTATCATGTAATGTTAATCGCACGTTGGGTAAACGTGAATGCAATTTTAGTTCCTTGTCGGTCATCACGCTTTAACTTGCATGCGTTATGAGCACGATAAGTGGTCAAATTGGCGATGTCATGTTGCGAGAATGAATTATTATGCCTCTGTTTTTATTGTGCTTTCGAGAATTTTTCTCCAGTAATTTCAGTTTGGCATGAGTACCTAATTCGTCTGCAATCTCTTGGCATCGACCCATAATCGCTTATTGTTGCAACTTCGCAGATGACGCGCACCCGTGCAGGAGCTAGCAGCAGCCAGGATGGCAACCATGATGACTTGCCACCCCCACCGCCACCGTCTGCTCAGGAATTCTTTACCCAGTTCCTGGGTAGCCAGAGGACAATGGAAGAAGCCTTGCGCCTCATCGCGCAAAACACTGCTCGTGGCCACCCACAGCAACCAGGGGCCGAGCCAAATCAGCACAGTTCATTCAAGGAGTTTCTGGACACGAAGCCTCCGATCTTCAAGGTGGCTGAGGAACCACTGCAGGCCGATGAGTGGCTGAATACCATCGAGCAGAAATTTCGTCTGCTAAGGGTCACCGAGCACCTGAAAGCGGAATATGCTTCTCATCAATTGCAAGGACCAGCAGGAATCTGGTGGACGCACTTTCTGTCGTCTCTGCCTGCTAATGCGAGAGTGACCTGGGATCAATTCAAGTTGGCTTTTAGAGGACACCATATTCCCCCGGGCCTGATGCGCATGAAAGCAGCAGAATTTATGAGGCTCACTCAGGGAACCAAGTCACTCACAGAATATATGCACGCATTCAACAACTTGTCAAGATATGCTCCCGGTTTCGTGGACACAGAAGAGAAAAAGATTGAGAGTTTCAAGCGAGGGTTGGGTACCAAACTAATGAAGACTATGGCAAATTCTCGATGTGCCACGTACAATGAGTTTATTAGCGATGCCTTGACCCAAGAAAACCACAACAACCTGCATGCAGTTGCTAAGGGTCGCAAGAGGGCATATGAGGCCAGTGCATCCGGATCTTTTCAGTCAAAAGCGCCTATCGCAGTTAGGCCACCATTTCGTCCACCTGCATCCAAGTTCAGGCCTCCACCCCCGAAAGCTCAGAATAACCGGCCACAGAAACCGTTTCGTAAGGCGTTCACTATTGCCTTACCAAAAGGGAATGGTAATCAGGACAGCTCCACCGGATTCAAAAGTAATCAACCTTGTTTCAACTGCAACCAACTAGGTCACTGGTCCAAGGAGTGCCCCCACCCCAAGAGGAATGGCAACCCAAATCAGAACAATCAGAGGCAGGTGAATGCCAGGGCACGTCAGGGACAAGTGCATTATACCGCTGTGGAGGAAGTGCCCACCGGAGAAGTTGTCACGGCCGGTATGTTTCTCGTCAACAAACACCCCGCTGTTGTTTTATTTGATTCAGGAGCTTCTCATTCATTTATGAGTCAAGCATTTGCATCTAGACATGATCAAGAAATAATTGAAGTAAGTAAAGGGGGTTTTAACATAAGTTCAGCAGGGGGAACTGTTACTACCAAAAAGATAGTCAAAAATGTACTCATCTTGATACAAGGGGCGGGAGTACACAACAGATTTGATAATATTGCCGGGGTTGTCGATAAGTGTAATCTTAGGCATGAATTGGATGAAGTATCATGGTGCTCTTATTGACACTAGCACCCGTACTATCATGTTGAGAGAACCCACGGGAGGGAATGCTTTTCTAGTTCCACTCTCCCGCGATTTCGAACCCCAACATTTAGCCTGTGCTATCCAAGCCACCACCATATGTGATATTCCCGTGGTTTGTGAGTTTCCGGATGTATTTCCAGAGGAATTACCAGGTCTACCACCGGATAGGGATGTGGAATTTAAGATCGAATTAGTGCCAGGTACCGCACCCATATCCAGAAGGCCCTATAGAATGCCACCCAATGAGTTAGCAGAACTCAAGGTTCAATTGCAAGATCTATTGGACAAAGGTCTTATCCAGCCTAGCTCATCTCCGTGGGGATGTCCAGCATTGTTTGTGAAAAAGAAGGATAAGTCACTAAGGATGTGTGTAGATTACAGACCACTAAATGCTGTGACCATCAAGAACAAATATCCGTTACCCCGCATCGACATCTTGTTCGATCAGCTAGCGAAGGCAAAAGTATTCTCCAAAATTGACTTAAGATCAGGTTACCATCAGATAAAGATCAGACCGGAGGATATACCGAAGACCGCCTTCTCTACTAGGTACGGCTTATACGAGTATTTGGTTATGTCTTTCGGACTAACAAATGCTCCAGCCTACTTTATGTACCTAATGAACTCGGTATTCATGCCCGAACTTGATAAGTTCGTGGTCGTGTTTATCGATGACATATTGATTTATTCAGAAACTGAGTCAGATCATGAAGAGCATCTGAGGATTGTCCTATCCAGACTAAGGGAACATAAGCTTTATGCCAAGTTTAGTAAATGTGAATTCTGGATGAGCAAAGTACCTTTCTTAGGTCACATTTTATCCAGAGATGGAATCTCAGTAGACCCATCAAAGGTGCAAGAGGTCATGGATTGGAAAGCCCCAACTTCGGTGCATGAAGTTCGGAGTTTCCTAGGGTTAGCAGGATACTATCGTCGGTTTATTCCAGACTTCTCAAAGATAGCTAAGCCTATGACCAGACTACTTCAGAAAGATGAGAAATACAAGTGGACACCAGAATGTGAAACAGCTTTTCACACCCTCAGAACCTTGTTGACTACAGCACCAGTGCTAGCACAACCAGACATTGAAAAGCCTTTTGATGTATTTTGTGATGCATCAGGAATAGGTTTGGGATGTGTACTTATGCAAGAAGGGAGAGTAATTGCATATGCCTCTCGGCAACTGAGAAAACATGAAGCCAACTACCCTACACATGATTTGGAACTTGCAGCCGTTGTCCATGCACTAAAGATATGGAGACATTACTTGTTGGGTAATGTATGTCATATCTATACTGACCACAAAAGCCTCAAGTATATCTTTACCCAGCCAGAACTGAACATGAGACAACGTAGATGGTTGGAATTGATTAAGGACTATAATTTGGAAGTGCATTACCATCCGGGTAAAGCAAATGTAGTAGCTGATGCACTTAGTCGGAAGTCCCATTGCAACACTATGGAAGCACTATTGGAAGATGGATTCAACTTGTTACATCCTGCCGTACTCCATAATATCACAATCAGTTGTTCGCTGGAGAGCCGAATCATAGAGCTACAGCAGACAGATGTAGGAATAAGTCACATCAAGAGAAAAATGAAAGAGCAAGAAACAAAACACTTTAGATTGGACGAAAGAGGTGTATTATGGTTTGAGGACCGACTAGTGGTGCCAAAAGACCGTGAGCTAAGGAATCAGATTTTAGAAGAAGCTCACTCGTCCAAATTGTCTATCCACCCGGGTAGTAGTAAAATGTATCAAGATCTAAGAAATCGTTTTTGGTGGACTAAGATGAAGAAAGAGATCGCAGCCTATGTTGCAAGGTGTGATAACTGTAGCAGAGTGAAAGCCGTCCATATGAAAACCGCTGGATTACTTCAGCCACTGCCTATCCCAGGATGGAAATGGGAGGAGATCAGTATGGACTTTATCACAGGCCTTCCAACAACGCCCCAAGGTCACGATTCGATCTGGGTCATTGTTGATCGTCTCACGAAGTCAGCCCATTTTGTACCAGTTCACACAACATATCACGCGGGTAAATATTCTGAGTTATATGTTTCCCATATCGTGAAGTTACATGGAGTACCCCGGACCATAATATCGGATAGAGGACCGCAGTTCATAGCTCGTTTCTGGGAACACTTACACCAAGCTTTGGGAACCAAGCTAATCAGAAGTTCAGCTTATCATCCGCAAACTTCAGGACAGACAGAGAGAGTAAACCAAATTCCTAGAAGATTTACTTAGAGCTTGTGTTATATCTTCAAAAGGGTCATGGGAGAAATGGCTACCTTTGGCTGAATTCTCCTATAACAACAGTTATCAAGCGAGTATCAAGATGGCCCCATTTGAAGCCTTGTATGGCAGAAAATGCAGAACTCCATTGAATTGGATTGAGCCCGGTGAAAGGAGATATTTTGGTATTGATTTTGTCAATGAAGCCGAAGAACAAGTACGTATCATCCAACAACACATGAAGGCAGCTCAATCAAGACAGAAGAGTTATGCCGATAGAAGAAGAAGACCACTAACTTTTGAAGTAGGTGACTATGTGTACTTGAGAGTATCACCCATGAAAGGTGTAAAGAGATTTGGGATGAAAAAGAAGCTTTCACCAAGATATGTAGGGCCATACAAAATCTTGGAACGAAAAGGAAACGTTGCGTACAAGCTACAACTGCCACCAGAGATGAGTGCAATCTTTGATGTGTTCCATGTTTCGCAGCTAAAGAAATGTCTTCGAGTACCGGAAGAAGCTATTCGCACCCACCAACGTGCAGCTTCAATCAGATCTGACCTATGAAGAAAAGCCAATTCGAGTATTAGAAGTGATGGAGAGAGTAACAAGGAGTAAGATCATTAAGTTCTATAAGGTGGTGTGGAACAATCATAGTGAACAAGATGCTACATGGGAAAGAGAAGATTATCTGCAAGAAGTTTATCCCGCCTTTTTCCAAGAATGGTAGGTCTTGCAAATCTCGGGACGAGATTTTTATAAGGGGGAGGGGCTGTAACACCTCGGGTGTTAGCCTTGCATAACTTGACTTGCATAACATGAGCATGAGCATCAAGCATTCATAAATCATCATTTACAATTGAAACATCTGGTCGAAACATATGAAACATTGCTTGTTATTTCATGTTCCTTGTAACATATGCATATGATCATGTGCAAATAAATGCTAGTGTGTAATGTTGGTCACTATAACACCTTAGCTACACTTAGGTTAACAAAAGGAACCTTGTTCATGAAGGCCACATTTCTTGATCAAAGCATTTAAGTGTTATTTCATGTGTCGACCTGAATAGCTATATGAGTGACTACTACATGAAATGCTTAAATGATCTTGCAAATTGTTTTAACATGCTTAGAGTATCATCATGAACAACTTTGGTATTTAGTGCTAGGGCTAAGTTTAGTCATTTGGCCATGGTTTGAATGTGCATCATGATTTTAAAGTGACATGTTTGACTAAAGTTGAACTAGGTGTTAGGAACCTTGCATGGAGGAGTTCACTAAAGCAAAGTTGTAGTGTTTGACATAAGGAACAACTTTGATTTTTGGGCCTTTGACTGAATCAGCTCCTAACATGTGTGAAATTGGGTTTCAAAAATCAGAGAAATCACAAATTCTACACTTAGCAAATTTTGCTAAGTCGTGAAACCCTGACAGCCTGACAAGCTAACCTTCAGGGCTTTATAACTCGAGTTTGGGTGAGAATTAGAGCTCGATCATTGAACAACAATTGAAGCTGGTACATAGGGCTATAAATTTTGTTTAGACGACTGATGCTTTGGAGCAACGAATTAGCGGGAAATTCAGCGTCAAATCTCGTCGTCAGGCTCGGCCATCGCGCGACTGACGAAACTGAATCGCGTTTGATCATGGCCGACCGGTTTCAGGCCTTGTGCGCCGCGTGTCCCCGGCGGCGGCCGCGCGTCGCCAGCGCCCTGACCGCGCAGGCCACGCCGCGCCCGGGCGTGCCTTCTTCACGCCAACGCCCGCCCGCACTCACTCGCGCTCCATTTCAGCTTCGCCTCGGCCTCCTTTCTTCGCCGCAGCAGCAGCCGAGCGCCCTCAGCTCCGCCGTCGCCATAGCCCCGCGCAGCTCACGCCCGGCCACTCCCGCACCACCGTGATAGCTCCACCGTCTTCCCCGCACCCCGTAGCTTCTTCCCGTGCCCGCCATTCGCGCTTGGTAAGCCTCCACCGCGTGCACAGGCTCGCCGGAGTTCCGCCGTGAGCCCCGTCGTCGTGGCCACGCCGCTACAGTCCTCCTCCAGCTCCGTTAGCTAGCGCACTAGGTCCTCCAGCGTTCATAGATGCTTGTCCACGCGTTGATTTGAACCCCCGTAGCCTTCACCGGCGTTTCACCGTCGACCCGCACCTCCACCCCGCCATGGCCGCCGCCGTAGCCGCTAGCTCCGATGAGAAGGCCACCCAAGTAGCTCAATCGCTCCGCTAAGTCGAGTAGGTCATCGTGTTATGATGTCACCGCCGGCGAGTTCGCCGTCGGCGAGCTCTGGCCGCGCCAGCACCGCGCAGCGCCGCTGCTCTGCTTCGGGTCGATGACATGTGGGGTCCCCTGACCACCGGGTCCCACCGGTCAGCGACTGCAGTAGTGAAGGATGGCTCATTTTGATTCCAGTTTTTGATTTGTTTTGTTATTTTTGTATCTGCAGTTTGCTAACTCCAAAAATGTTGAAATAAATATGGTTGTGTTCCTTAAGAAGTGTAGTATTTAAGAAAAATATGTTCTTGGTTCAACAGTAGAAATTTCTGGAGATTTAAATAGGGTTTGCAAATGTGCTTTTGAATGCATTCAAATTTGTTTATTTTATATCTAGAGTTCCTGTGCTCCAAAAATTATGAAATTTTTGTGGTAGGCTATTCTTGTCATACCTAAGCTTGGATAAAAGTTTGAGGACCAGTGCATGTGTAGATATATAGTTATAGATTTTTCTTTTATAAATAGTTAATCCTTGCATGAATTTTTATAAATTAATTATGAGTCCAAAATTCATGAAATTTGTTGGAGGTGATACTAGTACCATATGGATGTTAGGAAAAATAAGAAATCTGTTGCTTGACACTTTTCAATAGGATTTTCCATTTATGCTATTTCAAGCCTTGCTTCCTTATCATTTTTGTATAGAATGTTCTACTTAGTAAAATGACCTGAAATTTTTATAGTAATCCTTTGATAGCATTAGTAAGGCTCTGTAAATTTTTGAGAATTTATTAAGCACATCTGATATATATTTATTATTTAACCTAGATATCTGAATAAAATAATAAAGGCAATTTAATAAATAGTTTGGGCTTTGCCATTATATTATCTTAACTATGTTTGGTATGCTTAAACTGTTGGTAGGTTCTAGGTTGTCAATTTGTGAATAATTACATGAAGTAGAGGTGTTATTACTTTATATTGCATGTTAAGTCATTTCCGGACTGATTCTAGAAAATGATGAGTTGCATGTTGAAACTGATGTAGACTGTAAAAATGGTTAATAACAAAGTTGTAGAAAATTTGATAAGCTTTCCAGAAAGTCCAAGATCACTAGATTTGGAATTGTCGAACTCCAGTTATGAGTAAAACAAATAGATACTGTTAATGGCATAGTCGATGCTTTATAGAAGTAGTTAAGTAGTAAGCGAGAAGAGATATGCACCTACTCAAACAACGTGATGCACTTGTTAACATATATGCATTCGTAATACTCATACCATACTCATGCATCTAGGATCGGAGGAAGAGATCACGTTGCTGGAATTCGAAGAAGCCGAGGAAGGGAACCCGCAGGAGAATCCGCAAGTCCCCGCTCCCGAAGGCGTGGAGCAGAACCCTGAAGAGCTTCCGGAGTGCCCTGACCACCGTCCTACTTCCTTCCTGCGAGGCAAGCCCCGGAGCATTATAAGTCTCCCAATAATTTACAAATGTTTACTTACGTATTTATGAATGATGCATTAGGTTATAAGAGTTGAATGAAACCACTTGATGCATGTACATTCCTTGTCCAGATATTAACCCTTTAACCGGTATAGGTCCAGGATCGAATTTATGCTTAGCCATGCTTAGACCGGTAGAAGTCGGGTGATGTCCTGTCACCTGCGAGATATAGGTGGATACCGGAGCACGGTTGGCTATATCTGCTATCGTGGAACAGAACCATGTGGTAAAAGTAAATTGAGACCGGACGGGAGGTCGATAGGGAAACAACAAGGCATGGAGGTCTTGGGTGTGGACTTATCCCCGTCTGTGTCGATCAAGGACCGTACCGTTGTTGGAACTTCTGACAAGATTGAACGCATGCCTCTCACTTAGCTGGCCGGATAACTCGTTCCGACCGCGAAGCCGAGTAATTCAACTCAGGCCGGGAATCGTTCTGTTGTGCGCTCCTTCCGGGGAACGATCAGACTGAGCCCAAGGGCAGGTTTGGCCTGAGCATCCTGGCATCTGGTGTTCCAGATTGTGCGGCGCAGTACGAACCCGCGAAATGTGTACCGGAGTTGTACCAAAGGTGACCTAAGGCTATCGTGGCTGGTAGACCTGGGTTTGTGTTAGGAATAAATTCCCAGCTGGTTGAAATCGATTCGAATCGCCGTCTCTCCCGGATAGTGAGAAACTTGGCTAGCTCCAACATCGTAGTAACTGTGTTATGAAACATGATGGTTCAAATGAATATGGAATTACAATACTTGCTATGGTTACTATTGTATGATTCTAAATAATATACCACATGTTTGGCATAGGATAGTTGCTAACCTAGAAATGGATAGTTATAATTAACTTGATAAAAGAATCACAACTGTACAACGGTTAATTGCCTTTTTCGCAAAATGTTGTCAAGTTACGCCCACTTATACAGCCGTGCATAATCCTTGGAGTCATTTTATTTCTGGTTCATGACGGGTAAGTCTAGCTGAGTACCTTCTCGTACTCAGGGTTTATTTTCCCATTGTTGCAGATGGCACTGTGTATCATGGTTATTGCAAGAGTTGCTTCTATCCCGCTGTGGATGAGGAGTAAGCCTTGGGCAGGCTTCCTTAGTAATTCCTATCCTTGCTTTTGTGGACCGTGATCTGGTTTGGCACTGTAGTAAACTATGTTGGAAAACCTTATCTCAAACTTATTTGCTTCCGCTTTCGTTTATCAAACTTGTTTTGTAATAACTTTTATTCGTACTCTGATGATGAAACGTATCTGTGAACTTTATGTAATATGTGGCATGTATGTTGAATCCTGTACGATCTTGGTTGTTGTAAATTGTTTATCGAGACCCGTCGGGGTACTCGACGGACTACCGGATTTATATGGGTTCAAGTATGACAGTGCGACCGCTTGCGGATTGCCATTATACTTGTATTCTTATAAATTGGTCGGTTCTGCGACAGACCTCCTTGGAGCCCTCTACTGATTCAAATGACCCAGTTGACTTCTTTGCGTCGGGAGCTCCTTTGGTGACCTCCTCCTTGAGGGCAGCGAGTTCCCTGGAGGCGACGATTGTCGTGGCATGGCCACAACACTCGACCTCGCACTCGTAGGCGTGCTGGAAGGAGGTGCCAACGGTGATGACCCCATGGCGGCCCAGCATCTTCAGCTTGAGGTACATGTAGTTGGGGATGGCCATGAACTTCATGTAGCATGGACATCCTAGGATGGCATGGAAGGTTCTAGGGAACCCGACCACCTCGAAGGTGAGGGTCTCAGTCCTGTAATTGAACTAATCCCCAAAGGTAACTGGTAGATCAATCTATTCGAGTGGCATGGCCTGCTTCCTAGGCATGACACCATGGAAAGGTGCTCGGATTGGGCAGAGGTGCGTTCGGTTGATGCCCATTACATCTAGCATCTTTGCATACATGATGTTGAGGCCATTGCCTCCGTCCATCAAAACTTTGGTGAGGCGCTTTGGACCGACGATTGGATCAACCACAAGCGGATACCTTCTTGGGTGTGGGACGAGATTTGGATGGCTGGTTCGATCGAAGGTTATGGCAGACTCCGACCACCAGAGAAAGGGAGGTGTGGCTAGTTAGGCCATGTAGACTTAGCGGCGTGCGACCTTCTGATGACGTTAGGAGTCGTAGGCCATTGATCCCCCAAAGATCATGATGCAACCATCTGGCGTTGGAAAGCCATTGTCCTTCTCCTTGGCGTTGTCCATAGCGGGGTAGGTTCCTTCCCCTGCTCCCCTTTGTTGGAGCTTTCGAACAAGAACTTCCACATGAGGCTGTAGTCCTTGAGCGGATGCTTTATGGGAAAGGTGTGGTTCAGGCACGGCCCCTCGACCATTTTTTTGAAGTGGTTTGGAGTGCCCTCCATGGGCTTTCAACTACCCTTGCGGGCAGTAGCAGCCACAAGTGGGTCCTCATGCTGTTGCTTCTTATTTTTTCTTTTGGCAGAACAATTGGAGGTGTCTTCACCAGTACCCTCGTCCTGTCTTGCCTTGCCCTCGAGGTAATCGAAGATCACTCCAACCACCTCTTCTCCTGAGGCATGGCTGGTGGCGATGTCTAGGAGCTCCTTGGTGGTTCATGGGCCCTTGCGTCCTAGCTTATGAACCAAGGACTCGCAGGTCATCCTGGACAGGAAGGCTCCTATCATGTCAGTGTCAGTGATGTTAGGGAGCTCGTTTCACTACCGGGAGAAGCACCAGATGTACCTATGGAGGGTCTCACTAGCCTTCTGTTGGTAGTTCTTGAGGTCCCATGGGTTCCCAGGGCATTTGTACATGCCCTAGAAGTTTCCCACAAAGATCTCCTTTAGATCCACCCAACTTTGGATTGCATTGGATGGCAGGTGTTCCAACCATGCTCGGGCCAAATCGGCCAAGAATAGTGGGAGGTTGTGGATAATGAAGTCATCATTGTCCGCACCACTGGCTTGATAAGCAAGCCGATAGTCTTCAAGCCAAAGCTCGTGTTTTGTCTCCCCGAAGTACTTAGGGATATTAGTAGGTGGTCAATACCTTGGCGGGAATACAGCATTGAGGATGTGCCAGCTGAAGGCCTGAGGCCCTAGGAGGTAGGGGCTCGGGCTCTGGTCCTCATCGCTGTCGTAGCGTCTGCCGCGTCGAGGATGATAGCCACGGTAGGCTCCTTCCCTTGGGTCGCTATAGGTGTGTCTGTGGGCATCGAGGGTGCTGTAGGTGTCACGGTTGTGGCTGAGACATTGATGTACCAGGATTGCAGCGTGCTGCCCACCGTCTTGTGGTGCTTGGTGGACCGATGCATCCCTAGCAGGGGCGCACCGAGGGTGTACGCTGGCTGGTGTCGGGCTCACGTCGCCGAGACAACGAGCTCTCCACCTGTTGTGCTGCCACATGCTCAAGTAGCGTGCGAATTTCAAGGTGGACCCGATGATCCTCGGGCGTCATGACCTCTAGAAGGCCATGAAGTAGGGCTATTGTGGTGGTGATGTTTTGGCTTGCTCGAATGAAGTGAGGAAGGGTTTCACCATCGACGATGATCCTTCGGTTTACATCATGGGCCATGGCGTGGGTGTGCCCACAATCTCCGCAACGCCTAATATCCTCACCGACCTCCATGTACTCCTGAACAAGCTATTGTCTAGCTTTGTCTATTTCCCACTTTCGAGCTCTCAGCTGCTCCACCCCTATGTGAGGAGGGGCCACTGTCCCCCTCTTGGTTACGGTACCGAGGTTGCCTGCCAGGGTAGTCTCCTCCACGAAGATGCTTTCGACATGTCCCTCGGAGGTTTCCACCATGAAACATTCCCCTAAGGGATGATGGCTCCCCCAACCAGAGTTAGAGCCAGAGTCCGACCCTGGCCCCTCCACGAGGAGGCCATGGAGGGATTCCGTAACGCTTTCGATCATCCCTATGAACTCGTTGTTTGCAGGGGATGGGTGTAACACCTCAGGTGTTAGCCGTGCATAACTTGACTTGCATAACATGAGCATGATCATCAAGCATTCATAAACAAGCATTTACAATTGAAACATTAGATTGAAACATCTACAACGTTTGCTTGTTATCGCATGTTTCTTAAACATATGCAACTTTTCTTGTTATTTCATGTCTCCATGTGTCTATGCATATGATCATGAGTGGACACATGTACTTGGTGGATGTGAGTCACATAAACATGTAGCAACACCTAGGTTAGCAAATAGGACTTTGTTCATGGTTACATTTCATGAACCAACACTTAAGCTTTCATGTGATTACACTAACTAGCTCTATGAGTGACCACTACATGAAATGATTGAATGACCTTGCAAATTGCTTAAACATGTTTAGAGTATCATTATGAACAACTTTGATATTCATGGTTAGGGGTAATTAGGTCATTAAGCCATGATTTGAAGTGTATCATCATTTAAAAGTGACATGTTTGACCAAATTTGAACTAGGTGTTAGAGACCTTGCATGGAGGAGATCACTAAAGTAAAGTTGTAGTATTTGACATAAGGAACAACTTTTATTTTTGGGTCATTGACTGGTTTAGCTCCTAACATGCTTGAATTGAGATCACAAAAATCAGCAAAATCAACATCTCATGACTCATGAAATTTTGCTAAGTCATGGTTCACTGACAGCCTGACAAACCCATCTTGGTGATGATATTACTCGTTATTGGTTGAGAATTAGAGCATGATCTTTGAACAAGAATTGTAGAGGGAACTTAGGGCTACAAATTTTGTTTTGGGATCATTCACTGGTTTGCTTTGCATCGAGAGATAATTCGAACGAAAAACTCATCGTCAGGCTCGGCTTTGCTTAACTGAATGAACTGAATGGAGAGCTTCAGTGGCCGACTAGTTTAGACCTTGGCCGCCACATGGACGCGAGGTTGGCCGTGCGTCATCGGTGCCCTGCCCAGCGTGGCAGAGCTTGGCCAGAGAGCGCGTTTAAGTCGCCTACGCTCGCCCGCTCCATCCCACGCTCCATTTTCCTTTCCCGGCTCCTCCTTCGCTGGCCAAAGCACCACCACAGTTGCCGAGCACCTCCTCACCTTCGCCATCGCCATAGCCGTGCCAAGCCTCGCTGAGCCACCAATTCGTCACCACAGCGGCACCACCGTCACCCCAGCAGCTCACCGCCTCCACCAGTGCACGCTGCCAGTGCTTGGTAAGCCACAGCAACGTGCACAAGCTCGCCGGAGCTCCGCCGCTAGCCCCGTCACCGTGGCCATGTCACCACCGACCACCCCAAGTCATGATAGGGCACTAGCTAGGTCCACCGTAGCTCAGTGATGCTCGGTGTAGAATTCGATCGAGTTGTCGTAGCCTCCACCGGCGTAGCGCCGTCGTCCAGCGCCACTGCTCCGCCATGAGCACCGCCGCCATTGCTAGCACCGACGAGCAGTCCCACCAAGTAGATGGTTGTGTGCGCAATGTCGAGTAGAACATCTGGTGAAGATGTCACTGCCGGCAACCCTGCCGTCGGTGAGCTCCACCATTCCTGCGTCGATTCCGCACCGTTGCTCTGTTCCATTTCATTGACATGTGGGGTTCCCTGACTAGTGGGTCCCGCTTGTCAGCGACTCCAACTTAAAAGCTAGTTCATTTAAATCCAGATCTGGTGTTGTTTTGTGATTTTTATATCTCTAGTTTGGTAGCTTCAAAATTTGTGAAATAAATTTGGTAGTGTTCCTTAGGAAGTGTAGTATTTAGAAAAAATATGTTCTTGACATTTATAGTAGAAATGTTTGGAGATTTAAATAGAGATTTGAAATGTGCTTTTGAATGCATGCAAATTTGTTTATTTTATATCTAGAGTTCCTGTGCTCCAAAAATTATGAAAGTTTTGTGGTAAGCTAGTATTAGCATATATGAGCTCTGGTAAAAATTTGAGGATCAGTGCATGTATAGATTTATAGTTATAGATTTTTATTTTATAAATAGTTAATCCCTGTATGAATTTTTATAAATTATTTATGAATCCAAAATTCATGAAATTTGTTGGAGGTAATCCTAGTACCAGAAGGATGCTAAGAAAAATAGGAAATCTGTTGCCTTGACACTTTTCACTAGGGTTTTCTATTTTTGCTATTGTAAGCCTTTCTGTCTTGTCATTTTTGTATAGAGTGTTTTATTAAATAAAATGGCATGAAACTTTTACAGTAGTCCTTTGATAGCATTAGTAAGGCACTGTAATTTTTAAGAATTTTTTATGCACATTTGATATATATTTATTATTTAACCTATGTATCCAAATAAAATAATAAAGGCATATAAAGAAATAGTTTAGGCTTCACCATTATATTTTCTTGGATGTATTTGGTATGCTTAAACTGTTGGTAGACTTCATGTTGTCAAACTTTGAATGATTATATGAAGTAGAAGTATTGTTACATTGTAATGCGAATTAGATTAGTTTCCGGACAGATTCTATAGTTGGATAAGTTGCATGATAGGGATGATGTTTGTTGTAAAAATGCTTAATAACAAAGTTGTAGATAATTTGATAAGCTTTCCAGAAAGTCCAAGATCACTGTATTTGGATTAGTAGAACTCCAGTTATGAGCGAAACAAGTAGCTGCTATTTTGTGGTATAGTCGATGCATTGTGGAAGTAGTTAATTAAATAATCGAGAAGAGATATGCACCTACTCAATAAACATGATGCACTTGTTAACACATATGCATTCGTAATACTTATGCCATATTCATGCATCTAGGATTGGAGGAAGAGATAACATTGCTAGAATTCAAAGAAGCAGAGGAAGGGGACCAGCAGGAGAATTCGCAAGCCGCAGCTCCCGAAGGCGCGGAGCAGAATCCTGAAGAGCTTCCGGAGTGTCCTGACCACCGCCCTACTTCCTTTCTATGAGGCAAGCCCCAGAGTATTCTAAGTCTCCTAGTATTTTACAAATGTTTACTTAAGTACTTATGATTGATGCATTAGGTTATAAGAGTTGAATGGAACCACTTGATGCATATAAATTCCTTGTCCAGATATTACACCTTTAACCGGTATAGGTCCAGGATCGAATATATGCTTAGCCATGCTTAGACCGATAGAAGTCGGGTGATGTCCTATCACCTACGAGATATAGGTGGATACCAGAGCACAGTTGGCTATATTTGCTATCGTGGAACAGAACCATGGGGTAAAAGAAAATCGAGACCGGACGGGAGGTCGATAGAGAAGCAACAAGACATGGTGGTCCTAGGTGTGGATCTATCCCCGTCTATGTCGATTAAGGACCATACCGTTGTTGGCGCTTCTGACAAGATTGAACGCATGCCTCTCACTTAGCTGGTCGGATAACTTGTTCCGACCACGAAGCCGAGTAATTCAACTCAGGCCGAGACCCGTTCTGTTGTGCGCTCCTTCTGGGGAACTATCAGACTGAGCCCAAGGGCAGGCTAGGCCTAAACGTCCTAGCATCTGGTGTTCCAGATTGTGTGGTATGGTACGGACCCATGAAATGTGTACCTGAGTTGTACCAAAGGTGACCTAAGGCTATCGTGGCTGGTAGACCTGGGTTTGTGTTAGGAATAAATTCCCAGCTGGTTGAAATCGATTCGAATCGCCGTCTCTCCTGGATAGTGAGAAACTTGGCTAGTCCCAACATCGTAGTAACTGTGTTATGAAACATGATGGTTCGGATGAATATGGAATTACAATACCTGCTATGGTTACTATTGTATGCTTTTAAATTGTTATACCACATGTTTAGGCATAGGATAGTTGCTAATCTAGAAATGGATAGTTATAATTAACTTGATAAAGGAATCGTAATTGTACAAGGAGTCAATTGCCTTTTACGCAAAATGTTGTCAAGTTACGTCCACTTATACAGCCTTGCATAATCCTTGGAGTCATTTTATTTCTGGTTCATGACTGGGTAAGTCTAGCTGAGTACCTTCTCGTACTTAGGGTTTTATTTCCCATTGTTGCAGATGGCACTGTGTATCATGGTTATTGCAAGAGTTGCTTCTATCCCGCCGTGGATGAGAGTAAGCCTTGGGCAGGCTTCTTTATTAATCCCTATCTTTGCTTTTGTGGACCGTGATCCTACTTGGCACTGTATCAAACTATGTTGGAAACTTTATTTTCGAACTTAATTGCTTCCGCTTTATTCTATCAAACTCGGTTTGTAATAACTTTTATTCGTACTCTGCTGGAGAAATGTATCTGTGAACTTTATGTAATATGTGGCATGTATGTTGAATCATGTTGCGATCTTGGTTGTTGTAAATCGTTTATCGAGACCCGTCGTGGTACTCGACGGACTACCGGGTTTATATGGGTTCAAGTATGACAGTGCGACCGCTTGCGGGCTGCCATTGTACTTGTACTCTTATAAATTGGTCGGTTCTGCGACAGCTGGTATCAGAGCAAGATTCAACGTTAATTGTCACAAGTATATTTAAAACAAAAGTTTTTGTTTTCCAAAAACCCTTCTCTAGCAACTAATAGTTATATAATAAGTATTTGAAATCTAAAGTGTGCCAATGATCACTTTCCTTATGCCCAAATTAAGGACTATTAGGTGGCTATTTAAGTACTAACATGGGGGTTTTTACTTCATCGTCCATACGGCGTGCTATTATATGGATACCATTCACTTGAGTGGTAATGTATGGATCAAATGCCTCTACACCAAGGTAAGATGATGAGTGTATGAGCGCAAGATGTGAGCGTGCGGTCGGGAAGAGTTAGCTTTGGTATGGCTATGTATGCATGCTTGCATGTGTATATGGTACGTATTTAATTGTGGGTTTCAAATTATTGTCGGGTAGATTGATACGGAAGTATATGTATGGGTATACATATATGGAAGTATTTACAATTACATTCTGCATATTTCATTCTAGGTTAGGGCTGAAATGAAATTCTTATGTAGGTACACTAACAACGAAACGTGTAGCTCGACTAGTTACGCTATTTATGAGAGAACGTATGTATGCCACCGTGTCTACCGTTAGAAATAATTTTTTCCTAAGTTTGTGAGGACGTACGGAACGAGCATGCATCATGATAATTACCATTCACATAATTAAATTGTTCCTCCCCTTATAAAATTCTTACTCGGTTAAGTAACTCTTATCCATTATGGCATTGTCTCACCAAGTGGTACATGTTAATGGTGCAGATGGCACGCACAAAGCAGACCGCTCGCAAGTCCACCGGAGGCAGAGCTCCCAGCCGTCAGCTTGCTCCATGTACCCGTCAACGCCATACGTTTCTTAGGGAGTTTGGGATGCCTACACTCTTGTGGAGAGTGCTCAGCTATGTAGGCTATCCTGATAGAATGGAGCCCCGCTACTTCTAGGCGAATGAGCAGTTAGGGGAAGGTCTCTTGGTTACTGTGGAGGCCGTTGTTCATCCCCGAGGTGACGATTCTGAGTGGACAGGTTGGTGTTATGAGTCAACTGGCAGGACTGTTGAAGAAGCACCTGGCAGGGCAGCCTTTGGGATCCTGAGGGATATCATGGATCGTTTTCCTTAGGAGCTGACAGCCAGCTTTGGTTGGAGTCTTTCTGAGGGGCAACCCCTCCACTGACTCATGGCAGCAGGCAAGAGGAAGATCTTTGGAGATTGGTGCAGCCGAAGGGCAGAACAGTGATAACTCTGCCATGAGCGCCATGTTCGCAGTGATGAAGGTGTTAGATGGAGTAGAAGGTAGCCTCAGACGTGTGTCTGGTGCTCTTGGTCATGCCCACGAGGACCGACGTCAGCTTTAGAGGAGCACGACACCGAGATTGAGAGGCTCAATGTAGAGATGGCTCGGTTAACTCACCAGAGGAATGTAGCCTGGTCCTAGGGAAGATGTTCTGAGAGCTCGATAGTTTGAGCTAGGAGCAGCAGCTGGCCAATGCAGGAAGAATACAACGATAACCTACATGAAGAGGTTCATCTACTTAATAACTAGCTCCACCCTTACATTCCGCCTAGAGCCACAGAGATGGATCCAGAGGAGGATGAGGAAGAAGAAGAAGTGGAGCCTGAAGAAGAATGGAGCCTGAAGAAGGGGATGATCCTACGTCTGACCTCGATAGTGATCATGATGAGGATTAGATCGCTTAGTACTTAGTGGAAGGACCAATGTATCACCTTTATTCATGTAATGGACCTGTAGCTTGAATTTGGTAATAGTAATCCTGACTATCATGTAATGTTGTTAATCGCACAACTATCGCACGTTTGGTTGAACATCAATGCAATTCTAGTCCTTTGTTGGTAATCACGATTTAAATTTGCATGCGTTATGAGCGCGATAAGTGGTCAAATTGGTGATGTCAGGTTGTGAGAATGAATTGTTATGCCTCTATTGTTGTTGTGAATTTGAGAATTTTCTCCAGTAATTTTAGTTTAGCATGATTATGATTCATCTGCAATCTCTTGGCATCAACCAATAATCGCTTATTGTTGCAACTTCACAGATAACGCGCACCCATGCTGGAGCTGGTGGCAGCTAGGATGGCAACCATGATGACTTGCCACCCCCACTGTCGCCAGTCTGCTTAGGAGTTCTTTACCCAGTTCCTAGGGAGCCAAAGGACAATGGAGGAAGCTTTGCGCCTCATCACGCAAAACACCGCTCGTGGCCACCCACATCAACCAGGGGTCGAGCCAAATCAGCACAGTACATTCAAGGAGTTTCTGGATACGAAGCCTCCAATCTTCAAGGTGGCTGAGGAACCACTGTAGGCTGATGAGTGGCTAAATACCATTGAGTAGAAATTTTGTTTGCTGAGGGTCACCGAGCATCTGAAAGCTAAGTATGCTTCTCATCAGCTGCAAGGACCAGCAGGGATCTAGTGGACACATTTCCTGTCGGCTTTGCCTACTAATGCGCGAGTGACCTGGGAACAGTTCAAGCTGGCTTTTAGGGGACACCATATTCCCCCAGGCCTAATGCGCATGAAAGCTGCCTGAATTTAT
This sequence comes from Miscanthus floridulus, assembly GCF_019320115.1. NCBI lineage: Eukaryota > Viridiplantae > Streptophyta > Magnoliopsida > Poales > Poaceae > Miscanthus > Miscanthus floridulus. The sequence continues at coordinate 179,098,639 of NC_089587.1, read as the reverse complement.
GAGGCTCACTCAAGGAACAAAGACTCTCACAGAATATATGCACGTATTCAACAACCTTTCTAGATATGCTCCTAGGTTTTGTGGATACTGAGGAGAAAAAGATAGAGAGTTTCAAGCGAGGTCTGGGTACCAAACTGATGAAGACCATGGCCAATTCTAGGTGTGCCACGTACAATGAGTTTATTAGTGATGCCTTGACCCAAGAAAACCACAACAACATGCATGCAGTTGCTAAGGGTCGCAAGAGGGCATATGAGGCCGGTGCCTCCGGATCTTTCCAGTCAAAAGCGCCTATCACAGCTAGGCCACCATTCCGTCCACCTGCACCCAAGTTTAGGCCTCCACCACCTAAAGCTCAGAATAATAGGCCATAGAAACCATTCCATAAGGCATTCACTATTGCCTTACCAAAAGGAAATGGCAGTCAGGACAGCTCCACAGGATTCAGAAATAATCAACCATGTTTCAACTGCAACCAACTGGGTCATTGGTCCAAGGAATGCCCCCACCCCAAGAAGAATGGCAACCTAGAATCAGAACAATCAGAGGCAGGCGAATGCCAGGGCATGTCAGGGACACGTGCATTATATAGCTGTTGAAGAAGTGCCCGCCAGAGAAGTTGTCACGGCTGGTATGTTTCTCGTCAACAAGCATCCCAATGTTGTTTTATTTGATTCGGGAGCTTCTCATTCATTTATGAGTCAAGCATTTGCATCTAGACATGATCAAGAAATAATTGAAGTAAGTAAAGGGGGTTATAACATAAGTTCAGCAGGGGGTACTGTTACTACCAAAAAGATAGTCAAAAATGTACTCATCTCTATACAAGGGAGGGAGTACACCACTGGATTTGATAATATTGCCTAGGTTATCGATAAGTGTAATCTTAGGCATGAATTGGATGAAGGATCATGGTGTTCTTATTGACACTAGCACCCACACTATTATGTTGAGGGAACCCACGGGAGGGAATGCTTTTCTAGTACCACTCTCCTATAATTTCAAACTCCAACATTTAGCTTGTGCTATCCAAACCACCACACTTTGTGATATCCCTAGTGGTTTGTGAGTTTTCTGGATGTATTTCCTAGAGGAATTACCAGGTCTACCACCGGATAGGGACATGGAATTTAAGATCGAGTTAGTGCCTAGGTACGGCACCCATATCCAGAAGGCCCTATAGAATGCCACCCAACGAGTTAGCGGAACTTAAGGTTCAACTGCAAGATCTATTAGGACAAGGGTCTTATTCAACCCAGCTCATCTCCGTGGGGATGTCTAGCTTTGTTTGTGAAAAAGAAGGACAAGTCACTAAGAATGTGTGTAGATTACAGACCACTCAATGCTATGAACATCAAGAACAAATATTCGTTGCCCCGCATCGACATCTTGTTCGATCAACTAGCGAAGGCAAAGGTATTCTCCAAAATTGACTTGAGATCAGGCTACCATCAGATAAAGATCAGACTGGAGGATATACCTAAAACTGCTTTCTCTACTAGGTATGGCTTATACGAGTATTTGGTTATGTCTTTCAGACTAACAAATGCTCCAGCCTACTTCATGTACCTGATGAACTCGATATTCATGCCTGAGCTCGACAAGTTCGTGGTCAGTGTTTATCGATGATATATTGATTTATTCAGAAAATGAGTTCAGATCATGAAGAGCATCTGAGGATTGTCCTATCCAGATTGAGGGAGCATAAGCTATATGCAAAATTTAGCAAGTGTGAATTTTGGTTGAGCAAAATACCTTTCTTAGGTCACATCTTATCAAGAGATGGAATCTCTAGTAGACCCATCAAAAGTACAAGAAGTCATGGATTGGAAAGCCCCAACTTCGGTTCATGAAGTTCGGAGTTTTCTAGGGTTAGCAGGATATTATCGTCGTTTCATTCCAGATTTCTCAAAGATAGCTAAGCCTATGACCAGACTACTTCAGAAAGATGAGAAGTACAATTGGACACCAGAATGTGAAGCAGCTTTTCACACCCTTCAGAACTTTGTTGACTACAGCACCTATGCTGGCACAACCAGACATTGAAAAGCCTTTTGATGTATTTTGTGATGCATCGGGAATAGGGTTGGGATGTGTGCTTATGCAAGAAGGAAGAGTTATTGCATATGCTTCTCGGCAATTGAGAAAACATGAAGTCAACTATCCTACACATGATTTAGAACTTGCAGCAGTTGTTCATGCATTAAAGATATGGAAACATTATTTGTTGGGCAATGTATGTCATATATATACTGACCACAAAAGTCTCAAGTATATCTTTACCTAGCCAGAACTGAACATGAGACAATGAAGATGGTTGGAATTGATTAAGGACTACAATTTAGAAGTGCATTACCATCTAGGTAAAGCCAATGTAGTAGCCGATGCACTTAGTCGAAAGTCCCATTGCAACTACTATGGAAGCATTGTTGGAAGATAGGATTCAACTTGTTACATCCTGCTGTACTACACAATATCACGATCAGTTGTTCACTTGAGAGCAAAATCATAGAGCTACAGCAGACCGATGTAGGAATAAGTCACATCAAGAGAAAAATGCAAGAGCAAGAAACCAAACTATTTTAGATTGGACGAAAGAGGTGTATTATGGTTTGAGGACCGACTGGTGGTACTAAAAGACCGTGAGCTAAGAAATCAAATTTTAGATGAAGCTCACTCATCCAAATTGTCTATCCATCCCAGGTGGTAGTAAGATGTATCAAG